>NW_027185809.1:26576816-26614287 GCF_028583685.1 Petaurus breviceps papuanus
TTTTCTTTTTCCTGTAAACCTAAAGCATACTTTTTTTACCTGGTGTTAACAATGTTCGTATTCTGTTGCTTTCCTATATTCCTATGTTAGGTTGGTGTTTTTTGCAGGAAGGGACATGTTTTGTTTTGTTTTTTGCTAACAGTGCAGATGTGTTTAGGGTCATAAGGTCATAAAACTAGAACTGGAAAGGTATCTCAGAGACTATTTAAAATTGAAGTCCAGTGATGTAATTTGACGTGCTAATATAGTAAACAGCAGAGGTTGACTGTAAACTTTTAAACTGAACAACAGTTAAAAGGTACCAGAGTAATAACTAGTGAGATACAAAGGCCTTTTAGTAGTTAATTATTGGACCGAGATAAAGATCATTTCTCCTTCTGTTAATGTCAGCTGTTCGTAGCAGGATGGGATGTTAGCTAGGCAGGAAGTAGACCTTAATTAGTCATACAAGACTTCAGAGCTTAGTCAGTATTTTCTTATAACTTGTGCATGGTGCTAGAGGGAGACAGGTAGAACTAATGGTAAGTTTCGAATATGCCAAGTATATAGTAGTTGAAAATCAAGAAGCATATCTTTTACTTTGTGCCAGCCTCACAGATATCACAGGCATCATTTTTTTAATTGCCTGTCCATTCCTAGAAGTATGTAGTTTGAAAATGACATCAGCATTAAAAACAAATGCCTAGCATATATTGTTGTTACCTTTAGGTAGATAGCTAAATTATGTTTTGGAAAACCTGTGTTAGATATTAATTTTTCTATAAATTTTCATAAAATTGTGTTTTTCTTCTCTTCATACTGCAATTTCTACTCCCATCCTCAGTTGCTTTTTTTTCTATATTGTATAATCTATAAAGAATTTTTTCTTTTATTTTCTCAGCACAAAGCGTGTGGATCATTCAAATACCAGGTTGGCTTCTCAGCTTGATAGAAATCCAGGTAATATCACTAATTTCTCATTGAAACTTAATTAACTTTGTATATCTCAGATAGAAAGTAAATCATTTTAGGAAACTAAATAGATGATGATAAGACTGGATCTCCTTACTTTTCATAGACTGGGAAAGGCAATAGCCACTCATGGCCTTAAGCTCACTACTGATTTGCATGGAAGTGTAAACCTGCTCCATTTCTGACGTGGCCCTGTTTACCCTTCCTTAGGCAGCCTGGTATACCCCCATTCCAGGGGAGGCTCACAATATTGGTGTGGGATTTAGTATGGAGAGCCAGTTGACTTTAGCCCTGTTGTAGCTCAGAACTCAGCTCATCCAAAAGCCTCACACTTCTCCTTTGCCGAGATGACTGGTGTGAGCCTCCATGGTGGCTTACTTCATCAGTTACTGTTGTTTAAAAAAATCCCATCCTTTTTTATATTCTTTGTGAAAGAAGATAGTACTCATAGGAAGACTCTTCTTTGAGAAATCATCAAGTTAAACTTAGGTTTGCTTTCTTTAATCAGAGCCCAAAACTGTAGAATTAATCTTTGGATCTAATTCCATTTTTTGTCTTTTCCTTTTCCCATAAATCATATTTATTTTTAAACCTCTAAATCTTCTATATACCTCCTTTCCTAGTTTGTTTGGGTTTTTATGGTTTATTTTAATAATTCTTTATTTTGTTCTTTTCCTAAATAGGGTCTTTTCCCTACTGATAGTGTGGAAATGTTATTAAAAGGCCTTTACCATTTTACAGTATTTCATATTTGTAACAATGGAAAAAAAATATGGACCCTGAACATTGATCAGAGAAACATACTGTAGTATATTAGTCAGGAAATTTAAGTGCATACACATGGAAGGACTTTACCTGAACAGTTTTAATTTTGCTTTTAATAAAAATGATTATGCATTGGGCCTATGTGAATTATGAGTAGATGGTTTCAAAATGAGAGGAAATTAAAGAGTGTAAGAAAGTAGATCATAAGCTAAAATAAAGTTAGGAATTATAAATGTATAAAATGGATTTCTCTTATCAAAAAACAGATAACAGCCTTCACTGGAAGAGAGTTTATTTTTAATATGTAAAGCACTATTATTTCACTTAGACAATAAAAGTAGTGAGAGTTAAGATTTGTTTTTATTTAATCCCTACAGGATCAGATGACAACAATCTGAATTCCATCTTTTATGAGCATTTAACCCGTTCCTTACAGCATAGTCTGTGTGGAGATTTGCTGCTTGGGCGATGGGGAAACTACAGTACTGGGGACTGTTTCATTCTTGCTTCTGATTATCTCAATGCTTTGGTACATCTTATAGAGATAGGTAATGGTCTTGTCACTTTCCAACTGAGGGGACTTGAATTTAGAGGTAAAGTGCTTATTTATTACTTTATTTCTTAAGTTGCATCTGTCTTGATTTATATGTTTTAATTGTTAATAACCATAATCCCAAAGTAGATGTTAACATAAAATTAATCCTTAGCTTTTGGAATGGAAAAATGGAAAATCAGAATATTAAATTTCACATTTAGGGAATAGTCATAAGCTATTCCTTGTATATAAAGATGATGCTATTAACACACCATGAGTACCACGAGTTATTTTTCCTGGACTTATGATTGATTTGTGCTAAGTCAGGTGTAAATTTGAGATATAAAATACATTTTAAAAGTATATGATAGAAATTCATTACTGTAGTGATGCAGGACACAAGAATAGCTTCCCTATATTAATGATTCATGATCTGTCTGATACTTTGGGCATTGAAGGATATTGATTTGACTTACCATATATCCAAAATTGGGGGAAATTCCCCAACTTTGAAATCATGATTTTCTTCTTTTCCTCAGTTCTCTACCCTATCTGAATTTTTCCCATATTTCTGTAAGACTGATATATAAATTCTCAGTTCATTTGTCCTTGTTAGAAGTTAGAATCAGATAATTATGGAACTGGAAATGACCTTATGGAACATCTAATTCAACTTTTATATTTCATAAATGAGGAAACTGAAGTGCAGAAATATTGAATCAATGAAAAAGTCTTTTAAACTGCTTACTGTGTGCCAAGCACTGTTTTAAATGCTGGAGATACAAATAGAAAAAAAAAGAGACAGGTCTCTCAAGGAGCTCTCACTATACTTAAAGGAACGAACACATATAAGAAAGTGTGGAAAGGTCTAGAAGACCCAAAGGTTCAGGGTTAAGGTTGATGAAAGGCATAGGGATCTTCACAGTACATCATCAGGTTGCATGGCAGTTCTCAAGGATCTGGAAAATATATCTTATCATAGTAGTCATTAGGAACTGATAGCTCTCCATTTTACCAGAAGGATTGCTGTAGGTATTATAAAATACTTATTTGTATTTTGCAAATGTCTACCATTAGAGCTTCCTTAGAACTCTCAAATCATTCTGTTCATTGGAATAACTTAGTGGAATATTTAAAAAGAAATGTTACCTTAGAAATAAAACCTGGCAATTGACTGTGGAACATATTCAATTAGAATTTTTTTTAATTAGTTTATTGAAATGAGAGGTTCTCAGAAATAAAAAAGTAATAATTCATCAGTCCATTATGTATAAAGTATTTTTCTTGTCTAGACCTATAATTTTATTGGTTCAAGAGAGCTCCCCCAGAAGGAAACTTCTAAAAACAGCTATTTTAATACATAGTCCCCTCAAATTATGTGGAGAACTGACCTAACTTCATAACCTTAGAGTCATATAGTGATGCATACATGGAAACACACACATATACATATAAACATATGCATATGCATGTATATGGATTGGGGAGACTTGAGAGAAGCAGCAGGGCATCCTATGAGGAGCGATCTGCTGGAGAATACAGGAAAGGATGGAATCAGGGGTGCATATGGGGGATTTGCTTTGGTAAGAAGGGCCAACTTTTTTATTAGAATCTGGAGTGAAGGGAAGAATAATGGGGGGGGGGGTGATGTGAGAAGAGAAGGGGAAACGAGGAAACTTTTGTCTGATGATTATAATTTCGTTGGTGAAAGCATGAATCTCAGTCCTGAGCTGAGAAGGTGTTAGAATTTTTGGAGGCTGGAGGAGAGATGATAACGTTTAGAATAGCCATAGGAGCAGAAGGATTGTTTTATTATCATGAGGGCCCAATTTAGAACACAATATAAATTTGTAATGTATCTAATCAGCAGTTTCCTTACTTCCTTCAGCAGCAGTGAATAGAGACAAAGAAGGTGGATGATGGGGGTGTTAGAAGATTAAGGATTGATGAGTTCCAGTGATAGGACAAAGGAACAAGGGTGTTAAGAGCAGAGGATTGGGTAAAGTTAAACTGATTTTTCAAGAAGTCGAAGGAGCAAAGTGTAGCAAATGCAAAGGTGCTGGCTTGGAAATATACTGAGCATTATTGGAGGTCCTGGGAAGGACATATAATAAGCAGAATTAGAGTTTGAAAGGCATTGAGAAAGATAGAATGAAATAAAAGATTATGATCAGTTAGTGGAAGTTCAGAGTTGATGAATGTTGAACAGGAACATTTGTGGGTGATGGCTAGATCAAAGGCATGACTGACTATCTGTGTAGGTGAGGTAGATGTACGTCAAAGGAGCTAAGTATATCGAGGAACTGAGAAGTTAGTGTATTTGTGTAGACATCAGTTTGCTTGTTGAAGTTCCCTACTTTGATGGCAGGAATTTCCAGACTCAAGAAAAATATATTGAGCGAGGCACTTAACTCATTAAGAAGAGGAGAATAACCTGTGGATCAGTAGCAACCAGGATCTGGGTTTGGATAATAGATTTGTTTGTGGTAGAGAGATACTGCATGTGACATTGGGAAGCAAGGAGTACTTCAATTCCCTCACCATGACCAGTGAATTAGGTATGAGAAAGTGTCATCTCAAGAAGAGGTCCAGTGCTCAAACATTTGGTATGCACATACCCAGCTGTCTGGAACTTTTGCCTATTCCAAATAAGTCATTGCCTCCAAGATGTTAAATGGCCACAGTTTTACTCCATGTTACTCTTTATAGAAGGTTGACCACACTTCTTAATTTTGTTTCCTTTAAACTGAGTTTATTAGTCTAGATTTTGGCACTTTAAGGACTGAATTTTTATATAACAGGAAATTTGACAAAAAAAAAAGTTCTGCTGAATGTAATCCACATACAAATTATCAGCAGTTGACTTAAATTGAATTTTTGTCAGCAATATAAACTATATTCCTTAAGGTGATATAAAATTTCAGGATTTGTGTGGTTCTTTTATTTTGGTTTTAGTCCTTGACATTTTCTATTTGTCCACTTCATTTTTCTCCCTTTGTGATGATCTTTTTTTAAAGGTACTTACTGCCAACAACGAGAAGTAGAAGCCATTACTGAAGGAGTAGATGAAGATGATGGCTTTTGTTGCTGTGAACCTGGTCATCTTCCCCACATGCTCTCCTTTAATGCTGCATTTAGCCAACGCTGGCTAGCTTGGGAGGTTCTTGTCACCAAATATGTGCTGGAAGGCTACAGCATCACTGACAACAGTGCAGCTTCTATGCTGCAAGTGTTTGATCTTCGGAAAATACTCACCACATATTATGTTAAAGTAAGGGATTCGAAGAACTTACTAAGATCTGATAGTTTAAAATACAAATGACCTCTGGTATCCTAGAGCAGTTAACAAAATGTATTTGCAAAGTCACATTATTCTTTTCTTCAGTAATACTTCATTGAACCATACAATGGCCATCTCTTCAATTAGTTATGTATTTTACAAAAATACAGTTTGCAAAAATGTATTTGGTTTCTCATTTAGAAATCTACACAAAACTCAAATGATTAAAATAAGATAAACTTTTATCAGTTTTTTCATGTCTCCTTAAGATTGTGTGGATACTTTGCCAGGTACATTATAAAATTATATTATCCAATTTGAAATGGGCTCTCACTTATTCCTTTTATTCCTTCCTAATTGATTCCCTATTTCATTCTCCTCAGAAACTATTACAAACTTCCTTAAGCCTCCCACATCTCATTTCTCACAAAGCTAAGGATCTCCCCTCTTACTGTACTCAGAAAGTTGAGACTGTTCATTGTAAGCTCCTTCTATTCCCCTTTTGTTTGTCTAAAAACTCATTAACATCACCTTCCACACTTTCCTTTCCCCTAGTATCTGACAATGAGGTGGACTTTCTTGCCAAGGCCAACTATTCTCTATGTCTCTGTAATAACATCCTATTCTTCTTGTCCCCTCATTTAAACCCTCCCATATTCCCTAGTTATCTTCAATTTCTCCCAATAGTCTACTTCCTTCCTAACTTCCTTCAAACACAGCCAATTCTCTATCCTTAAAAAAAAAATTTAAACCATCCCCTCAAGCTACTGCCCTCATTCTCTCCTACCTTTCCCACACTCTGAGAAAAAGCTGTCTGTTCTTGATATATTTCCCCCCTTTTTTTTTCATTTGTTTTGTTTTATTCCTTCTTGATGACTCGATTGGTTTTTGTGTATTTGACCGACAGAACTGCAAATCTAGCCCTACCTGTTCCCTGGAGCTTCAGTCCCATGTAACTAACTGCCTTTTAAACATTTCAGAGTAGATAGATTTCCCAGAGAAATCTCAAACTCGTTACGTCTAAAACAGATGTTATTATCTTCTCCATATCCATTCCTCTTCTAAATTTCCCTATTTCTGAAAGCACCACAATTCTTTTAGAGAGATAATTTTCTCCCTCCCTTAAAGCCCTTCCTTACCCATTAGTAATGCAAGGAATAATAAAGTGAAATCATGCAAAACATTTCTATATTTACTATGTTTCAAAAAGAGAAAAGCAAGAAAAATAAAGTGGAAAGAATTATACTTTAGGTTGCATTCACTTCATCAGTTCTGTATATGTTAGCATTTTTATGTTTAGCATTTTTCATCATGATTCCTCTGTAATTGCCTTGGATCATTGTATTGATCAGAGTAGTTAAGTCTTTCACAGTTGAGCATCACTATAATATGGCACTTACTGTGTGCAGTAATTCACTGGTTCTGCTCACTTCATTTTGTATCAGTTCATATAGATCTTCCCTTATTTTTCGCAATTGAACATTGTTACAACCTCACTCTTACTATGTACAATGATTTCCTGATTCTGCTTCACTTTACCTCAGTTCATATAGGTCTTCTTAGGTTTTCTGAAACCATTCTGCACATCATTTCTTATAACACAATAGTATTCCATTACAGTCAGCCATTCCCCAGTTAATAGGCATCCCTTAGTTTCCAATTCTTTTAACTTTTTTTTTCTACTGATTCCCTTGACATTCTTGACCTTTTGTTCCTCCAGATGAATTTTGTTGATGTTTTTCCTAGATCTTCAATTCCTTGGTAATTTAATTGGCATGGCACTTTTAATAAGTTAATTAATTTTGGTAGAATTTTCATTTTGATGATATTAGCTTGCCCTACTCATGAACAATTAGTATATTTCCAGTTGCTAAGATGTCTTTACTTGTGTAAAAAGTGTTTTGTAATTGTATTCATGTAGTTCCTGGGTTTGTCTTAGCAGGTAGACTCCCAAGTATTACATATTGTCTGCAGTTATTTTAAATGGAATTTTTCTTTCTCTCTATTCCTGCTGTTGGTAATATATAGAAATGTTGATTAATGTGGGTTTATTTTATATCCTACAAACTTTGTTAAAGTTGTTAATTATTTAAACTAGTTTTTGTTTGGTTTCTCTAAGTATACCATTATGTTGTCTACAAAGAGTGACAGTTTTGTTCCCTTGTTGCTTATTCTTACTCCTTCAATTTCTTTTTCTTGTCTTCTGTTTAACCTTCAAAGCACCACACAACTGGCCCTATTTTTTCAGCTTTTTTATACATTACTCTCATTCCCATACTTCTGTGTTCCTTCATTTCCTGTGTTCTTTATAACAGCTGTCTCCCATGCCTTAAATGTACTGCCTTCTCCCTTCTGCCTCATACAATCCCTCTTCTCTTTCAAGGTATAGCTCAAGTACCACCTTCTATGGGAAGCCTTATCTGAGCCCCCAACTACTAGTGTCTTCTTTCCCTAACTACCTTGTCTATAACTATTTTAACTTTTTTTTATTCTGTTTTTATTACACAGATGTGTAATATGTCTGTATACACTTATAAGTACTTGTCTTCCATTAGAATGAATACTCCTTGAGAACAAGGATTGTTTTTATCTGTGTTTGTATGCTTGTCACCTAGCAGAGAAACTTGGTACCTAGTAGTTGATTAAAAAAATGCTAGTTCATTGTTACCTAATAAGTACCACTTCAGGTACAGATTTTTTATATCTTCCATTTAATTCTTTGATGAAACTTAATTCAAGTAAGCTATTAGATCAAGATCCAGAAAAAATATCATATGAACGATATTATATAGATTCTCTTTTTGATATAAAATATCATCAACTGCCTAGAAATTATTTTTAAAAGTATTTCCTTGGGGCGGCTAGGTGGCGCAGTGAATAGAGCACTGGCCCTGACACTTAGCACTTACTAGCCATGTGACTTTGGGCAAGTCCCTTAACCCCAATTGCCCTCCAAAAAGCAAAAAAAAAAAAAAAAAAAGTTTTCTTGCTTGTTTTTTTGTTCACGTTTTTTCAGATATTAATGACAATTTATCTAGGACATTAGGCCTTAAAGTAAAACTTCCACCATTCTTTAATCATATGGAAAGATGTTTTTTTTTAATCCAATTCTGAGTCCCTCCGCCTTAGTAATTTTGGCATAATGAGTTACTGTTGCCAAGTTTCTAATGTTGAGACACACAGGACTTAGCTAAGCTTGTCTTTAGTTAATAGATACATCAGGTCTAGGCTCATATTAATACTCAAACTTGGTATTAACTGCCTGTGTTTACACTGTAAGCCCATGATCATCTCTCACTATAATGAAATATCAAATAAGGATTTTAGTAGAGCCTTTCTAATAGTAACATATCTTTGTTAGCATTATTCCTATTTTCTATTACTGTGTTACAGTATTTATTTAAAAATAAACGAGAGTTTTTTTTAAATCTCCTCTCGTGGTTTTTGTGACTTTGTTTTGGAGTTAGTAAGTATATATTAAATGTCTACCATGTGCCAGACACTGTGCTAAGGGCTGGTGATTAAAAAAGCAAAAAACAGTCCCTGTTCTCAAATTCAGTATTGTGATAGACAAAGGGATAGACAACAGCAAGCAACTATATACAGTATGCATTCAGGATAATCTTTGAGGGAGAGAGGAGTCACTAGCATTTAGATTGGGAAAAGCTTCTTACAGAAGATAAGATTTTACCTAGGACCTGAAGGAAGTCAGAGAAATAAGGAGACAGAGAGGATGAGGAAGAACATTGGGACCATCCAGTGAAAATGTCCAGAACTGGGAGTTGGAGTGTTGTATGCAGGAAATAGCAGCAAGGAGGCTAGTGCCACTGGTGGTAGAGTGCATAGGAGTGAGAGGTGTAAGTTGTTCAGATAACTGGAAAGGTAGAAAACTATAATATTGCTTGAATTATAGAATATGTGGAGGAGAGTAAGTTGTAGGAAGATTGGAAAGGGACAAGAAGGGGTTCACTCTTGGTTTTCTTCTACTTCTGCTATTCTTTGTCAGTCTCCTTGGTTTAATTATCATCCTGATTTCCCAGGCTCTGTCCTGAGTGCTCTTTTCTCCCTCTACGCTTCTTTCATAATCTCATTAGTTCCCATAGGTTCAACTATTATCTCTCTGAAGCTGTTCTCTAAATCTGTATGTCCAGCTATAATCTTCTTAATTCCAGTCCTGCATCACCCTGTCGGATGATTCCATCTGCTTGTCTTGTTGATACCTTAAATATGCCTCAAACCATTCCCCCAAACCCATCCCTCCTCCAAAGATTTCTATTGCAGACATCACCATCCTTCTAGTCATTCAGGTTTGTAGCTTTGGAGCCATCCTTGGCTCTTTCCTCCAGCTCTCTACATCCAGGTAGCTGCCAAGACTCCTCATCATCCCTCTCATCTGTCACCTTCTCTCCACTTGCACAGCCTACGTCATGGTTCAGGTCATGTTAAAGTCACCTATTTAATTGGCCTCTGCTTCCAGTCTTTCTGATGTGTCTTCCATATGACTGCCCACTTGACATTTCTAAAACACAGATCTGAATGTGTCACTCAGATACTTAGTACTCTCTGTTGCTTCTGGGAGAAAATAGAAAATTGTTAGCTTGGTGTTTTTATCTTTTCATGTCATGGCCTTCACTTAGACTTTCCCATCTATATTTCATATTACATTTCTTTCATGCATTCTTAAGTCTAGTCAAACTCAACTGTTGGCTATACCCCATCATTGACATTCCATCACTTGTCACCATACCTTTGCATAGGTGTTTTCCTTATGTCTAGAATTTATTCCTCCCTTACCTTCACTTCTTTTTCATTTGTTTTTTTTTTTGTTTTGCAGGGGAGCAGGTAGGTCAGTTGGGGTTAAGTGACTTGCCCAAGGTCATACAGCTAGTAAGTGTTAAGTGTCTGAAGCCGGATTTGAATTCAGATCCTCCTGACTTCAGTGCAGGTGCTCTATTCACTGTGCCACCTAGCTTCCCCCCAAAATTGATGGAGCCTGAATGCATATTGAAATATACTTTTTTTTTTTGCTTTTTGGAGGGATTTCCACTTCATAGAATCCTTTTTTAGAATGCATCTGTTTTAAATTTAATTTATTTATTTTTAGTTTTCAACATTTATTTCCACAAGATTTTAAGTTACAATTTTTTCTCACCGTCTTTCCCCTACTCCCCACCCCAAAATAGCAAGCCTACTGAATATCCCTCCCCCTAACTTTCTAGTTATACCTGCACTATACCCCAGTGCCTGTATATCTTATTTCCCACTTGCATGTAAGAAACAATTTTTTTTTAATTTGTTTTTAAAACTTTGAGTTCCAGATTTTTTTCTCTTCTTCCCTCCTCACCTGCCCCCACTGGGAAGATAAGCAGTTCAATATAGGTTGTACGTGTGTAGTTACCCAAATCATTTCCATAGTAGTTATATTGTGAAAGACTAACTATATTTCCCTCCATCCTATCCCACCCCCTACTTACTCTGTTTTCTCCTTTGACCCTATCCCTTTTCAAAAATGTTTGCTTCTCACTACCCTCTCTCCCAATCTGCCATCCCTTGTATCCTTCCCCCTCTTATCCCCTACCCGCCTATTTTCCTGTAGGGTAAGATACCTAATTGAATGTGTATGTTATTCCCTCCTTAAGCCAAATTCAATGAGAATCAGGTTGTCCCATTCTCTTTCACCCTCCAGCTCTTCCCCTCCATTTTTCTGTAACAGTTTTCTCTTGCCTCTTTTATATGAGATAATTTACCCTAATCTATCTCTCCCTTTCTCCTCCCAATAAATTACTCTTTCACCTCTAGAATGTGGCCTTTAAAACAGATCATGTGCTGGCCTTTTCTGATCCATTCCAGTCATTGGTGTTCTCTCAACCTTTTGAAATTTTTTTATTTACTCATGTAGTGTATGTGTTGCATTTCCCCCCTCCTTCCCACCCAAAGAATATAAGCTTTTTAATGGTAGTCTTACATCTCCAACACTTAAAATAAGTTCTTTGCACATGGTAGATACTTAATTCTTCGTTTATTTTTTGCATTTTAAGGCATTTTTTGCTATGTTACAACCTTTTTGTTGTTGTTCCAATTTAGGGTATTATCTATTATGTTACAACCTCCTCCAAACTAGAGGAATGGTTGGCCAATGAGACGATGCAGGAAGGACTACGCCTATGTGCTGACCGCAATTATGTTGATGTGGACCCTACATTTAATCCAAATATTGATGAAGATTATGATCATCGACTAGCAGGCATATCTAGAGAGAGTTTCTGTGTGATTTACCTCAACTGGATTGAATATTGCTGTTCTCGAAGAGCAAAGGTAGGTGTGATGGAGTATGCTTTGCACCATCTATACAGGTTTCTCTCCTATGCATTGCTCACGTGAATTTAAGTATGCATGAGTAAGTTGGATTTAGAGCTAATTACCTTTTAATGTATTTTCACCATGGACTATATGCTTGGTTATTAAGGGAGTTAAGTACGCTTCACATTCATGAGAAAAGTTTGAATAGCCAAGCTATTAACCCTGACTATTGTTTCTTGGAGGTATTTTATTGAATAATGCAATGACACTGGTTTTTTTTCTAAGAGTGTAATAAAGTAATCTATATGCATATTATTGTTTGTCATGGGTACAGTAAAAGGAATTTACTTAAATTTACTTTTATTGTCTTATCTGATGATAGATAAATTTACTATTTCTGTCATCTAAAACTGCTTGTCATAAGCTAGGCTTTCTCAGTAATCCCTATTGTAGTAAAAAAATATATTCACCTATTAGTAGAATGAATATTTCTGTTGGGAGCTATTAGAAAAACTGATTTCAAAATTTCCATTTGATCACTTTTATAAGACAACAATTTTTATTGTATTATATTTTTATAGTACCAGAATAAATCTCAGGATCCCAAAGTATTGGTGGCTTATGTTAATGATTCACTTTCTCTTAGGGCTAAGTTTAAGTTTATTTTTATTAGTATTTTTATTTGAAGATGATGCCAAACAACAAATGAGAATTCCATTTGTTATTTTACATCCCTTTCTACTTGAGTGCTCTTTCCCTTCAGTCTGAGTTGTTAGGTAAAATGATCCATTCTCTAACATTTTTTCACTTTTTCCAAAGCCACTAGATGCAGATAAAGATTCCTCCCTAGTAACTCTTTGTTATGGACTCTGTGTTCTGGGGCGAAGAGCTTTAGGCACTGCTGCCCACCATATGTCTAGGTAAGAAAATGCCTCTTTTTTTTTTTTTAAGAGATGACAATGGGATAGATTATATGTGAATATCATCTTTTTATGGAAGTGGGTCAGTATTTTATTTTCTTGCAGAAATCTCTTCACCATTTTTATTAATGTAAAACCAATAGCTAGAAAGTGTTAATATTCATATGACTTATGAAATTCATGCTAAGGGTATGGTCAAAGGGTAAATATTTGATAAGAATTTTTTTTAATTAATCATGGTATGACATTTATTTATCCAATTCACTATGCAGTACAGTGTAGCAACAGTATAAGACTAATTCTTGTTTTTCTGTAGTAAGTGTTCTCTTGTTTTAAGATAAATTTAAATCTGTCTTATTCTTTAGGGATATTATAAAACCACCATTTTATCAAAAGAAATTTTTGAAATGTGATTTACTTTGTACCTCAAAATAAATGAGGATTTTTAATTCCTTTGCATAGCTGTAAAGTTAGTATTTGTAAAATACGGGACTGACTGTATCATTCCCTACTCAAAAATCTTTGGTGACTTCTGTCTTTTCTAGGATAAAATATGAACTTTTCACTCTGTCACGTAAAGCTGTCCACAATTTGTCTCTCACGTTTTCGTTTCAAAGTTATATTTCCTATAACTTTGCCTTCACATATACTACATTCATGCCGTGTCAGCCTATTTGTGATTTCCCAAAATTGACCTGCCATCTCCCATCTGTGTTTTTGCACAGGCTGGCCCCTATGCTTACAATACACTCTTTTTGTTGTTTTATTTTGTTTTTAATTTATAAAATTAATTTATGGAATAAAACAAGCATTTCCATAATATATAAAAAAAGATTGCACATGAAACTGCAAATCTGTTATGTACAACTTACTATTCCTTTTAAAAATGTAATAAAGTTGTCATGTAAATTTCTTTGCCCCCCCTTTTCCCTTTTAAAATAATACATTCTTTAATCATCTGTACTTCTTAGCCTCCCTGATATCCTTTAAGACTTAACTCAGGTGCTATCCTTTTTGAAGCCCATTGCTGATTCCTAATTTCATCCTGTCCACCCTACTTCATAATGCTCTCTCCTTCTGGCATGCAGAGACATGAAGGAGCACAGTATAAATTCCCATAGTATAAATAATTACTCCTACCAATGCTGATCACAACCCATTGAAAATTTAGAGAAATCCTAGGCAGTTGTTTGAGACACATGAAGTTGTGGCGTGTGGTCTTATATAGCTGACAAATATTTAGAGACAGGATTTTAAGCCCTGGTCTTCCTGACTCCTAGCCTAGCACTCTATCCACTATGCCATGAGTCTCTATTTCTTCTGGAATTATAAGTTTATATTTATTTCCCCGTGTATACGTTGTTATATAAACTCCTTAAGAGAGAGATTGACAGCTAACATGTATATCCTGCTTTAAAGTTTGAAAACTGCTTTACAAATATTATCTCATTTGATTCTCACAACAGCCTTATGAGGTAGGTGCTATTTTTATTACTCCCATTTTGCAGATGAAGCGACTGAGGAAGGCAGAGGTTAAGTGACTTGCTCAGGGTCACACAGTTGTTAAGTGTTAGAGGTAGAATTTGAACTTCATGTCTTCCTTACTAAGAATACTGAAGTACTCTTAGTACTTACTATGATAATTTTTATTTTAATCAGCCAAATATACAAGTTTAGTTTGCTACCATGTTTTGCTTGGACCTCTATTAAGAAATGAAAGTTTTTCTTTAAACAGAAGCTAAGGTTAAAAATTAACACCAGTTCCTGTCAGAAGGGAGATAAAAAATGAGAAGAGAGCTGAAGTAAAAGAGGGATGGAATGAAGGAGGGGCCCCCTCCAGGACCATGCATGAAACTAGGATCCTGTACATTTATTATTCTACTCATAATGTAAAGATTGCATGAGGAAATATACAGATGAATACCTTGTAGATTTTCTTTAGGCTTTTTCTAAGTCACCCTCTCTCCACTAAACTGACATACCCTGTGTAATGATTGTTAGAACTTTTTCTAGCTTCTTTTCCTTCCCCTCTCCATACCTTAGTCGTCACCCCTGTCCCTTACCATATATTCTGAATCGAATGAATAGTAAAAAGATCCAGACTTTTCAAACTGTTACACATACAAATACTTTTCTGCATACTTCTGTTCCAAAAGTAGTATCCTTGCACATAAAATAAAAGTTTGTTGAAATAAATTAAATATAAATTAGAATATGAAATATATTTGCATTAAACTTCTTCTTCTTTATCTGAGAATGTAGGCATTGTTCCACAGTCCTAGAGTTTCTTCTTTTAGTCTTTTCATTCAACAAACATTATTTTCCATAGTTACTATTCTAAACTTTTTCCTTTCTCCTTAAATCCCCAATCATATCCCCCTACATCCTGTAGTCGTAAATTTGGATTCTACTAGTATTTTTCATGACCTTTTATGCCTTGGATCTCACATACTACTTTATTTTCCTTGTGTTTATACATTCTATTTTAGCTTGTGTTCAAATTATTTGTGCTATCATTGTTTCCTACTTGACTCTTAAGTTCCTTAAAGAGAGGGATTATGACTTGTCAAAATTTTGTATATCTTCCAGTACCTTTCACAGTACTCTGTATACAGCAAATACTTAATAAATTTTTTAAAATTAAATTGAGTGATAGATTACAACATTCAGGGAATTGATTGAAGCTCACCAAATACACAATTGCAGTTCTTTTAGGCAAAAAAACTCTGTATATATGTTGACTCATATCAAAAACATGCAAACATTTTATTACCAGGAACAATGAATGACTTGCCCTGAAAGAAAATACAATTATCCCTTCCACACTGTGACTTTCTCCATCATGATTTCAATATATCACAGGTCAGTATAAGAAATTAAATGGGAATTTTTTAGGGAGTTTTGTGGAAGCCAAAGATAATACTCAAAGCCCAACAGACAACAAAGAAAAAACATTTAGAAACTCAGAAATGCATAAAATATATGTATAGTGGTATGTAACACTATATCAACATATTTTATCTTTTAATAGTAATTTATTTTATCTTTTATAGTAAAATATTTTCTCTTTTAATAATAATTCAGATTTCTCTGGTTTGAAGGGAGGGCCAAAAATTTTTACCTGGATTTCCCAGATCTCGGGTTCCTGTGTCCCTAACCCCTGTAATGTGGAAGGGGTACCTGTATAGTTAGGTCTAAGGCCAAACCATTACTCCCTCCTGCCTAGAGCATTTCATTTGAGCATTATCTCCTTGGACATAGTCCCTGTTTGTCCTTTTCCTCTCCACTAGGCAACACGCTGTTGCCCTGCTTTCTTCTTTCTTCTCTCTTTTGTTCCCCTTCTTTCCAAAGTGGCAGTTAACTTATCTTTTAAACTTATACTAATAGAAGAAAACTGTAGGGATACCTTGGGGCCCCGCCTTTAGTTCCTAAGCTACATAAGAGCTTTCTGGAGTTAATACATAATTATTTGACTTTCCTATTAATTTTGTTGTATTTATTATATCAAAGACCGTGTTGCCGAGTGAATAGAAAGCTGGCTTCAGATATAGGAAGACCTGGGTCCAGGTCTTGTTTTGTCCCTGACACACATGATCTGTGTGTGAACTTCATCTAGTCAATTAACTTCTCGGTACTCTAAGCAACTCTTTAAGATTTAAATAAGTCTTAACTGCAGCTCTTTAAGACGATGAGTAAAGAAAATACTGTCCTGCATTAGTAGAAAGTTTGCTCATCTTGGAGTTATCCTATGAGTTAAATCACAGCTCCAGTTCCTATTCCTACTTCCTTATATAAATCAAATAAAACAGTAAAAATATAGTATAACAAGGTTAGTAAGAATAGCCCTCAATTGTAACTGGGTTACTTGGATTGCTGTCCTCACATTTAGGTCACCTCTCAGTTTGCTGTTTTATTCATTTTCACATTTAATCATGTCATCTTGAGATCTAGGGTTGTCCAGGAGTATGCTCATGTAGCACTTTTTTTAATAAAATTTCAACATGTGTATCCCAATCACCTAAGTTCAGAGCCCCCACCCTTGTGTTTAATATTATTAATTTAATAAACCTCCTATTTGAATAGTAGTTACTCATCTTTACATACTAAATCCCTTGATTTCCTAGGATTAAATTAATATCATAATTAATGAACATACAACTTGTTAACAAAATCATTAACAAAACAAACATAGATAACTCTTTACAATATTTTAGTTCTGAGTATAATCACAATTAAAATCTACTACAAACCTCACTATAATGTAGAGGTATTATCTTCCCTTCTGAAAACTGTAGTCTCAAATCATTTAATTTGCTCAGCATAACAAAGTTTCTTTACAAGAATCCTCTCCAACTTCTTAGCATGATAAAAGAAATGTCTGTATCTTTGACTCTCTTCTCACTCTCCACACTTTCTCACAGATGCTCATATATTAACACTGCACTTGTACACACTCTCCTTAACTCTGTAGGGATTATTGGTACCTCGCAGATTTACAGATAACTATATTACTACAGCTCTCTCTCACTGAGAAAGTAAAATCTCCATAGCTTCCATAGGAGAATACAGAATAGGAATTACAGTAGGAATCAGGACAGAGTGGTTAAAATCCTATAAGATAATATTTAAAAAGTATTTTAAAATGACTCTTCTCTTTTGAAAATTGATTACCACCTTCCCCAGGTCAAATGATTAACAAAATATAAGCTGGAACAAATAACTTACCTCAAAACCTACTCAACCTTATTACTATCTTCCTCTACTTTTTCTGCCTTTTTTTCTTTCTTTCTCTCTCTGCCTTTCTTCCCTTTATGTATCTTTCTCTCTTCCCATTCCAATTGATTTATATTTATCAGTCTCTTTCTCCTCTGTCATTTTCTTTTCTCTTCCATTTTCTCCTTTATCATTCTTTTCGTTCCCCCTTTATCTCCTCTCTTCCACTTCTAATACCTGCTCACATTATTAGATCTGAAATATATTTTTACTTTTTGTTCTTTCTAATTCTAATTCTAATTTTATGATTCCTTTTCTTAATTTAAAAATTGAGCAAGTTGAATATTTTGTTTCTACTTCTAAGGAAGAAAAAACAAATTAAATTGCTGTTCTCTATGTGGCCATCAATTGATTATTTTCCCCATGATCAATGAGAAAGAGAGAAAGGAAGAAAGACAGAGAAATAAAGAAACTAAGAAATCACTTATTAAGTGCCTTCTAAGTGCCAGGCATTGTACTAAGCTGTATAAAAGCATTTACAGATATCTTATTTGATCCTCAAAACAACCCTAGAAGGTAGGTGCTCTTATGATATCCATTTTATACTTGAGGAATCTGAGGCAGGCTAAGGTTAACTGACTTGTATAGGGTCACATAGCTAGTATAGTCTGAAGCCATATTTGAATTCAGGCTTTCTTCATTTTAGGGTTAGTGCTTTATGCACCGTGCTATATCTAACTGCTAGATGGAAAAAGTTTCCCTACAAAGAAATTATTTTAAGTATTATAAATATAAATTTTTATAGTATTATAATATCTTCCTATTCTTTGAAAACTTCTGTGAAGCTTTCCCTGATCCTCTTAGCTAGAAGTGGTCTTTCGCCATCCAATTTTTAATCTCAGCCACTCTCAATCCTTTTATACAACTTGATCATATTATAACTTGTATATGTTGTGAATATATTTTATCTTCTCTCTTCTCAGTTCCCTCAGTAGAATATTAACTCTTTCAGCACTGGGACTCTCATATTTTTCTTTGTATTTTCAGTGGTGTTTAACAAATAAAATAAAAAAGTAGGTACTTTATAAATTGTTGAATGTTTGAAAGGAGTAAAGATTAAATAAGGAATAAGATTGAAGATGATTTTAAAAAATCATCAGCCCATAAAATTGGGGCAGGAATAGTTACTAATTTGTCTGAAAAAAATCCAGAAGGTTTCTTGGACTGCACATTATGAGTCAACAGGATATTAGGATGGTCAAGAAAACTAATAGACTCTTGGGCTACAAGCAGAGAAATATAGCTTCCAGGAATAAGAAAGGAATGATCCCACTGTATTTTGCCCTGGTGAGACCACATCAAACAACAGCATTTATATTTGCTCAAAAATATGAAATAAATGGGAGGTGACTTTGGCAAGAGATAGCAATAATGTGTGGGGGGCGGGGATGAGGGAGTTGTCAGGAAAAATTTTGGCATAGGAAATGGGATTTGGCGTGAGCTTTGAAGAAAACTAGGGATTCTAATAGACTGAGGTAGAGATGGTTTATGTCGCAACAATGGAAAATAGATAGCCTGTGCAAATATGCACAGAGATAGAATATCATGTGTCAAAAAAAACTTGAAAAGGTGGGTGGGGGCAGTATTTTGAAATGTTTTAAATGCCAAACAGACAGCTTGCTTCCTGGAGTCCATAGGGAACCGCTGGAGTGAATTAACCAAGGGAGGACTCAGACCTGTCCTTTAGGAATATCCCTTTAAGGGTCCTTGTGTGAGGGGGTGTACTGTAATGCCAAGCAAAGGCAGCTTCCCAAGGTTCAGAATACCAGCATAGGGGCTCTCCATTTTATTCAGTGACAAATTAAGAACAGAGAAGATCAAAACATGACATCATTCCAAATACAGCATTTACTAAGTGGGATTAAATAATCTCCAAGGACCCACCCCTGGACCTTACATTCATTCAATCAATTACAAAGTCCTGGTTCTAAATACCTCTCCATCCCTAGGCTGTACTTTCAGTTAGTCCACCACAAAGCCCCTCTTCTCAAATGGAGATTAGTTTCCAAACATAAGTAAAGTACCTTCATTTGTTCAATCACAGAGCACAAAAAGGTCAAAAGTTCCCCACCCCTGGATCACAATTGAATCTACCCCAGAGTTACATCAAGTTTAAGCACAGCACTTAATACCCAAATGGAGGTCTTTTCTTCATCTTGACAAGAGGCAAGTTCTCAGCAATCTTAGTTCCTGGGGAGACAAGGCTTAGCAAGGCCACGAGATACATTGCCAGTCCCTTCATTAATTCATCCTCTGTCTGTAGAACAGTCCTAGAATCCCTGAAAACATTAGCAAAACCCTTTCCCAGGATTTCTGTAAACATACAACAAGAAAATCCTTCTTCAGGGCTTCTGAACCAACAGAAAGGTTCCCAGACCCCTGCAACAACAGCACTGTCCTTCACCAGTGGACAGTATTCACTCTCTGTCTGCAGGACAGTCTCAGGGCTTCTTAACCAAAAGCCAGGTTCCAGGACTTCTTCAACAAAAGGACTGTCTTTCACCAGTGGACAAATCTGGCAAAACAACATCAAAACAGACAAAGTACCAGCAAAAGAGCCATGTCTCCTAAGTCCTTGGCAGCTCCGGGGGCAGGTCTCAAAAGTCCAGGGCAATTCAAAGTGGCCCCCAGCAATTCTCTCAGTCTCTCTCTGCCTCCACGAGGTGCTGCTTCCAAAAAGTTCTTCTGCCTCTCTCTTGTCTCTCCAAATCTACGTCACAAGCTCCTCCCAGTTCAGGACTTTCTTTTCACATCAACAAGGCCATCCCACAGGTGGGATTAACAAGCTCTGGGTTTTAACACAATCAGTTTGAAAACCAAGCCAATACAGGGGAATCTTTAATTGCCATTACTATCACAGGGGGGATATTTTGTCAAGGAGACTCACTACACATCCTGAGTGTGGTGTTCATTCTGGATGCCACAGTGTAGAAAGGACCTTGTTAAACTAGAGAGTGGCCATGGGAGGACAAGAGATTTGGAGGGACAGGGTTGTCTTCAAGTATTTGAAAGGCTGTCGTGCAGAAGACTTGGGTGCAATGGGTGAGAGTCACAACCAGGCAGATCTGACTTCATATGAGGATAACTGTAATAATTAAAGCTGTTCCACATCTGTAAAATGTGTTGCTTCTGGATTTAGAGTGACTTGAAGCAGAGACTTTATTATTGCTTGTCAGATATGTTGTAGATTAAATTCTTTTGGGGTATTTATTAAACAAGATGGTCACTGAGGTTCCTTTCAATTGTTATATCCGTAGTTAGCATTTGCATAATGCCTTAAGGTTTGCCAGTTGCCTTACCTGTTATCTTAATTGCTCCTCAAATTCAATTCACCCTCCACTTATTTGTCTTCCTGTATTTTGTTGTTCAGTCATTTCAGTCATATTCAACTCTCTGTGACCCTATTTGGGGTCTTCTTGGCAAAAGATACTAGAGTGGCTTATCATTTCATTCTCTAGCTCATTTTACAGATATGGAGGTTTTACAGACAGAGGTTAAATCACTTTCCCAGCTAGTAAGTGTCTAAAGCTAGATTTGAACTCAGGTCTTCTTAACTCAAGATCTGACACTCTATCTACTGTGCTACCTAACTGCTTCGTGTCTTCCTATATACTTACCTTTCATTCCACTACTTTCTATATAAGTAATTTTAAAGAATGTAAATAAATATATATATATATATATATATATAGTTTCCTCACAAACAAACATATTTTGAAGATAAAAGAAATAGAAAAAAAAGTTCACTATTTTAAATTATTATGCTTGATACTTTATTTCTTTTAGCTTCATCTTGGCTTGTTTTAATTTGTAGACATAACCAATTTTTAATTTCTATGGAGATGATAGGAGGGATTTTTAAAAATATGTGGCTTTCTCTCTCCAATAATCAACAGTAATTTGGAGTCATTCCTGTATGGCTTACATGCCTTATTTAAGGGAGACTTCCGTATTTCTTCAATCAGAGATGAATGGATCTTTGCTGACATGGAATTACTAAGAAAAGTGGTAGTCCCTGGAATCCGCATGTCACTTAAACTGCATCAGGTAAGAAAATGAGATAGTTGAGTTACCTGTAACCCAATGTTAAGTTAAACTCACTATATCTGCTTTTCAGATATATGCATATTTTCATTCAATATGCAATAAAAATGTATTTCTGGCATAACAAATTCTCTACATTATAAATATGATTTTTCTTATAGGCAGCTTTCTTTTTTTTACCCCACATGATTATTGAATTTTACTAAGACTTCTTTACCACTTATCCAAAGGTATAACAGTAACATTTTACTTGATTAATACTTTTATAGAATGTGTTGGTTTAAATTAAATGAAACATGATTTTTAAAAAACTTTCTCTTGAAAAAGAAGTCTTCCTCTCATTTGTGATGGACAATGGGAGGTGTAAACGAAGGACAAAAATGTTAAGTAATAAAATGCATTCTCTGTAATTTCTAACATTTTTCTTTCACAGGTGAGGTTTATATTAGGAGGAAACTGATCTTTTGGTGAATTTTAAAAGAATAATTTGTGGCAGATAACTTGAGATCAAGGGAGCCCTAAGATCTATTGCCCTAGTTCATTCGAGGGCAGGAGTTGTCTTACTTATTAGTATTCCCAGCACTTAGTATATGACCTGGTTTATAGTGCTTATGGCTTTTTCCTCTCCCCACCCCCAACCCCCTTCCTTCCATTAATTCATTATGTCTCTCCCCTGGGTGAATGTTAGCTAACTCAAAATACAATATAACCTGCTCCCTAGGTTATTAGAACTTAGCCACTCATTGAATTACCGTGTTTCCCTGATAATAAGACACTGAATTATTAATTTTTATGGACAGAAAAACACCAGAGGGCTTATTTTCAGGGGAGGGCTTATTTTAATGAACATTGACAGGAATTTTAATAAACAGGTAAATGTGAACAAAAAAATGTACCTTTATTCAATAATGAATTCAATAAAGAACAGGATGACACGCTCACTGCTGCAGCTCTGGTTGGATGCAGCTTGGAGCGCGGCATGCGTTTCACGGGGGGGGGACGGTGCATACAGAGGGTACTGTAATGTAGCATGTAGCACAGGGGTTCACCTTCACTACAGTAGCAATCTCAATAGGGCTTATTTTCGGGATAGGTCTTATTATCAGGGAAACACGGTAGAAATTTCATTTAAAATGTTACTTGTAATAAAAGCTACTTTGAGTAGTTAGTCTTCCTTTAACAGTCTACTCAGAGTAATAAACACTGTTGATGAGACCAAATAAAGCATTTAAGAACCCTTAGATCATTTAAAGAACTTATCACCAAATTAAGTACTAACACTTCTAATAATCAACTTGACAGTGTTATCATGTCTGATCAAAGAGACTGTGATAAGACTCATTAAAATGCATCTGCTGTGCTTAGACTTCATTGTCTCTCTGTTCTTTTGGAATAAAGGTTGAATTGCTCATTAGGAGATTTAAATGTTGTAATTAAGTTGTTAACTTCATTAGTTGCTTTTAAAAACATTATTAAAATGAAGGATACCATAAAAAAAATTTCTGTGAAAAATGGAGCATTGTTTTTAGGATACCAGTTAGAAATGTGGAAAGTCCATTTGGGATTTTAGATAAATTTCACCAATTAAGAACTGTAGCCAGGGAACAAAAAATGAGATTTAAAAGAGTAAAAGACTGGTGGTTCTGGTTAAAACATTTCGGGAGAGAAAAATTTTAAGCAAGTGATTATTTTATTACAGATATCTCTACATGATGCACAATTTTTTTGCAAAGTGAAATTCTCCAAATGCAAAACTCTTATCAGATTATATTATTTCTGTGAATAATTAGTGACATATTACATCCCTCAATTAATAAGAGAAAAAATTTTAAACACAGTGTCTCTTAGCATCATTATTTAAGGGAGACTTATTTATGGACTATTTTCAGTAGCCTCCTAACTGGATTCCTTGTCTTCCCTATCTATACATACACTCTGATTAAGCTTCCTGAAGTGCTTCTTTGAGCATGTCACTCTCTAGCTCTAGTGAAAGTTCTGTTGTTTCTTACTCTTACTAGATTAAGTCCAAACCCTTTACCCTGACAATAAATATTCTTATACTGACCTGTTTGCCCATCTTTGTCTCTCTGTTTCCCTGTGCACCAACTAAGTTGGTGTATTTAGTATCTGCCTCTAACATGCTTTATACAATTTGTACCTTTGTACATGTACCTTTACTCATGTTCTCCCTATTTCAGTCTTTCGCCTCTTGAAATCCTAATTACCTATTACTATGTGGTCCATGGTGTTTTTTTTTTCCTAATATGAATGAAAATACAGTGGATTGCCTTAGACATCCCTATACTTAGAGTCAACTTTCACGAGGAATGTAGTCCCGAAGTGTATAGATGCCTCTGCAGTGGTGACTCCTTTTCCAGGACCATTTCACTCTTTTGCTCTACTCAGTAATACCTTTTAAAGGCAGGGCAATGAAAAAACAAAACAAAAAAAGGGTAGGACAATGCTAATTATGGATAAGGTTTAATGGAGGCAGTTAGAGTTGGAAGGGCCTAGAATTTGTCATTCTAGAGGAAAGAATCAAAGGCCATTAACTTAGTTACATCTAAGACAAAAGCTTTAGCCATTACCAAAGTGACAGGTCTTTTTCCTCTTTGAGTTACAGGATAGCATACTAGTCTAGTATGCCAGAGCCAGGTATCAAGCAATCACAAAAGCGTTGAAATCCTTGACAGCATTGTTGATCACATTGAAGTCCTATGACTAAGAGTTAGTGGGGCTTCATGAAGACAAAATCAAGACCATCTATTCTAATTTTCTTTTTTGATAAGGTTATTTGACTTGTAGATCAGAGGAATGCCTTAGACATAGTCTGTTTTCATAAAAGCATTTGAAATGGATCTCAAAATATCCTTATAGAAAATACGAAGAAATGTGATCTGGATAGTAGTATAGTTAGGTGAATTTGAAAGATAACACAAAGCTAAAAGAGGTAGCTAATGCAATGGACCATAGACTTAGCATCCCAAAAGACTTTAGGCTAGAATGATTAATGTAATGTAGTAAAACAAAATTTTTTTTGGATTCTTTTAAAATTTATTTTTCTGTTTTATCAAATGCTTTATTAATTTCTAGTTTACATCATTCATTTCTGCAAGATTTTGAGTTACAAATTTTCTCCCTGTTTTTCCCCCTACCCAGCACCCCAAAATAGCGATCTCACTGGATATCCCCTCCTCCAATCTTCTCTCTCCCATATCTTCTCCCATACCCCCTACAACTTTCTAGTAGGTCAGAGTGGATCTCTATGCCCCTGTGCCTATATATCTTATTTCCCAGTTACATATAAAATAATATTAATAATAGCATATATATATATTTTTTAAACATTTGATTTTAAAACTTTGAATTTCAGATTCATTCCCTTCCTCCCTTGTCACCCACCGTTACTGGGAAGATAAGCAATTCAGTATAGGTTGTACATGTGTAGCTATGCAAAACATTTCGATAGTAGCTATATTGTAAAAGACTGACTGTATTTCCCTCCCTCCTATCTCATCTCCCACTTGTTCTGTTCTCTACTTTGATCCTGTCCCTTTTCAAAAGTGGGTGCTTCCAACTTCCTTACCCCCTAGCCTGCCCTCCCTTCTGTCATCCTCCATCTCATCCCCTTCCCCCCTACTCTCCTGTAAGGTGAAATACCCTATTTAGTGTGTATGACTTTCCCTCCCTAAGTCAAATTCAATGAGAATAAGGTTGACCCATTCCCTTTTGCCTTCCTGTTCTTCCCCTCCATTGTGACCATTTTCCTTTTCCTCTTCTATATGAGATAGTTTACCCCATTAAGTCTCTCCCCATCTCCTCTCATAAGATTCCTCTCTCACCTCTTAACTTCCCCTTTTAAGTATCATCCCTTCCTATTATATTGGTCCTGTGCCCTCTAAAAATGTATACCTGTACACATATTCACATATGTATTCATATGCCCATATACCCTCCTATATAGACATATACATGTATGTGTATGTGTGTGTGTGTGTGTATATATATATATATATATTTTTTTTTTTCCCTTCAACTATTCTCATACTGAGAAAAGTTTCATCACTTACAATTATTGTTTTTCCATGTAGGGATGTAAATAGTACAACTTTGATAAGTTCCTTATGATTTCTTTTCCCTGTTTACCTTCTCAAGCTTCTCTTGCTTCTTGTATCTGAATGTCAAATTTTCTATTCAACTGTTTTTTTCATCAAAAATGCTTGAAAGTCCTCTATTCCACTGAATGACCATATTTTACTCTGAAACATGATACTCAAGTTTTGCTGGGTAGGTGATTCTTGGTTTTAATCCCAGCTCCTTTCACCTCCAGAATATCATATTCCAAGCCTTTAGATCCCTCAGTGTAGAAGCTGCCAGATCCTGGGTTATCCTGATTGTGTTTCCACAATATTGAAATTGTTTCTTCCTGGCTGCTTGTAATATTTTCTCCTTGATCTGGGAATTCTGGAACCTGGTTATAATATTCCTAGAAGTTTTCTTTTTGGGATCTTTTTCAGGAAGTGATCGGTGGATTCTTTCAACCTCTTATTTTGCCCTCTGGTTCTAAAACATCAGGGCAATTTTCCTTGAGAATTTCTTGATTTTTGAATTTTTGAATTTCTAAATTCTTTTTTTGATCATGACTTCCAGGTATTTCCATAATTTTTAACTTATCTCTTCTGTATCTATTTTCCAGGTCAGTGCTTTTTCCAATGAGATAGTTCACGTTGCCTTCTATTCTTTCATTTGTTTGGATCTGTTTAATAGTATCTTGATTTCTCATAAAGTCACTAGTTTCCATTTGCTGCAATCTAATTCTGAAGGAATGATTATCTTCAGTAAGCTTTTGAGATTCTTTTTCCATCTGGCAAATTTGGCTTTTTAAGGCATTCTTTTGCCTTTTTGAGACTCTTTTGCCATTTGAGTATATCTGTTTTTTATATATCTATTTTATCTATATCTATTTTTTTAAGGTGTTATTTTCTTCAGTCAGGTTGTTGACTCTCATTTCACAATTTTTCTTGCATCATTTTCATTTCTCTTCCCAATTTTCCTTCCACTTCTCTTATTTGGTTTTCAAAATCCTTTTTCATGTCCTCTATGGCCTGTAACCAACTCATATTTTTCTTGAAAGCTTTTAGTACAGGAGTTCTGACTTCACTGTCTTCCTCCTGTTCCATGCTTTGATCCTTTTTGTCCCCAAAATAGGAGTGTAAAGTGGGTTGCTCTGCTTGCTTTGCTTCCCTCTTTTGCTCATGTTGCCACTCAATTACTTAATTTTTGGGCTTTTTGCCACAATAGGCCTCTACTACCAGACAGGGGAGTTTCATCCCAAATACTGGGGTTTTCTCAGCTGCCTAAGGTATCATTTGGATGCCCTCTCTGAAGCCTCCACACACTCTGGCAAGCTGGTCACACACCCCAGGACCTCCACCCTAGACCGCAATCCAGATCCAGGCAGGTTAAAGCAAGAGCGATTACCCCTCAGACTGGTTGCTTAGTCCCCCTACAATCTGCAGGCCAGGAGCTGAAGCTGCCACATGGTGTAGGCTGCACGGCTGTGGCACTTTAGCGGCTTTTCTCTCCAGGGGATAAAGGCCGACCACACTCCCAAACTACCGGATTCCAAATTACACACCAAATTGACTTCTCACTTTGTCCTTATTATCTGTGGACTGATAATTCAGGAAACCACTACAGTGGCTGGTGATCTGAATCCCTCCAGCCGGTGGCTAGTCAGGCCGCCCTGGGGCTAAGACCTCAGGCTCATGCGAGGCTGAGATCGGCTTCCTGGGCTCTATGCTGGTTGCGGGAGGTTAGCTTCTTTGTGTCATTTTGTGGGTTCTGTAGCTCCAAAGTTTGTTCAGGGCACTCCCTTTTACATGAATTAGAGGAGGTGAGAGCCGGAGCCCTGAGGAAGTCCTGTTTATACTCCGCCATCTTGACTCTGCCCCCAGTAAAATAAAATTTACTAGAGAATATTAAAAGTAAACTCATTTGTCTTTTTGAGAGGTGTGAAGTGGTACCCCAATTTGCATCCGTAATTAATAGTGATTTAAAGCATATTTTCTTTTTTTTTTTTTTAAGCAGTCAGGGTTAAGTAACTTGCTCAAGGTTACACGGCCAGTTGTTTCTGGTTGTGGTGCTAACTATCAGAGCCCAGATTCGATCCCAGGTCATCCCGACACTGGGGCCGGTGCTCTTACTCACTGAGCCACCTGGCCCACCCCTAAGCAATCGGGGTTAAGTAACTTGCTCAAGGTTACACGGCCAGGTGTTTCTGGGTGGGTGCTAAGTGTCTGAGCCCAGATTCGATCCCCAGGTCATCCCGACACTGGAGCCGGTGCTCTTACTTGCTGTGCTACCTGGCCGCCCCTTTAAAGCATATTTTCATATGTCTATAGATAGCTTTGATTTCTTCTTTTATGAAAGTTGCATTTTCATATCCTTTTACCATTTATTAATTGGTGAGTGACTCTTATTTTTATATATTTGACTCAGTTCCCCATCTGCCTATGAGAGATGAGGCCTTTATCAGAGAAACGTGCTGTAAAATTTTTTGCTATAACTTGTCTATGGGACCTTTTAGCAAAATGTGGTTTCCCTGATTATCTCTTTTAATTAAGTCCATTTTGACTTTTAGTAGTTAGTATTTGAACCCAAGTCCCCTGGTTTGTTTCTAATACTCTTTCTTACTGTCTTACAGTACAGTGACTGCAAGATGAGAGTAGAGTATACAAGGTAGTCCTACATTAAGAAAGTACATTTATGTGAAGGAATCCCTGAACTAGATGGATTCTGAGAACCATTTGAGTGAAGGTTGATCCAGGCAGAATCAGAAGCAGTATTGTAATTTTATCATACTCTGTATACTGTTGAAACAGAATAATAGCCACAACTGATATTTAAGGTTTATTAAGTTCTTTACATACATAATATAATTCATTTGAACCCCCCTTCCAAATCTACCCAATTAAATGCTCTCTAACTCTTAAAATTACTTCTACTTAGTATGTGAGACTGAGGGCAGGAACTGTTTTGGTGTTTGTTTTCCATTTAGCACAATTATTTTGCAAATAGGAGCTTAACGAATATTTATGAATATTTATTGAATTGAATTTGATCTTCTCTACAACCCTGTGATGTAGGAACTACTTTTTTTTTTAACCTGATCAGTCATTTCATAAATGTTGGGAACTTCTGGTGAGTAGCTCCCCAGCATATACAGATTTACAGCTTCTCTGCATCTCAAGAGTTTTAGAAGGGTGGCCCTGGCATCACTGAGAAGGGAAATGACCTGTTGGGTCGCATAGCCAATGTGGGGCCAAGGCAAGACTGGTACCCAGGGCTTCCTGAACTGGAGACTGCTCTCTCCTACATTGTTCTTCCTCTGTAAGTAGTATATCACACTACTACTGAAAAAAAGGAAATAAATGAAGCATTTGAGAAACAGACCATTAATGTGCCACAAAAGCAGGATAATTGTAGTGATGGCGGGCCTCTCTTATCTAAACATCTGTTGGAGCTCTTTCTCTTTCAAAAGTTTAAACAGCTAATAATTTCCTGGCTTAATTATAATTTTAGCCTTTAAGAGGTGATGGAAACAATGAAAGAAACTCCTTTTGTGAACCACATTCTCTCTCTGAGAGTAGAATTTTTTTTTAACTTTTGAATAATTATCTTTATTAGTGTACTTTAAAAGGTACATTATAATGCTGAGCTACTGCATTTGTGCATTAATCATCATTTACTCTTTGAAGTTTACACTTATTGTATTCCAAATTATCTTCAATGTCTTCTTGACCAAATTAGGAACAGAAATATTTTTAAATATTTTCCTATTTCTGCAATATCTAACTAATTTACTCCAACCCCCATTACCTAAAAACTACTAGCTTATAAAGAGCTCAGGACGTTCTCTCTCAATTTTGCAAAAAAATTGGTTTTCAAAATTGCAAAGATGGTCATTGTGAGAGCTGGTCCCTTAACCCTTGTGAATTCTTAGAAAACTAAGTTGCTTCTTGTTGCTTATTCCACCTTATATAAAGTGGGCATTTAATTGACCAGCTATATTAGGATGAAGTGGTAAGACTAACTGTAACTAACTGTAACTGTAACTAACCTTTTAGCTAGCACAAAATGTCAGTAACCCCCTTTCCATATGATCAGTATAGAATGGCCCCCAAGGGGAAATTTTGCCACAGTCAGATGACAAGAAGCAAACCAAAGTAACCCTACCTTTTTTCAACAAGATAGGTATATATTACAATACATTATATGAAACACTTGCCCTAGACCAGGTAAAGGAACTCCTACAAATTACTAAAATTAAGTCCATGAATCTACATCAGGGCTTTTTAGGACAGACAAATAAAATCAGGAAAAAAAAAAACCAACTTCTGGCATACTTGAAAAGAGACATTTATCCAACATTTTCTCCCATACTGAACAAATGATTATTTTATCATTCTATTTCAGTGCTACCAAAATATTTCTTTCTACCTGAAAAACAAACATACAGTGTTTACAAATGTTTTCCTTCTAGTAATAGCATCACAGTATTAGAAAGTAGATTCAAACATTGTGTTTTGAATAAGGACACTATGATCCTCTGTAAAAGTTACAGTAAGTTCTGGCAGAATGCTAAATGCTTAGTAAGCCACTTTGATATAGTTGTAATTAAAATCTAAGTATGATTATGAGGTTATTTTAGAAACACTGATTAACACTTCTTGCTCTTAAACACTTAGATAATAATGTAACTAAAAAAATTTAAAATAATGAAAAGGAGATGTAAAACCTAAAATGTGAGTGAAAAATTTTAAAGGACCTTATAAAATAGGTAAATAAACATGTAAACATAGCTTTATTATTCAGAGCTTGAAAATCTAGCAGCAAAACAGATTCTTTGCATATAATGCAGTGCAATGGATATTTATTTTTTAAAAAGACCCTCCTCCCAACTTGGAACTACTGTAGTTAGAATGGAACCCATCAAGGAAAATTATCTTTAAACGTCCACTTGTTTTATCCAGAACTGCTAAAGATTCTTACCTGCAGCAATCTATCACTAGAAGCAAGCCTATGCAAAACTGTGCTCTGGATAACTGACTTTTATGGCTCCCCAGTAACAAACTTGGATAAGGCAGATCAAGCCTAAAAGCAATTGCCCAAGAAACATAGGTTCCATGAAATCGCCTGGCAAAATCTTGTGTACCAACAGTTAATCTGACTTCAATGAAAATACATATCATTCCAGTGGTAATATTTGCACAGCAACACCTTCACGGAAGTGCACTACTCACTGAGGAAATTTTTTTGCAGTGTAGGCATTTTACTAGATTGTTGAACCTCAGAATTTCCAGAAATTCCACAGAATTGTGTTTCCACTGTGCCCACATACTACTCGCATCCCTTCTGGTTGGATTGGTAATGCAGGCTGAGCAGGCTGTTCTTCAGGAATTAGCATTACTGGGCCCAAATTAATAATGCATCTATAGTTGGGTCTTAGACATCCTATTTGCTGAGATGTATCTTTACAGATGAGGAGACAATTACATGGACCTCTAACATTTCTTCCCTGTTGGTGGGTTTTTGATTGGCATAGCTTCATTGCAGACTGTACATTTCAGTACATGTTGGTGAAGTTTGCCATCTAAATTGATTAGAGATTGGCACACGCAGCAGTTTATTATAGGAACACCACTGGCATCTGGACTAGCAATGGCTGTGTAAGGAGGTGGGAGTTCTGCTTGGGGACTGTTTTCCTGCAAATATGCAGTCGGAGTGACACTTCCAGAATGGGATGCTGACAGCAAAGGAGAGTGTTCAACCACTCCATCAGTAACCATGACTGTAGCAGGAGCTCAGCTGAGAAGAGAGGCTGAGGGGCCAGTGGCTGCCGCCTCTGCTGCTGAAGCTGCTGCTGCTGATCGAGAGTAGAATTTATATGGAAATAAATTGGAGTTCCCTATTCCATATTAAAATTCATCATTGTGACAGAAGGGAAAACTGGAACTAGTCTGACATGGACACAAGGTTTTAGGAGAGCAGATTTCAAAGGAAGTCTAGTAAATGTCCCGTAAACTAAAATTCTATGAAGGAAGTCACCTCAGAAGGGATGGGGAAACTCTAGATACTAATTAGTTACACTTGGCATAGTGTTTTTAAGTTTGCAAAGTACTTTTCTCATAACTTGAATGTGAGGTAGTTGGTACAAGTTTTTTATCCTCTGTTTTACAGATGAAGAAACTGAGGAAAATAACTGTTCAAGGTCTCAGAACTAGTATAAGCATCTGAAACAGAACTTGAACCCAGGTCTCCTAGGAATCCAGCCTTCTTTTTTGCTATGCTGGCAAAATTGGCAAATATGATTCTACATCTTTGCAAGATGATAGGCCCCAAGGAGCTAGAATGCTACAGAGCTAGCCCAGAATTCTAGAAAGGGAGATAAATTAGCCAGTTTTCCAAAAAAGGGAAAGTTTGGAGGCTGCAAACTAGAGGTTAGTGAATTTCAATTTCTGACAAAATTCTAGAATGTATTATTAAAGGAATATTTAGGGAATTTCTACAAACCAAAGCAGTGATAACACTTCATCAACAGCAGCTGGTAATGCCTTTCTAACCTCATTGTTTATTTTCGACAGAAATACTGGGTTGTTAGAGACAGGATATAGATAGTGCCTGGACTTAGAGTCAGGAAGTCCAGGGTGTGAAGTCCTAGGCAAGTAACTTTATCTTTCTGTTCTTCAAGAAACTTTTTAGGAATCTACAGTGATGGAAGAACACTAACGCTGAGAGTTTCCATGTTGGTGAAATAGCTCCTTATAACTGTTTTATATTCTGTACTTGTTGATAAAAAGAATGCTATATGTAGGTAGTGTTCAGTAAATCAAGCAAAGTATTTAACATAGTTTCTCATTCTATTCTTATAGCAGAGTCATGAAAGAGTTTATAATTTCGTTAGGTGGATTTGAAACTCTTCAGATAGACCTACAAAATAGTCATTAATGGTTCAATGTCATTTTGTGATAGGATGCCTCAGGGATTTTGTGTTTGATCCTGTCTTTTCAACATTGTCCATCATTAATTTGGAGAAAGATAAAATTGGCATGCTTATCAAATTTGCAAACCTAAGAAGGAGAGCTAAAATGGTAGAGGACAGTGTCTGAATGTAGAAAGTGTTTGATAAGCCAAAACATAGCAATTCATATGAAAAATATTTTGAAATTTTATTGAATTGCAAGCTCATTATGTGTTAGTAATTTGTTATGGCAGCTGAGAAAGCAACTGCAATTTTGTACTATATTATCTAGGCCAGTCGAAATAGTTGTGCCACTGCCACGGTGAGATCCTATGCTGGTGCTGTGGTCAGCTCTTGGAATCATGTTTAACGTGCACACTTATAAGCTAAAATGTATTCCAAGAAGGATGCTCAAGATCATGAAGGGCATCAAAATTCATGCTACATAATCATCAGTTGAAGGTTTCAGGGATATTTAGATATGAGAAAATTTGTAGGGGATTTCAAGTATTTGAAAGGCTGTCATGTGGAAGAGGGAGCAACTTTGTTCTGCTTGACTGTAGTGAGTGGAACTTAGAGAAACCTGTTTAAGTTACAGAGGTAGATTCAGATTCTGTGTTAGGAAAAATTTCCTAATCATTAGAACTGTTCAAAAGTTGAATAGCCTCACTCTACAGATAATGAATCCCTTTTTTTTTTCTTTTTTTTTTTTTTGCTTCTTGGAGTGGGGAGGGCAATTAGGGTTAAGTGACTTGCCCAAGGTCACACAGCTAGTTTTTGTGTTAAGTGTCTGAGCCTGGATTTGAACTCAGGTTCTCCTCATTCCAGGGCCGGTGCTCTGTTCACTGTACCATCTAACTGCCCCAATGAATCTCTCTTAATAGAGAGATTCTAAACACAAAGACTCAGTGTTGGGGAAGAGGGTAGTAAGAGAACATCGATGGTGGATTGGTTTTTCCTCGAGTCAGCTTTGCATCAGCTTCTTTTTCTTCATGGCTGTTGATATCTAGTATTGGGTCAGTGGGTGGGCATCCTCCTTCCTTTTACTCTTTGCCATCTTAAGGTCACACCTCTTTGCTGCGTGTGTACTAGCAGAAGTGTGGGGAATTGTGGCAAACTTGAACCAGATAGACCCCTTGTGTTTGTGAGAAAGGAAGAATTCCGCTGTGGCACCCCTGTTCATATGCAAGCTGAGGACTGGTGTTTTCCTCCCAGAACCTCCATTCAAGGAAGATGACAGGGTCATACAATTTTCTTCCTTGCTGTGTGGCTATGCTCTTCCAGACTTCACCATCATGTCCCAGACCAGTGTCTTTGTCCTCTTCCCTCTTTAATTTTCAGCTTCCTTTTGTGTATTGTCTTCCACTATTAGATTATAATCTCCTGGAGAGAAGGGACTATTCGATTCATTAAAAAAAAAAAATTTCCAGCAGTTAGCCAGTGTCTGGCACATAGTAGGTACTTAATAAATGTCTTTTGATTCATTAAAATATTGGATGACCCCCTTGTCTCAGGAAATTTGTAAAGTTGATTCCTGTGGGATTCCACAATCACCTCACTACTAGTTTTAACTCTTTTCAGAGCTTTGATACAGTTCACTTATGATTTGTCTGTAAGTTAGAATATTGTCAAAGTAGCCCATAACTTACTATGAACAGGACTGTGTCTCCTTCCATTTCAGCATGTAGCAAAAGAGGAAGGAAAGGAAAGAGGACCTCATATTCCTGCCATCACAGAAGCTTCTTCCGCTGCCACATAGCCGAATATAGGCAAGAAAATAGGGAAGCTTCTGAAGAGCTGAGTTTAGGAACAAACACTTGGAACAATCTCATCATTTTTCTCTTACTCTACCCTCTTTGGTCTTGAGCCTCACAGATCCTAGAATCTTTATTGGCCATCTAAGGTAGCTTCTCACTGAAGACTGCCACATTTGGATCCCTGGGTACAGTGATAATGAATATCAGTCTTGTATCTATGAGGAAAATTTCTATCTGGATTTGAGATAGGAATCATCAGAAACCTAGTAAAAATTTGTTTTTAGATGACAAGCATATATGATATGGCAAGACATGATTTTCAGAGCATTTGTTTATTAATATGTATAATCATATTCTCTTTGAGAAAACAAATCTGTCATAACCATTGTGTCATCTTAGTTTAACATTAAAATTAGTCATGACTTAAACAGGTTTCTCTAAGTTCTGCTCACTACAGTCAAGCAGAATAAATCTGCTCCCTCTTCCGCATGAGAGCCTTTCAAATCCTTGAAAGGCTATCCCCCACAAAGCTCTTCATATCTAGACTGAGCATCCCTCCTACCTTCAAGTGATGATCATGTAGCATGAATTTTGGTGCTCTTCACGATCTAGAACATCGTTCTTGGGATACTTTTCACCTTATCTGTGTGCATCTTAAGCATGATTCCAGGAGCTTGTGAGGGGAAAAAAAGTTATCTTTGGTGAGTAGCAAGGGCACATTAACAAAATAAGGACAGTGCTCTGAGAGAGAGGTAATCCCTTAGATTGGTTGTAAGGAAGTGGCTTAATGGGAGTTAATGAGAGATGCAGATATTTAATTTACGTTAAGCATTGTTCTTTCTTCTTTAAAAAGCTAATAAATGTTGTTTTCCTTGCTCAGGATCATTTTACTTCTCCAGATGAGTATGACGACCCTACTGTGCTTTATGAAGCCATCATGTCTCATGAACAAAATCTGGTAATAGCTCACGAAGGGGATCCTGCTTGGAGGAGTGCAGTCCTCTCCAACTCGCCTTCCCTCCTTGCTTTACGCCACGTGATGGATGACGGCACCAATGAATACAAAATCATCATGCTCAATAAGCGCTATCTTAGCTTCAGAGTTATCAAAGTAAGTCCCTTAGAGACAGATTTATATCAGTGAGAGCGCTTCATGAGCCTGGGGGGCTAATCTATGGTTGGGTGTTTCACTGGGATCATTTGAGCTCCTTATAAGTTACCTCAGAATTTCTTTAAAAAACAAAACAAAACTGTGACTTTCCTGTGGATAGAACACCATTGCCCCCAAGTATGGCACTATTTATGAGCACTAAATTTCACAGTGATTTAGTCTTATCTCAAACTTTTTATGCGCTTTTAAATAAAGCCTTGACATCATTAATTTTGGTGAGCTTAATTATTGTTTAATTAGATTTTGGTTTAATTAGATTTTGCTCTCTTACCCACTGTCCATGAATCTGAGCAGCATCTATCTTAAGAAATTTTGCTACAATAACTGGTGCCTGAGTAGCAAAAATGTAACTTTTCCTTCATAGTAATTAAATCTCATCTCAGTCCTCTCTTGAGTTTCTAAACCATAATGACTTCATTTTTCTTTTTTATGTTTCTCAGACTCTTCAGAAGACTTAACTTCCAAATTCACACTTTGGTAGTTTGAAATGTTACGTTATTTGCGACTGTTTCTTTCAAAAAGTCTAATAGCCCAGCTTCATTCTATGGTTTGCATCTAGTATAAAGTACTAAATATAAAAGAAAAAAACCCCAGCATCTTTCTTGGTTTTAGTATATGTCAGAAGTGGTTAGAACAAGTTTTGTGTAGTCACGTTAAATTTTAACATAATCATGGTGAAGGAAATTGGTTAATTTATCTTCATTTATATTTGGGTACTGATTTTCCTAATTCTTGTGATAGCTTTTAGAGTTGTGAGAAAGACCGTGCTTGGTTCTTAGACAATTTCCCCGTGTTCACAGGTGAATAAAGAATGTGTTCGTGGCCTTTGGGCAGGGCAACAACAGGAGTTAGTTTTCTTGCGCAACCGTAACCCAGAAAGAGGGAGCATCCAAAATGCGAAACAGGCCCTGAGAAACATGATCAACTCATCGTGTGACCAGCCTATTGGGTACCCCATCTATGTCTCACCCCTGACAACGTCTTACGCCGACAGCCACGAACAATTAAAGGACATTCTTGGGGGGCCTATCAGTCTGGGAAACATCAGAAACTTTGTAGTATCAACCTGGCACAGGTGAGCTAAGGGGAACCTATAGGGGGAGAGAGGGGATGGTGCCACATTTCATGATATTAAATTTTAGTTCTCTAGAACTTTACGGATGGTATTACCTATGCTTCCAGCAATTACAAGCTATGTTCAGGTGACACTTGATAAGATTTTTGGTAAAAAAAGATCATAATTATTTCATCACAGAAAGTACTGTATGTTTATTAAGGCTTGTGATAGTGTATGTATTACAGATGTGTGGCTTCTTTTCTGACACTGAGTCACTGCCCAAGACACAAAGATGACTTTTTCTGTCTTCAGTTCTCCATGTATTCAGTGTGCACACAGATTCTTGGCTCCAGTGTTCCTCTTCCCTCTTATATCTCAGGAGGTTTGGGACTATGGAAGTCTTTAGATCACAAAGAAGCTTTAGAGACAAGGGAGTTTCTGAGTCTTTGGAAAGAAAACCAAAGAAACGGGCAGCATAAAATCTTTACTTGATTATTTTTAAAAGAAGCATTGGTGTGGTAATTTGAAGAGCTATTTGACTAAGAGTCAAATAGACATCCTGAATTCTTTCCCTAACTCTGTCACAAATTCCTTTGTCTCTGGCAAGTTGCATAAACTCCCACCCACAGACTCCATGTTGATTTAAAATTAATTGTAATACTGTATTTTAAAATTATGAGAGTACTGAATTTACTAAATGCAAATATCTCTGAGAGTTTTCTCCTTATTTCCTCCTGTAGCAGCAAGTACCTCAAGCGTCCTCAGGGTTTGCTGCCAATACAGGTTCTTAGATCTGCCTTGTTAAAGGAAAGCAACTCAAAATGGGTTAACAAGCTTACTTTAATCAGTCAGACATATATCATTTACCTTGTTCAGGGGAAAAGGTCAGCACCCC
>NW_027185809.1:26614297-26616408 GCF_028583685.1 Petaurus breviceps papuanus
CAGAGAATGTAACAACCTTTTCGACCCACTGGCCAATCAAAAAGTATCTACTGAAAAACAAGCCTCCCACCCCAGGCTCCAGGTGCACTTTAGCCTAGGGGCAGGGAAGATCTTTAAAATTTACATTCTCATTACACCTCCCTCCTTTCTAAGTATTCCTAGACTCTGGTATCTTGCCTGCTAGCACATTAGCTCTTATCATATGGTTTTAAGGGTAGATCCTTACCATTTTAATGTCAACTTTAATAAAAACAAAAGGGAGAATAGGAAATGAGTTATTGATGGACTTAGGTACTTTATTTTTTAGAATATTGTATTAGATTCTGCCTAAAGAGGCTGAGCTCTTTGTTTTCCTTTGGAAGAAGAAAAGAAACATTGTAAAATGCCAGAGATGAGAAAGGATTTACAGATTTCTTAGAAGTGCTAGAGAGCAGTACAAATAAATGAGGTCTTAAGAGTGTGTACATGTTTCAGTCATCAAGCAGACACTTGCAGAAATTCCACTTCCAAATATACTTTTTATGGTACAGCAGAGTATTATCGTGCATCTTCCTATAATGTAGGAAAGATTAAAGTTAGAGTATATAGAGTGATGCAGATTGGGTAGGCTAAAAATTTAACAAAATGTGTTATGTTCAGTGTTATTTTGAATAGTTCTCCATGAATAGTTCATGGGGTACATTATTAGAGTTAACTTGGATTGTTAACATAGTATAGTATAGCTGGAAAAGAATAGAATTCATACCTTGAAATGTCTGAGCCTAATGCTCCAGGTTCTGTTTTGTTCATAGGTTAAGGAAAGGTTGTGGAGCTGGCTGCAACAGTGGTGGGAACATTGAAGATTCTGATGCAGGAGGTGGGACTTCCTGCACTAGTAATAATGCAACAAATGCAAATGAACCTCACAGCAACGTGTTACAAGGAGGCAATGGAAATTCAGGACAAGGGCCTGGAACTGGGCTCTACCCTCCTGTCACATCTCACCTTCCAACACTTGGTAATAATGATATTATTTGTGTAATGGTGTTAACTTTTTAGCTGTGGTGACTAACTGATTGTGACTGGTTCTAATACTTAACACATATAGCTCAGTTACTCACTCTCTTGAATAAATTACCCAGAAAACCCTTGAGCCAAAGTATATTCAGACCAGAAGGACCCATAGAGAGAATCTCCTGTAAGCACCCTCATTTTACAGAAGGGGAAACTCAGACACAGAGAAGTTGAGTCACTCAAGATTGTATGGCTAATGGCAGAGTTAGATCTGAGAAAATGCTTTCTTTCCAGAGTTCAGTAGAATGAAGACCCCTGTTTCCTTTAACCTCACTTATGATTTTATTAGTTTAGAGAGTTCCTAGTAAGAAACTTTCTTTACCAACATAGATCTGTACCTAAGATTATTGATTGCATAGAGAATTGCCTGGGGCATTGAGAAATTAATTGACTTGCTCAGCAATGACACAGGCATTATGTGTCAGAGGTGAGACTTAAACTCATGTCTTCCTAACTCTTAAGGTCTTTCTATCCACTTTATTACATTGCTTCTCAAGGTCCCCTATTACTGACAATATCACAAGTCTAACACCTGAAAGATGCTTGTAAGTACAATCCATTAGAATATTTCTCTGGCTTCTTAGATTGGATAAAATTTCCTGACCTCCAACTTTGATACTGCGAGGCACCAATGCGTTATTTACAGTGCTCACAGTCATGATAAATATACCTGCATAGTGCTCAATTACAAAATATAACAGACTCTCCATAAGACAAGCAAACATTTATTCAGACACCAGTAAGCCGATTCCATCATAGTAGCAAAGACGTTAATAAGCCACAATGGCACAGAGCCACAGCATCCTTGAGCCTTCCCACAAACCAACACAAGACCAGTATTTACTCACAGATCTATGTGTTTCCCTTGGAAGCATCCTCTCCTCCCAACCATCTAACTTGCTCTGATTCCCAGCTTCCTGTGGGCTCTGCTTCACCGTTCAGCAAACTTCTCCCGCCACAGGCTACATGTGATTACATTCACCCTGTTAGGGGACAGAGTATATTTTCAAAGCAGAGAAGGTCTTCAAATTCCCTTAGACTTATTAAGGGGCAGGGAA
>NW_027185809.1:26616418-26679661 GCF_028583685.1 Petaurus breviceps papuanus
ATTAAGGGGCAGGGAAGGTCTTCAAATTCCCTTAGACTTATTAAGGGACAGGGAAAATCTTCAAATTCCCGTTACATAGCCTCAATTTGCTTTTCTCCATGTTCCAATTCTGTCAGTGACCTGTTTATTTAAATTAGCATCCTCCAAACTCCTGTTTAACATATAATGAAATGTCCATAACTTTTTTGTATTAAAAGTATTAAATATAAAATTAATAAAGTTTTGTTGATAATCAGTGTTCTGAATTGATGAATAGATGACTATATCTTAAGAGTACCAAACTATGAAAACTGACTATGACTCACTTCTGTATCGTGCTTTATTGTTTCAAAGAATTGTATCCATAGTGCTGAAAGGTTGTAGTATAAATCTTATTCCCACTTTATAGACAAGAATGAATCCAAGGCCATTAAGGCACATATGCAGAAAAATTAATCTGGCAAAATTTTAACAATATGTGATGGTAATTGAGTATAAAAAAGGTAGGGGTGGGCTAAAAAATAATCTTCAACAATGAAACAGTTTTTCTTAAGGTCAGCCCTGCCCAGCACCTATATCAGTTCCTAAGGGACAAATCCTTTTTGGTAGTGTAAGGCCAACAGCATCTTATTTTCACCTTCAAAAATGTTTATTGTTTATTTTTAGCATTTTTTTTAAAAAGCTTTGATTTATAGTTTCTCTCCCACCCACTGAGAAGGCAAGAAATATATTGATTATACATGTGAAGTCATGCAGAACATATTTCTGTGCTAACCAGGTCACAAAAAAAAGCAAGAAAAACGAAGAAAGTCAGAAAATTATACTTTAACTTGCCATCAGAACTTATCAGTTCTCTCTCTCTGGAAGTGGAGGGTATTTTTCATCAAGAGCCCTTCAGATGTTGATCAGAATAGCTAAATCTTTCACAGTTGAACATCATTACAATATTGCTGTTAACTGTGTACAGTGATCTCCTGATTCTGTTCACTTCATTTTGTATCAGTTCAAATAAGTCCTCCCATGTTTTTCCAAAATGATACTTCTTTTATCTCAGACAAGAGGCAACCTTATAAGGATTGGATCTGATCACTGCCACTAATAAATACTTTGAGAATCTGAATTCATATGAATGGGTATTTGCTGCACCAACAAAGATCATAAAATATCTCTGCAATTTATTGAATGTTGAAGAATTCATCAACCTGTAGCCAACTCACTTAACTCAGAAGTTAACCAGTCCAATTAGGACTGGTTTTCGGGTCACTGCTCCTAAACCCAAAACCCTTACAGCTTAGTAGAACAGTGAAACAGCAAGCACCCTAACATACCCAAGATGGCCTAGTAGCACAGGTTCGATCTGCTTTTAAAAGAAAAAATGGCTTTTAAAGGGGTCAACAATATTGCTTTAATTAAACATATATATCATTCAAGGGAAAAGTCAGCACCCTGAACATAGAGACAATATAAGCAGAGAGAAATTACAAGCAGAGAAAATAGCACAAATCAGCAGACAGGGCTTCTGTATGACCAAAGTGATAACATACATAGTTACCAGAAAGAAAAGCACCAACATCTGGGTTTTCAAATCCAGAGGGCTCCTTAAGGGCTTCCCAGAGTCTTGTCTGGCCAAATCACAGAAACATTGTTCTTGTGAGTGAACCGCCAAAGCAAGATGCCAACCTTAGAATAGAGTCAGAAGGCATTACAACCCCCGTGCTTCACTGCCTTCACCAAAGGATCTGAAAACCTTCAAGCAGTCAAACCTCCCCACAAGCAAACTTTCCCCTCAAGCAAATTCCTCTCCCAATGGTGGGTTCCCCATGTGACTCAGGATGTGTCAGCTGTAAGCTGGAGTTTTAAAACAGTAAAACATCGTGACTGAACATATGTGGTCACATTAACCTATTAATGGACGGGGAAGATTTTCCTATTCCATTAACATTACAGATGTGTCAGAGCTTAAAAGTTCACTGGTATAGCCTTTGAGAACACAGGGTCACTTCCATGCTACAATGTACAGAAGTGTAACTTTTGGTGAGGTAGTAGCTATAGGAAAACTAACCCAAACCCTAGAACAATGGAACAGAGAAGGGGCTGGAGGAACTGGGATTGTAAAACCATTTAGGGGAACAAGCTGAGACTACATAGAGGGGCCATTCCATGGAGGCACACTCCAGCTTATTAGTATTCATTTCTCATTTGAGCAAACTAACTGAATATCGTCTACTTTTCAAGTTCAGTCAATAAATGCATCAAATCACGCCAGTCTCCTCCCTGCTATACTTGTTTCATCATCTGTGTTATGAAGTAGCATGTCTATACTGCTTTTTGTCAAATGAACAATCATATTCTGATTAACTATTCTTCCTCACATGTACTCTATCATAGTTCTTTCAGCTGTCTCTCAACTTCTAGCCCATTCTGTTATATTGCAACAGTCTCAACAAACTCTCATGCCAATATGTTTTCCTTATTCTAAATGAAACCTGATTTTGCCCGGAGGACACTATTTCTTGCAACCCTCTCCAGTTATCCATGAAAAGAAGTCTCATTCTTTCTGACCCAGAAAGAGAAATACTTAATCATTCTCCAGTGCCACTTCAAGACCATTTTTCTACCACCATCTGTCAACTGGCCCTTTCTTTTATAGGATCCATGCAGTTCATATATTTTTGTTTTAGTTTTAATAATTGACTGATGCATTTTAACAGTCATATAGTCCAACTCCTTCATTTTACAGATGAGAAACTGAAGCCCAGAAAGGGACAGTGTCTTACCCAGGGTCATACAGGTAATAAGTCAGATTCTCTGGGTCTTCTTGTTTTCATCTGAAGGTTGAGGAGATTGGACTAGATGACCTAAGGTCCTTTCTAGTTTTACATCTATAATCCTATGATGGAACTTGAGAAATGATGGGAGATAAGAAGAAAAAGTCAGTAATAAAACGAAGATTTTGAACAAAGAATGCAAAATAAATGGAACCAGATTATGTCTAAGGCCCTTTTTAGTTATCTTATCTATGATCTGTGATTCATGTTGGTGGGAGAAATAGTGAAGTCAGAAGGAATAAGCTTACAGGGAAAGACTGAAAATTTGGTTTTAAATATTTTGAACTTGTAATTTCAGTGAACATCCAAGTGAAGACAAGTATGAACATGAAGTTCAGAAGAGGAGTCAGGACTAGAGATAGAGGTCGTTGTATTGAAGCACTAAAGTATTGCTATATTGCTAAAACAGGGGAAATAATATGTTCCTTATGAAAATGGAAATAAAGGTTTTCATTTTGAAAACAAATAAGAAAAAACTTGGGGAGGCAGTGGAGATTCTTGACTCCTGTCAGTACATTGAATGGTTGCAGAATGTCACACAGAGAAGGACCATCTCCCACTAGGTATGACGCTCTTCCTAAAGAGGAAGGGAGTAATCTATCAGTAAAAAAAAATGTGACAAAATAAAAGCCATATATATATATTCCAAAATATTTATAGCTATACTTTTTGTAGTCTTGATTAAATTAAAAAAAAGTAGGTGCCCATCATTTGTGCAAATGTCTAAACAAAAATGTGTTATATGAATATAATAGAGTACTACTGAACTGTAAGAAATATTAAAAAGCTGACTTGCTTTCTTTGCCGAGGTAGAGACCACAAGTGTGGAATACTGCGTGTAATGTCAAACTTCCTAATCTTTCTTCTGTAATGTACTTGCCATGCAACATTTTATATTGTAGTTATCTGTTTTGTCCCCTTCTAAGTCAAAAAGCCCATGAGGAAAGTGCCCTGCACAGTGCTTTGCAATAGACATTTAATAAACTGATCAGTGCAATGACTTGGTGCACCCTCTAACTATATAAGCCTGAACAGTTTCTGTTTGGCACTACAGCTTCTTTCCAGGATCCCTAGTGTTATTTTGTTGTGGCGTAACTGACGTACTATGCCTTAAACCTCCTGTGTTAGGATGGTAGCTAATGGGACTGCAATCTTAACATAAGTAAACATATATATTTTTTTAAGACCAAGCCTATGATTTCATTGTAAAATCATCTCTCCACAGTCATAGTTTTGCTTATTCGTGGCTGGCCATGGATCATTAAATGGGAACTTTTGGAGATTTGGTGTATACTCAGGAAAATCTCAGATAATACCTACCGTGTTTCCCCGATAATAAGACACTGTCTTATTAACTTTTTTGGACAGAAAACCACCAGAGGGCTTATTTTCGGGATAGGTCTTATTATCAGGGAAACACGGTATATTGTAAAGAAAACTAAAAAATATCTTAGTAAATCATAAATGTGTAAGTACTATATATTATTAATCAGTTTAATCATTTACTACCATAAGTATACATACTTATTATAAAACAGTTAATTTTTTTCTTCACTTTCAGTGTGCTAAAAGAACTAAAGACTGTGCTCTCTCTTTGGGAATGCCTCCTTTTTGTCTCTGCCATCCAGAGATAGTCATGTAATTATTCTATCTTGTGCTTTTCATAGAAGGAAATCTGGGAAGCGGTTGCTGCAGCTACACAGGTTGCTGCAAAGACTTGTGTAGAAACTACAACTTTTTTTATGGGTTCGGTGTATGGTTTTACTTGTTTGTGTGTTAAATAAATATGATCAGAATTATTAAAAATAAAGATTTGGGGTGGGGCCTAGAGTTATTTGCTGCTTTATTTGCTTTTTACATTTCTGGGGGTCTTGTGCTTTTCTTCCTCCACCCCCCCCTTTACCATGTTGAGGTAAGACCATATAAGAGAGCATCCTTTATCAAAGGGCATCCACACCTTCTCTGTAATATATAGACTTGGAAAGTTGCCTGGGGTAGTAGAATCAGGATGTGTAAAAGGTGGGACTTGAACACAATATCTTCCCTTCCTCTCTTCAAAGGCAAGTTCTTTGGTCCATGCTGCCTCTCAGAAATGTAGTCCCTTAAAATAAATAGATAATTATGAAGTTACATGGTAGAAGAGAATGGAGTAAGAATGACAGGCGTTGGGGTGGCTGGGTGGTACAGTGAATAGAGCACTGGCCCTGGAGTCAGAAAGACCTGAGTTCAAATCCGGCCTCAGACACTTAACACTTACAAGCCGTGTGACCTTGGGCAAGTCACTTAACCCCAATTGTCCTGCCTTCCCCCCTCCAAAAAAAAAAAAAAAAGAATGACTGGTGCTAGAATTTGGAGGGATTCAGTTAGTCAAGAAAGGCTTCCTAGAGGAGGTGACATTTGAACTTCATCTTGAATATTAGTGGGATATTAAATGATGAAGATAGGGAAGGAGTGTAGATTACATTTCATATATAAATTATCATATAAGAAGCAGTACAAGCATGAAAGCATTGGTTATGTAGACTAGAGAGTATGAATGAGTTACTTCATACTGTCTTGTTCCAGAGCCATCCTGGTCTCATAAATATATGTAGGCAATTTTGAAAAAAAAAATATATATACACATATTCTATATATGTACATATCACATATATACATATATATGATTTAATAGGTGTTATACTTGTGCTACATGTTTTGGGTCATAGGGTTATTAAAATTCAGATATAATTAAAGAACTTTAATCTATGGCTTGATGCGTTTTAGACCCCAGGTTTCTGAGATATCAAGTATTTGTCTTTGCATGTTCTTACCCCCCAAAATAGAAATATATTTTGTATATCTAAACATGATAATTTGAAAGAAAGCTTGTAGCACTAGATATCACTTACTGGGAACAGCAAAGGAGAGTTTTTCTGTCTGCTTGCACAAAGAGGGAAGAGAGTGAATTGGATGGGATATTGAAAGGGAATACTAAGCATTAGGGCTTTTGCCTATACTTTATAAGGCTCAAAAATTATTCTGGTGAAATGTGTTAAAATCCCTCTTTGAACCTTTACATTATATCCTTGGTGATCTTCATTTGGACCAATGTTGGAATCCAGTGCTCTGTAGCAGTCATTCTTTTTGTTTCTATTTATTGGGGCAGGGGGGGGAGGAGAGAAGGGGAGAGCACTACTAAATTACCTGCCAATTACGTTTTGGACCTAACTTCAAGATTCGAAACATCTTTGTTGAGCAATATTTTAGCCAAATTCCCCATGTCCTTGTCGGCGATGTTATTAAATATTTGAAAACCTTTAATATTGCTTTCCATTATAAATTATAATGCATTTTACCACCACGGGTCCTAAGTATTAACCACAACTGACATAATTAGAATTTTCCACAGTGGTTTAAGTATTTAACTACTTCATTAATTGTTCACCTATTCCATTTTGTGTTGATTAGGCCTTATTTGTTAGCTCTTGGGCCCACTGCCTTTTTGGCTGTCTCAATATTTGCCGCTACTGGAGAGTAAGCTAGAAAAATGAAAAGAAAAAATCCAAACAGGCCATTTTAGTTGTTCTAGTAAAAAGATTTCATGAGTAATATGGTAGCTGAACTATAAAGTAAAATGAAGTTTTGAGACTGACTGGATTTCAGATATCAGTTCTACATATAGGTTTCCTAGTAAGAAAAGTGAGAATTGAATATTAATGAATAAAGTTTAGACTAGAATTCCAAAATTGCCTATAATATCTTAAGATTTTATTTTCTTTAAATGTGTGGCATTCACTATTTTAAAATAAATTCTTTTCTACCATAGATTTTGTTCAATATTAGCTCCTTATGGCACATTTTAAGAATTCTAGTTGTTATTTCTAAATAAAAATGGAATTTTAGATCTCCTTCATAGTGGATAATTTTGTGGTAGATGTCTCTTTCTTCTAACCATATAGTCTGTGCTTTCTTGTCTTAGGTTATTCTGGTCTGCACTTTTCTATAATTTTTGTTAGAGTCTTTCCTGTAGTTCTTTTAGAATCTTGGGGTTTAAAAAAAGAGAGGGGAAAGGGGGAGAGAAAGGAAAAACAAAATTCCATATCCTTTGTCCAAAAGCAATGTGACAATTAATTGTCCATTTGTTGTCTCATTCTCACTACTTCACTGGTCTACCTCTTTGCCAGGCATAGATGTTCAGAATAATCTTTTATAGTACTTCTCACCCAAATCATTATTGGTAACATTGCTGCAGGCTACCTAATGTTTGTCTAGTAGTATTTTCTTTGCCTCTTGGGTAACTTTGTTACTTTTATTCATCAGTTACTAATTCATAGCCATTAGCATCACTGGAAGAGCTAGGTGGCACAGCGAATAGAGCACTGGCCCTGGAGTCAGGAGGACCTGAGTTCAAATGCAGCCTCAAGGACACTTGACACATTTACTAGCTATGTGACCTTGGGCAAGTCACTTAACCCCAATTGCCTTGCCTCCCCCTCTCCAAAAAAAACCAAAAAAGAATATTGATATTAAAGTTTCTTCAAACATTTCAGGGGAGAGGGCATTGTTGTGATTTGTCTTTTTAAAGTGAGCACTTTAAAAAATTGTTATTAATCCTCATGAACTAAAGAATACTGTTGAACCGTCTTAGAAAAATAAGGGATAGTGAAAATTCTTATTAGCAACTTCTTAAAGTACATGAAAGCTAAACTATATCAATTTTATTACAAGGTGACCTGGTTAATAAACTAAGATTAAAATAGTTTATGGAGTATGGATATAGTATTGTAGAATGTATCTGAAATAATATGTGACATTCTGAAGAAAGGACTTAGAATTTATTACAGTGCCCTGTCATTTGCTGTAAATGTTTACTTGAGTGTTTTTCTGATGTTGGAGTTGGTGGTAAAGAGTGTTTTAGCAAGTGAAACTTGTATTTTAAACAACAACTAAAGAAATATATGTTCCAGATACTTACTAACTGTGGGATGGTTTTTAAGAATTCTACACGTGAGATATGTGCTTCTTTACATTAACTGGGTTAAGGGCTCAAGGATTCAGAAGTTAAAATACTGTATTTTAGGTACTCTTATTGAAGTGATCTTTTCCCCCATCTTAGGTACCAGCCACAGCTCCCACTCTGTACAATCAAGTCTGGTTAGGCATTCTCCTGCTCGTGCCTCAGTTGCCAGTCAATCCTCTTACTGCTATAGCAGCCGTCATTCATCTCTCCGAATGTCCACTACAGGATTTGTGCCTTGCCGGCGCTCTTCCACCAGTCAGATTTCCCTTCGTAATTTACCATCATCCATCCAGTCCCGCCTTTCCATGGTGAACCAAATGGAACCTACTAACCAGACTGGCCTGGCCAGTATGCAGCATGGTCTTCCATCTTCCAGCAGCTCCAGCCAAAGCATCCCAGCCTGCAAACATACCCTTGTGGGTTTTCTAGGGACAGAAGGAGGACAGAATATTGCTGCTGATGCACAATCAGGCAGCAACTTAAGTCCTGCCAACAATGCACAAGCCAAAAAGGGAGATGTGATTTACAGAATCCAAGTAAGTAAGAAAAGGAGTCTTATGTTGTTGCCCCCACTTTGACTTGTCTTCTGGCTGTGTGACCTTAACTCTACAAACTTGTATGAATATTGGCCACCTTGAACTTTTAAGCAGCCTTGACCAATTATATCTTCAAGTAATTTGTAAATTTTATTAAACAGAAGCTTGATTGGATTTTTCTTAAAAATATAGAAACTTATATTTTCTAAAAACTTGGATGCCTTAAGAGAATCAAAGCTAGTGATTGTGTTAGGCTTGTATTGGGCTGCCTTTACTTGAAGAAACAAACATATATCCTTGCAGTAGTAATTTTCCCACCAATCCAAATCAGCCATTCTCACTGGGTTACTGTAAGAAGCTCTCACAATCAGATGAAAGGAATTTGGAAAGAGGACCTTCAAAGTTTCTTACTTGTTTTAATGTGCTATCTGGATTTGGACATTCAGAAAGTATCAGGCATTCTATTTGAGTTCCACAAAGCTAAGACAGAGGAAAAAATGTGTCTTAATCAAATCATTTCTGTTTACAATATAGATTGTGGATCCCAGTCAGATTTTGGAAGGGATCAATATGTCAAAAAGAAAAGAGCTGCAGTGGCCAGATGAGGGGATACGGTTAAAAGCTGGGAGAAACAGTTGGAAAGACTGGACTCCTCAGGAAGGCATGGAAGGGCATGTAAGTTTTATTATAAAATTAACTTCATGGTTTGATTTTAAAACTATAAAGTAAGCATTACTTCAGAATTTCAGAACATGCTTTTGGTGACTGTAATGATTCCATATTCCCAAAATGAGATTTTTTTTAAGAGCTGTCTCCTGAGACTTTCTTTTCTTAATTCCTAAGCATATGAGAGGTAAATTATATATGGTTAGTCCAGTATATTCTTAATTACTTATATAAACATTATTTTTTTTGCAATTAGAATTTTAAGTTCATCTGTAGTTTTTCATAAAGGAATTACATGCTATTCCTCATTCAGAATAATATAGTTGCCCCCTTTTATTAAAATGTAACACTCTTCCCTTCATTGTCATTTCTAGTAAAGACAAAACATGTGAAAAAATTCTGCTTTTTGATTATTTGGTTTTGACACTCAGTGCACCTGGAAAAGGGAGTAATTAAATGGTCAGATCGTCTTCCAGAAAGAATGTAAGTGCAGCAATCCTTTTCATGTCATTCCAGTGAGCTAGCTTTGAAATCACTATAAACCTTCAGAGTTCATTACATCTGAATTAGGAGTTAGTATTGGATATCAGTAGCAATTGTTTTTATGACCGCTAAAACCTTCAGAATACACTTAACGCAGAGAAAGACAGAAATGCATAAATTATGCACATATCATATATGACTATATTCACTTTTTTCAAGGAGAACAAAATTAAAGTTCAAAATCAACAAAATCGGACTAACAGCAAATTTACTCCAATTGGCAGTGAATGTAGTGCAGTGATTATTTAATATTCTGCACAAACAAGATCAAATTTGAGTCAGGCCTTGTCGAATTTCAATGAATATACAGTATGCTATTATTCCTGTAAGTTAGCACAGGCTCACAATACAGTGGAGTGTGTTGTCACTGAATATAAACATGAAATGCTTAAATTCTCAGTTAAGTAACTTTTGCATGACTAAAAGTCCTGTAACATCTGTTTATTTCCCATACATATTGGATAATTACAATATGATTAGCTAGTCTCCTCCAAAAAACAACTTTTAAAAAACTGAAATAACTCAAGAATATTTATAGAAATTCATTTAAAGGGGCGGCCAGGTAGCACAGCGAATAAGAGCACCAGCTCCAGTGTCGAGATGACCTGGGGATCGAATCCCGGGCTCAGACACTTAGCACCCACCCAGAAACACCTGGCCGTGTAACCTTGAGCAAGTTACTTAACCCCAATTGCTTAGGGGCGGCCAGGTAGCTTAGCAAGTGAGAGCACCGGCTCTGGTGTCGGATGACATGGGTATCAAATCTGGGCTCAGATGCTTAGCGCCACACTCAGAAATAACTGGCCGTGTAACCCTGAGCAAGTTACTTAACCCCGATTGCTTTGAAAAAAAAAAAAAGAAATTCATTTAAAGTTTTCAATAATTAAATTTAGGGCGGCTAGGTGGCGCAGTGAGTAAAGCGCCGGCCCCAGAGTCAGGAGGACCCGAGTTCGGTTCTGGCCTCAGATACTTAACATCCACACAAAAAAACTAGCCGTGTAACCTTGGGCAAGTTACTTAACCCCAATTGCCCTCCAAAAGGCAAAATAAATAAATAAATTTAAATGGAGTTGTCTTAAATTTTTTATTACAGTTAAATAATATTGTTTTGTGATGAATAAATATGTAGCTGGTGTGAAGAGAATTCACTGGAACAACTGATAGCTAGTACAAGCAAAAACTTTAAGAGACAGTTTAAATAGCAGAAATATAAAAATATGAAGTAAAAAGTCAAAATTCAGAAAAATCCAATTCACTGTATTTACCGTTGCGATTCTCAAGTATTGTCCTTAATAGCAAATTTTGCCATGCTTGCTGTTTATGAATGCTTTAGTTACAGACAGCATGAAACTTAATATGTTGAAGTGATACCTTGAAAATCTACATGCAGAATGTTAGCAAGATATTTAAAATTATTCCAGAGAAAAGTAGATGCTTTTATAATAAAAAGCAAACAGTTTTGTGAAGAATTTAAGGAATAAATCATGTCTATGATATCAGAATGATTGCCTGAATTGTATAAGATGCAAAGCAGTTGCTTTTACAGAATTGCTAAGTGTAAAAAGTTTCATTCAATAAAAGAAAGTACAACTTACAGCTATTTATATCGTCAAAATAATGCTTGGAAAATAATATACAGAGCAGTTTTGAATGGTTTGAGGGCTTTCTTGATAAGTAAAATTGTCCCAAATATCTAAAGAACTTTTCAGTCAGTTAATTAAGAAGCTAAAATCTTTCATTTTTTCATTGCATCAGATATAAAGATACTCATTTGATTATTTGTGATTGATTTATTATTGAAACTGATTTCAGGGAAGATTTATAAATTTGCAAATCTGTTTGTAGCAATGCAATATCAAGAGAAATTATTAATATGAGACATATTATTTTTTAATTTAAAATTCTATAATATGGAAAAATTGCAGTGGACACTGAGCTAATGGAATTCATTTTATGTCAGAATGAAATATAGGTTTGTAAGTATTACTTTAGAATGTACCCCTTTGTGTAATTTGGACACAATGAATGCTTATAGCCAATCACTTGTGTCAAGATTTGTGACTGTTTTTCAGATTTTTACAAGAGTAATCATTTTTATGAAAAACTGCCCCTTAAAAGGAAAGTTTTGTAAAAGTTTTTGACAATATGGAGGCAAAACATAGAAATCTGTAGCATTCTGAAACATACTGGGTTTTGTGTGCCAAAACACTTTAAAGGGCATTTGAGCTAAAATAAGGAATTGCCCCTTTTCTTAGAGATAATAAAAGAAAGAAATTTATTTTTATAATAAAATATACCTCCTGAAACTTGTGAATGTTTTGGGATCCAGAAATATGAGGTAAGTAACTATATTTAAGAAAGTGTTCATAAAGTTTTTCACATTTCCCAATTTAAAAAACAATCTGCTCAGTAAAAGAAAATAGAGAGGAGTAAAGATGTGATTATTCATTCCTTTGACCAGTCTATGGAAGCAATTATTACTTTATTTTAAGTACCTGGTTATTTCTGTGGATATGGATTCTTCCTCCACCTGAACAAGAATAACTGATGACCTTGTCTTGTACATTGAATTAAAGCATGTAAAACCTAAAAATTTTACTGTTTTGTGTATGGATGAATAGAGTTCTTTGGTTTATCAAGTGAAGCTATACAATTTTCACTACTGTGAAATAATAATATTTTTTGTGTGAAATGCAGTTTTCTTCTATAGCTATCAAATAAAATATATTATTACTAGTTGAGTAGCACCTCATTTTTAGAAACTTTGTGCTGAAGGACGAGACCACCCATCACATTAATAATAATATTATTGTGGTTATTTTATAAATTATAAATATAAAAATCATAAACGGTTATTTTTAATCCTTAAATATTTGCATATGTTTTTATGGTTTATTCGTTATTAAATTATAGTATTCTTAGTTTTACTCAAATAAAATGTGAGGGAATTGTGGAGATTGTTTTATGAAAGTGTGAAAAGCAGTAATCAAGGCGGCAAAAAAAGGAGGTGCCACTACATAAGTTTTGGAAACCACTGCCTTATTCTTTACCTTACTTTGTTAAACAAAATATATTATTTTGTTTCAAGAATGCCTCTGGTGTAAATGTACCAGTTTTAAACTCTATTTCTAATGTACATAGGGTAGACTTTGTTAATGTTGGCTGCTAAATTACTCAAAAGTGCATTTAACTGAATGAGAGGTTTTTTTGTGCTTATATTTGGCCTATTCTGACTGTATATTTCACGAGGCTGTGGCGATTATAGCTCACAGGAGCTTTGATGGTTCATAGAATCCTTGACACTTGCCTTGGGAGCATTTTTGGAACTTGTTTCCAACAAGTCTAATTTCCAGCTTGTTAATCACACAGTGTCAGCTCATTTTAATACTTGACATAGGGAAAAGAGGAGGAAAATAAAAATAGAAGGTTTAGAATTGTAGAATAAATTGTCATTTGATTTTTCTCGATACTTTTTACCTTTTCATTTTTAGTGGGCAAATATTTTGCCTTGAGTTTTACTCACATGGTAGGTGAAGTAAAACCGACTAAAATATGAGATGTTAACATGTCTAGGTTTTTCTTTTTTAGTTTGTTTTTCAAGCTCTCCCAATCCCTTTCCAGCTCCAACCAACAACAACAACAAATCCATCTAAAACTAACGTTTCAACACCTTTAGAATTTCCCGTGACTTAATTTTTGTTATTAAAAATAGCCATGCCAGGAATATGTGAGGCTAAAAATGTATTTAATAAATTCCATTTATCAAGATTCTAAACCAGTGGTTCTCAGTCTAGGTACCTTTAACTTGTTTTTGTTGTAAATATTTAGATAATGGTTTACATATAATTAGTTTCCTTCCTAATGCTGTGCATTGTATTTTGTGTGCTTAAAAGCATTATTCTGAGAAAGGGGACCACAGCACGATCCTTTGCTGGCAGGTTCAGCTCAGTCTCCTATGTCTCCTACATGTACAGTGCTGTACAATAATAATTGATATTTGTAATGACCTTGAGGACACTGCAAAATCCTAATCTCTTGAGTTATCATAGATCAAAGTTTAATGTTTATGTTGCACACCTTATTCCTTGAAATTCTGTTTATAACATCCTTTATAAGTAGTTATTCAATCTCTCTTTGAGGATCTTCAACAACAAGAAACTCAAGACCACCCAAGTCATCCATTCCATTTTGGAACAACTTTCATTGTTAACTTGATTTCCCTTATACTGACTCAGTATCCACCTCCCTATAATTTTTACTCCATTAGCTCTAGTTCTGCCCTCTGATGCCAAGTAAAAATATAACCATATTTGTCATCCTGGAGTCTTTTGTAAAATGTAACTGAATTGGATACAGTGCCCTATATATTACTTTACAAGCATTGTACAGTAGTACTGTTTCCTGTGGAGATGACAATAACTTCTTATACCAGAACACTTAAGTCTCCTTTTCCACCCTCAGAAATTTTAGCCAGGCAGTATTAAGAGTAGTAAGCTTCATGGGAGGATGCGAGTTCCCTTGTGCTTTACTACTGTCTAAAGAGAGACCAGTATGGGTTAGGAAGCAAGAAGAGGAGATGTTAGATTGCTCTTGAAGCTTTTCTTCTCCCAGAAGCATCACTATTTTGTTTAAATTGTTGTGAATGGTCAGAATTTCAGACCATCATGTTAATACATAAAAATATATTTTGAAGTCAAATAGAAATTATTTTTTCATTACCATATTGTGGCCATGTCCACTTTGGTTAGCATGAATAAGCTAACCAAGGTTTTGGTTAGTATGGATAAGTATGAGTTGACTATTAAGTGATAATTATGAATTAACTATTAAATTCAGGCTTTGGCTATCTCTGATAATACAAAAACCAGGGAAGATCGTTGTTGTTTTTTTCCAGTTTTGTAGAAATTAGAAAAACAAAAAATTTGTATTAAATGATAAGAAATTAGTTCATGTATTTGATTCAGGTTTGAAATTTTCTTGCTATACTCAAAATTACCTCTAAAACTAGCAGTTCATTAGCATAAAGGTCTTCTTTCATGCCTGGGATTCTACTCTGGCCTGCTTTTAGAGAATTAAAATTTTCAGCTACAAGGCAACAAAAATCATAAACCCCTTTCCCACCAATTCTCATTGCTACTAAAATAGTATTTTTCTGTCCATACTGGACAGTTTGTATTTCCCATGCCAGTGAATAGGCCAGAATCTTTTTTTTTTTAAGTAGTCCAACACAATCAGCCTTTCAAAGCATGTCTCAGCTCTTCAATGTTACTTCTTGCTCTGTGCTGTATAAAATCCTGAGCTGGAACATAAGAACCTTAAAGATCATATAGTGACATCCCCTCATTTTATATATGTTGTCACATTATCCTAGAGGAGAAAACTTAAGCCAGAGAGTAATGATACTCACCTTTATTTTATTGTGGCTTCTCCAGGTGATTCACCGATGGGTGCCTTGCAGCAGAGATCCAGGTAGTAGATCCCACATAGACAAGACTATTCTCCTGGTCCAGATTGATGACAAGTATGTTGCTGTGATCGAAACTGGAGTTCTGGAACTTGGGGCTGAAGTGTAAAACCATGGTTCATGACTGCATTTCATCTCTTCCTCCCTCAATCCCAAGACTTTGGAAAAGGCATGGAGGGAGTAGGAGCAGACTCTCCCAAGAGTCACTTCAGGACTGGGAGGACTTAACAAATAGAATGGGCTTAAATGAGCCTCTTTCTCCCTGCCCCCTCACTCCTGCCACTGTTTCCATCCCCCAAAAAAGTTCAGATATTTTTTTAAGTTCGCTGCTGAGGAAACATTTTGCATGAAGGATAAAGATTTTATTAAGAAGCATCTCTTTAAAAAAAAACTTTTTCTATGCATTGCATATGCTTTAAATCAACAAACTCTTCATTTCTAAAATATGAACTCATCATATTTTTCTAATTTATTTGCCAAAAATAATTGCTATGTTTGGTCATAGAACATATGAAATCCACTTACCTTAATTTTTAAAAATCAACTTGTGTACAAACTTTCAGTTCAACTAAAGCAGTATAGAAGTTTAATGAAAGAGACTATGAACAGACAGATTTATCTTATTCCTTGTGAGCTAAAAAACTTTAATGAGAAAACTGCACTAATTTTTTACAGCAATGCACTAAGAAGTCTGAGATTGCTCAGAACATTTATTTATTTACACACACACACACACACACACACACACATGATTAAAAAAACCATTATTGAAATTCTCTGGGATTTGCCCCCTCCCTTCCCACATAATCGCAGATGGCAGGAGCTGCGTTGCTCATCCTTTCTCTTAGTTGGTTCAGTAGGTTAGATTTCATGCCAGTGCATTTGTTGTTTCCTTTACACGGATACTACGTCTTGAGATGAACCTCTCTATATGTCGGCATTGTTTCCCAAAGCCATCTTTCGTGGTGCATTCAGTAATGTGAACACTACTGCCAATTACTGTGTCCACATCAAGGATGAGCACCCAGTACAGCAGAATAGATCCTGTTTTTCTACAGCAGTCCTAGAGATTCTGTACCTTACTAGTTAGGTTGATAATAGGTTTCCAAGAGAAAAATTTTAATTTTTCAAGGGGAGGACAAATCTCAAAGAGCTGAGTGAAGAGGTTGTAGTAATTGAGAGCCTTGTAAGGATATCTTGAAGGCATTTGGCTTCAATTCAATAGTTTATCCAAGTAAAAAACTTTTTTAAAACAAAATAATACAGATGGTGCAGCCCTTATTATCAAATCACCCTTAATCACCTTGCCTTTTATTTTCCTTTTCTCTTCATTCTTTTTCTATTACTTGAATTTTGTTTCCTATGATTATATATTCTGTATAACTGTAATTTTGAATATTTATAACTGTGAAGTTGACTTAATTCATGTGTTTTCACATATCCTAGATTTTATTAGGTTTTCTAATGTGTGTATTCAGGGATATGCATAACTCAAGCTTACATTAGATTAGGTGGGAGTTGCATCTTAGATTTAATTTGCAGCTCTTAATATTCTTTTCTGACTCCATGAGCAAAGTTCCCCTTTTGTGAGTCTTTTCCCTTTTGGTGTGAAACTCTGTGTGGAGACTGCATACATAAGCTTATCATTTGGAAGCAGCCATCTTTCTACCTCCATATGATCTGACGGTTTAAATTGTCCTGGGAGGAGGTAGGATTGTTCCCCTTGGGCATTGAAATGCCTCACAAAGAAAATCTTGGAGTAACTATTTCTGGGATGAAAATTAATGAATTAATACAAGGTATTAATTGCTGTTGTGCTAAAAGACCCATCTGCTTTAACTCAAAGTTATTTTTGATTCAAATGGCATTGTGTATTGTATTGGGTTTTGTTTAAGTTGGGACACTGTCAAAATTCCCTCTTTCAGAATTGTACATTCAATAATGGTATATCATCTACTATTGAAATAATGTATAAGCTGAGTTTTTTCCTATCAGACTTTTGTGTAGCCCGACATTTTTTAATTAACAGCTTATTATTTCCCTGATACATACATAATAGCATATATAAATTTGCTTTATATAAGTAAGCTATGTCACCAACATTTTTTTTTGCCTTTTTTGAAGGGCAGTTGGGGTTAAGTAACTTGCCCAAGGTTACACGGCTAGTTTTTTTGTGTGGGTGTTAAGTGTCTGAGGCCAGAACCGAACTTGGGTTCTCCTGACTCCGGGGCTGACGCTTTACTCATTGCACCACCTAGCCGCCCCCCACGTCATCAACATTTAGTGTTGATTTCTTTTACTATAAGGATTAGGTCTACCCTTTTAAAAGTATTTATGCATTCTCTTCTTTTTGAAATGTATGTGATCCTCTTCGTTAGGAATAAGACTTAAGGATAAACGAAAGAGAAATCTTTACAGTTTTTAGCAGGAGTATTCTGATTTGTTCTCATAAAAGAATTATATGTGGGTGGTATAATCAGGAGCTGGGCATATTTTTTCCTAGAAAAATATTAAATTGATCATAATGACAACTTTCCTTCATAAAAAGTCTCAAGTGCAATAAGTGAGCTTTTATTTCAAAAGAAAAATAGATGTTCTTCAGTAGGAGTTAGATTTTATTAGAATATAATCCATTGGTATCAAGAAACAAGAATTGTTGATCCTAAAAAAACCTCTTTAAGAAAAGCAAAGTTATACATAATAAAAACCCTCTCTTTTTCCATTTGAAAAACCTAATCTCAGAATTTTACAAATTGAAACACCTTGAATGTTTTCCTCATTGGTATTCTCTCCAGTTTGTACAAGTGACTCATAACTTGACATAATTCTACCACCAGTAGCTACGATATATTCTTTTGCATCAGGCAATTATAATTTAGAAAGCATTTATAATTTCTCCAGTGTAAAAAGGGGAAAAATCAAGTTGTTTTTCTTGTTTTTAATCCTCAAAAAGATATTCTATTTGGTGTACCCTCTTAACCTTTTTCATTGATGATCAAAATATGTATAAGATCCTAGACTGAAGCTGTTTTGTGGCTTTTATGTTTAAATAACTCACAGCTTAGTTCCTATATGTGAAAGAGTTTTAGAGACTCATATTTTGAAAGTACTGAAATTTATATGCTCTGTCAGCCTTTGTAATTTATAGAAATTGGAAGTGTATCTTTGATGTCTGTTTTCTCACCTCCCTTTCTATCAATGGGATGGTTTATGATTTAAGTTTTTCTTCTAGAATAGCCCCAGTAGAAAAGCTCTCAGTCCACTGCTTTACTTTTCAGGTTCTTAAAACAATATGATCCCTTCTTTTTCTGAATATGATATTTATAAAGACCTTACATACATGGTTATTTTTTCACTAAAGAAAAGTTAAACTTTCCAGATCTAGTTCATGTATTCTTTTTTCCAAGTATAAAATACTGGTAAATTTTAAAGACTTAGAGGGAAAGGGTGGGGGGACATATCATTATGAGAATCTGACCTTTCCTTTTACCAAAAGTAGTGAAGTTATGACCTACTTTTACTGCATTTCCTACATTAGAAAAGAAAAGAGGTTATACAAGGAAATATGTTGTACTATTACAAGTACTACCAGTACTTATCCTTAATAAGGTAAAGAGAACTGTCGTATCTGTAGATCATGTGCCAAATAATGAAAGTGGTAGTTTCTGCAAGAAAATCTAACTTATTGAGCAGACATACTTTCCCTTTACTTCTTGAGGAGGTTTAGTGGTTTGTTTCTCCATCATCCAACTTTAATGAATTTTTAAAGGCTCATTAAATATTGAAGCACACATCTCTCAACCTTAATAGATGACACTTTATCAGCTAACATCAATTCTGCCTCCACCTTGGAATGTAAGTTGATGGATTGCTTTATTGGATCATTAATTAAAAGCCTGAAGCATTTTTATGTATGATTTATCTAGTGCCTGAAAAGATGTCTTATCCTATTAGCCAACTTTAAAATGTCTACCCGATGGATTTATGACTTACTACTTTGAGTTATTTGAGTTATTTTTCCATGGATATTGTTTCTGCTTGTCAATTGTTACTGTTCTTGTCTTGTTTTATTTTAATTATCCTTTCATCAATGTGGACAAATTTAGGTCTTTTAAAAATATAGATATTCATGCTAATAGAAGTGCTTGACATATTCCTACTTTCATCATGTGAGATAATTATTTTAAAAATTACTGGAATTATTGATTATCTTGTTTGGACAAGGCCCCACTAGTGCTTTGTCATTGATGTATTTCATTGTCATACTGGATCTAAAAATCTGTTTTTACTATTTCTGAAGGCTTTAATTGAATCTTAATTATGTAGAAATTTTTATTCAGAACTATGATAGCATCATATGTCTTTATAGATATGTATCTTACTTTAAAAAGACATTGGTCATGTAACTTCACTTTTCAGTCTTACTGAATGGATGTTTGTTGGAGGAGGTCAGGGTTGGGAAAGATAGATACCCCTATGTATTCAGGTATTGCTGATTGAAGAGAGTGTCTTAATTGTTTCCTTAGCCCAAACTTCAGATCTCCATTTCCCGAGAAACAAAAAGTGAAATAATTTATTTGTTCCTTCCAATCTTACCCCCCTCCCACACACACACACACGTCTGCATGATATGCTTCTAAATTTTCTTGTTTCAAACTGGTTAAATGTTTAGCTAAAAGGTCTAAATGGGAAGGAACTAATTATGCAGATAATGTTAACTTTGCCTTGTCTGAGATGATGTAACTGTTTCCCCAATATTATTTAAATGAACTTTTAAATGGACCATCTATCTTTCCTAAACTAGGGTGAATTTTTTTTTTTTAATGAATGCCTCATCTCCTAAATTGTAGAAGACTTTGTATTAAGACTTTCAAAAATTGGGAGAAACCAGAACAGATTAATAACACCAGTGTTATATGACAACTTTGTTTCAAGGCTTTTATACCTATTATATAGGGGTATATCTATTCTCTTGTAATCTTCCTTATGCTATGTGTACTTAATGGCTTCTGACTTGGTAGAGCCAGACTGGAAGAAATGAAGGTCATTTAGCACAGAGGTGAGAATGAACTGCTAATTGTTGTTTCCCCAGTTCAGGACTTGCTGTTTTCAAAATAAAGAAATGGATATAAGGATGGCTGCTCCAAATGACCTCCAGGGCTTAGTATACTTAAGTTTCACAAGCCTTCAGAATATAAAACTTGATTCCACAGTTGAAAAATAGAAATGGGGGAAAATCATGTCTGCTTTTGCTTTTTAAAAACTCACCATGTAAGTAAAATTGCATCCTTAAATTGAACACATTAACCTTACATGTGAGCTTTACATGAGAAATTGGAAGGAGGAATATATAAAGTAGCTAGTAGGAAGGAAGGTGTGAGGGTGAAATAATGGATTTACTTTTTCTGATAATGGGCTCTGAAAGCATACATTGCCTCTACCAGCATATGGATATTGATTGGAAATAGGGATATATGTACTCACGTTTGTCTGTTAGTGTGTCTGCGTGTATGTTATTGGAAACAGCTTGTAAATATTGTAGTTATTTTAAATGGAAAATAAAAGCTGAGGTTTTTTTTTGTTTTTGTGTTGCAACAAAAGGACAGTATTGACAGTGGATAAAACACTGAGGAAATAAATTTTTTTTTCATTTTTTGTGTGTGGTCCTTCTTTATCTCCCCACCCCTTAACTTCTAAGAAAGAAGAATTAATTGCACTATTCCTTAGAATGCTGTTGTCTCATTGACTTGAACACTGACCCCAAAGACCTAGATTCAAACCCTGGCTCTCTGATGCTTATTCCTGTGTGACTTTGGCTAAGTCACTTAATTTTCCTAGGTTTTGTTTTCTTCCTCTGAAAAGTAAGGGAGCTGAACGAGATGGCTTTCCATGTCCCTTCCAGGTCTAAAACTGTGATCTTGTAATAATAATAATAATATGTTTTGTAGGAGATTAGACCAACCTTTATACCAAATAATAAGCACAAAAGAAGTTTGGGGAGAGAATATTGGAGTTTCAAATAGCTAATGCAGAAACACAAAAAAAATATCTAAATTGAGGGGCAGCTAGGTGGCACAGTTAGTAAATCACTGGCCCTGTAGTCAGGAGGACCTGAGTTCAGATCCAACCTCAGACACTTAACACAAAAAAACTAGCTGTGTAACCTTGGGCAACTTACTTAACCCCAATTGCCCTCCAAAAGGCAAAGAAAAAAATCTAAATTGGCTACATGTGGGCTAAGAATATTGTAATAGAAAGTGTTTCTCATGTAGAAAATGTAGGGGTATGTTAAAGTCTACATTAAAGTGTGATCAAACTTGAAAATACAGCCTTTTGTTCACTATCAAGAAAATTAGGCAGGGACTAACTTCCTTATAGAGTTCACCGGTTCTGGGGCTATCTTACCGAAGACAAAAGAAGATAAGGTCATCTAGAAAGCTACTTGGTCTGCACGAAGAATAGAGAAAATCATAAAACTAGGGGCGGCTAGGTGGCACAGTAAGTAAAGCGCTGGCCCCGGAGGCAGGAGGACCCGAGTTCAGTTCCGGCCTCATACACTTAGCACACACACGAAAAAACTAGCCATGTAACCTTGGGCAAGTTACTTAACCCCAATTGCCCTCCAAAAGGCAAAAAAAAAAAGATCACAAAACTGGCAAAATAGGGAATTGTAATGTGAAAGTTACTGTACTGCCAAAATGAATGTGCAGCCTTAATATGAAAGCTGACCTAAGAAACTTAGTAGATAAATCAGTTACCTTTCACAGTTAACAGCTAGAAGAGTTAAGACAAGAGAGAACAATTCCCAAAGATAAAATAAAGTAATTTTATTTTTGTTTTTTAATTTAATTTTTTTTTTTGAGGGTTGTGCAAGGTCACCAGCTTCACCTTCTCCTCCAGAGCCATCTGGGTCCTGTGGTCAGATATCTATCAGGATGACTAGAGATGGCCTAGGATGCAGTGGGAGACATTGGCCCTTATTATTTTTTTGTCTTTTGGAGGGTGGAAGGTACGGCAATTGGGGTTAAGTGACTTGCCTAAGGTCACATGGCTAGTTTTGTGTTAAGTGTCTGAGGCCAAATTTGAACTCAGGTCCTCCTGACTCCAGGGCCAGTGCTCTATTCACTGTGCCACCTAGCCGCCCCAAATAAGGTAATTTTGATGACATAAATTGAAAAGCTTTTACATGGACAAAGTTTGTGCATCTGGCATTAGCAAATAAACTATTGATGTAAAATATCTTTGCGTTGAGTATCTGATAAAGGTCTGAAAGCCAAGATATGTAGAGAACTAACCAATAACAGCTGAAAACATAGCTCTTGGAACTGGGGAAGGTAATAGCAAACCACTCCAAGTGTCTTTGCCAAGAAAATCCCATACAGGGTCACAGAGTTGGACACGACTAGAAAACAAAAATGACTCTGAAATTTATAACATACACACAGAGTCTAGTTAGCTTGAGCACTGACCCTCCTCACAGCAACTCATTTTACATACAAGGAAAGAGACTGAGAAGTTGACTTGTCCAGGGTCACACAGCTAGTGAATATCTGAATCAAGGTTTGAAACCCAGATGTTTCCAACTCTCAAGTCCAGTGCTCTAACCACTACATCACCTAGTGGCTGTGAGTGGTCAAAGGATTATGAACAATTTTCAAAAGAACATCAAGCAATCCTCAGTAATAGGCTAATCAGAATAGTTCACGACCAGCTAATTGGCAGTGATTAAAAGATGGGACTAGTCACTGTCGAAGGGCTTGTGGAAAGACAGATCTAGTACTACACTGTTGATTGAGAAGCTCGTTGCTCTAGTCATTCTGTGTTCCACAGGATTCTCTCCCAGGCCCTTTTTTTTTCTTGTTATACTACTTAGACATCTCATCAGCTCCCATTAATAATCATTTCTATGATAAGCATTCTCAGATCTATGTATTGTGCCCCAAATTCTCTGCTGACCTCTGATCTTACATCTCCAGCTGCTTTTTAGAGATCTAAAACTTAACATGTCCAAAACCAAATTCATTCTCTTTCCCTCTAAACCTTCCCCCGCCTCCTACTGTAGAGGGCAAAAATTCCCAGTCCCTGAGGCTCACAACCTCCAGGATAGAAGACAACTGTTTGGTATTCAAGGCGCTTTATAACCTAGCCTCCTTCCTTTCCCAGTCTTCTTACAACTTACTCCCTGAAAGGTACTGTTCAAGTCCAGTGCTTTGCTACTCTACCCATTCCAAAATCAAGACACTTGATTTCTCTGCTCTAGTCATTTTTTTCTAGCTGTTCTCCATGCCTGGAACACTCTCCCTCCTTTTCTATCTCTGCATACTGGCTTCAAGTCCCAACAAAAAGCGTATCTTTTACAGAAAACCCTTTCTAACCACTGAATAGTAGTGCCTTCCCCCTTTCTCTGAACTCCTATTTATCCTGTGTATAACTTGTTTTGTATATATTTGCTTGTTGTTTCCTCCATTAGATTGGGAGCTCCTTGAGAGCAGGGACTGTCTTTTTCCTCTTTTGTATCACCAGCGTTTAGCACAGTGCCTGTCTCTTAAATGTAGCCCTTAATAAATGTTTATTGACTTACTACAAAATATTGGAATTATGCTTTCAAAAAACTTGAAATGTCATCAAGACTTCCACTGAGAGGTCTCACAGTAAAGCATGTGTCTCAAATACGTCAAAGTGAGAATGAAAGATCAAATATACCCCCCAACTAGCAGTATTTTCTGTGGTATCAAATAATTAGAAACAAAGTAGAAGCCTGTGGATTATAGAATAGCTAAGTAAATTGTGGCCTATGAGTGTAATGCATTAAGACTGCACTATGAGAAAATGAATAAGAATTTGAAGAAGCATGACAACATTTTAACTAATTGATGCAGAATAAAGTAAAATAAAATAAGTAGAACCGAAAAACCAATATACACAACTATAACAGTGATAATGGAAAGAAAAAATTAAGTTGAATACTTTGTAATTATAATGACTAAGCATGACACAGAAGAAGATACCAGAAAATATATTTCCCTCTTTTTGAAGACATAAAGTACTCCAAGTATGGAATGCTACATGTATAATTTCAGAGTTGGAAGATGTGGGTTTTGCTAAAATGATTTTTTTTTCCTCCTTTATTTTTTTGTCCTAAGGGATGGCTTATTGGATAGAGAGAATTATATTTGGAGATAAAGGTGATATAAAAACAAATAACTGATAAAAGCAACATTTTTATAAATAAATACCCATACTCCAATAATTATTCTTGAAAATTGAGAAAGAAAATATACTAATAAATATGGTCCTAATCTGTAAATCAAAAAGCTATCTTTATTTGCAATGGAAAAAGATTAGAAATTTTTCTGATACAAGGCAAGGATACAAGACAAAGATGTCCTGTTTCCATATTGCTATTTGTCCTAACACTAGAAATGATGGAGGGGCAGCATGGTAAGTCAGAGAGAGTTCTATGTCTGACACACATTGGCTGTGTGACCTTAGGCAAATCATTTAACCCCTAGGTGTACTAGGCAACTCTTTTTTAAAATTTACTTTTATTTTTTGCTTTTTAGAGGGGAAGGCAGGGAAATTGGGGTTGTGACTTGCCCAAAGTCACACAGCTAGTAAGTGTTAAGTGTCTGAGGTCAGATTTGAAATCAGGTCCTCCTGACTCCAGGGCCAGTACTATATTCACTGTGCCACCTAGCCGCCCCCAGGTAACTTTCAAGATCATAAATTGACAGCCTGCTTAAGGAGTTTCTTCATCTGAGAGATCCCCGTACCAATGAAATCATAAGTCCTGGGCCCTTTTCCTCTTCTGGAAATGACAGCAGTGACTGTTACACGAGGAAAAAAAATAAGGCATAAGCATTTGCTAAAAAGGAAATAAAATTAACACTATTTTTAGGTTAATGATAGTTTATTTAGAAAATACCAGTGAAGTATTAAAGGAATTAATAGAAACAGTAACTTAAATAAAGTGTAAAATTCAAGACATAATTTTAAAAATCAGAAGAATAATTAGGGCTCAGGGTTGAACTATGCATATAAACAAAAAATGACAAGATTTTGGGAGTAGAAACAGGACTTCCACAGGGCTCTGGCTCCCACCTCCTCCAATTCATGTAAAAGGTGACTCTGAACAAACTTTGGAGCTACAGAACCCACAAAATAACACAGAGAATCTAACCTCCCGCTGAGGACAGCCCAGCAGGCCCCCAGCCCCAGGAGCCCTGCTTGGAGCCGGAGGTTTTAGCTCCAGGGTGGGTCTGACCAACCACCAGTTGGAGGGACTTCAGATCACCAGCAGCTCTGGCCATTTCCAGAATTATCAACACATAGATGCTAAGGACAAAGTGAGAGGTCAGTGCAGTCTGGACTTTGGGATCCAGTAGTTTGGGAGTGTGGTCCTCCTTTATCATCTGGAGGGAGAAGCCGCTGAGGCACGGTGGCTGTGCAGCCGCCCCCACATGGCAGCTTCAGCTCCTGGCCTGCAGAGTGTAGGGGGACCAAGTCTGAGGGGTAATCGCTCTTGCTTTAACCTGCTTGGATCTGGATTGCAGTCTAGGGTGGAGGTCCTGGGGTGTGTGACCAGCTTGCCAGAGCATGTGGAGGCTTCAGAAAAGGCACCTAACTAATACCTCCAGCAGCTGAGAAAACCTCAGCATTTGGGACGAAGCTCCCCTGACTGGTGGCAGAGTCCTACTGTGGCAAAAAGCCCCAAAGTTAAGTGAGTGGCAGCATGAGTAAACGAGGGAAGCAAAGCAAGCATAGCAATCCGACTTTATATTCCTATTTTGGGGACAAAAAGGATCAAAGCATGGAACAGGAGGAAGACAGTGAAGTCAGAACTGCACCAAAAGCTTCCAAGGAAAATACGAGCTGGTTACAGGCCATAGAGGACCTTAAGAAGCAGATAAGAGAAGTGGAGGAAACATTGGGAAGAGGAATGAGAATGATGCAAGAAAATTATGAAATGAGAGTCAACAGCCTGACTGAAGAAAATAGCACCTTAAAAAACAGACTAACTCAAATGGCAAAAGAGGCTCAAAAAGGCAGTGAGGAGAAGAATGCCTTAAAAAGCTGAATTTGCCAGATGGAAAAAGAATCTCAAAAGCTCAATGAGGAGAATCATTCCTTCAGAATTAGATTGCAGCAAATGGAAACTAGTGACTTTATGAGAAATCAAGATACTATTAAATGGATCCAAACAAATGAAAGAATAGAAGGCAATGTGAAATATCTCATTGGAAAAAGCACTGACCTGGAAAATAGATACAGGAGAGATAAGTGAAAAATTATGGGAATACCTGGAAGTCATGATCAAAAAAAGAATTTAGAAATCATCCTCCAAGAAATTCTCAAGGAATATTGCCCTGATGTTTTAGAACCAGAGGGCAAAATAGAGGTTGAAAGAATCCACCCATCACCTCCTGAAAAAGATCCCCAAAAAGAAAACTCCTAGGAATATTATAGCCAGATTCCGGAATTCCCAGATCAAGGAGAGAATATTATAAGCAGCCAGGAAGAAACAATTTGAATATTGTGGAAACACAATCAGGATAACCCAGGATCTGGCAGCTTCTACACTGAGGGATCTAAAGGCTTGGAATATGATATTCTGGAGGTCAAAGGAGCTGGGATTAAAACCAAGAATCACCTACCCAGCAAAACTTGAGTATCATGTTTCAGAGTAAAATATGGTCATTCAGTGGAATAGAGGACTTTCAAGCATTCTTGATGAAAAAAACAGAGTTGAATAGAAAATTTGACATTCAGATAAAAGAAGCAAGACAAGCATGAGATGGTAAATGGAAAAGAAATCATAAGGAACTTATCAAAGTTGAACTATTTACATCCCTACATGGAAAAATGATAATTGTAAGTGACGAAACTTTTCTTAGTATGAGAATAGTTGAAGGGAATAGAAATGTGTGTATACATACATACAGATATATGTCTATATAGGAAGGTATATGGGCATATCAATACATATGTGAATATGTATATATATATATGTGCACAGGTATACATAGAGGTCACAGGACCAATTTAATAGGAAAGGATGATACTTAAAAGGTGAAATTAATAGGTGAGAGGAATATAATAAAAGGAGATGGGGAGAGACAGAATGGGTTAGACAGAATGGGTTAAACATACAGAAGAGGCAAGGGAAAATGATTACAATGGAGGGGAAGAACAGGAAGGCAAAAGGGAATGGGTCAACCTTATTCTCATTGAATTTGGCTTGGGGAGCGAATGACATACACACTAAATAGGGTATCTCACCCTACAGGAGAGTAGGGGGAAAGGGGATGAGAGGGAGGATGATGGAAGGGAGGGCAGGCTGGGGGGAGGGGGAGGCTAAATAAATCTTACTGTGAAATTTCAGAAAATAAAGTGGACTTTTCTACATAACCTTGAGGTAGATGAGGCCATGACCATTGTGAATGTTTTCAGGTAAAAGCAAACAAATGCTAGAAATCTGGGTATATGAGGATTGAAAAAAAAAAAAGCTAAAGAAAGATTGTGAAGCGGAATGCCTCACAAGGAACTGAGGAAATAAGAGTAGCAGAGTTGGGTACCATCAGATGTCTAGGTATAACATAAGCACAATTATGTGAATAATTGTGAACAGAACAATAAGCAGGTTTGCCATTAGTACCTAATTTAGGTTTCTTAGGGAGTAATGGTGTATTGTATGGGGATTTACAAGGAATAAGAATACCTTGATATTTAATGAATGAGTCAATAATCGGGAAGATACCTTCAATGGTTATCCTGGACAAGGAATACTAAGAGACAGATGGTGGGGGACCTCCTTTAGTTTTAGTAAGTAACAGAGACAGCAGATTTCAGGAGGCCCATGTCTGAGGATGAAGTTGAAAATATCAAAGGAGATGCAAAGAGTATCTCCAGCTGCCACTTGGTTATTTTGAGTAAGGACTGAGAACAAGGAGAAGGAATCCTTTGACAGTTTTAGGGACACAGTACTGTCAGGGGAACAGCAAATAGCTTTACAGGGGGGGTTTAAGCATAAGGAGAAAAGAATGTTCCACAGAAAGTGGACACATGAAGAGTGTATGAAGGGACAATTTAGGAATATACTAATCTTTCCTGTAACCCCAACAATATTTAAATACTTAATAGAGGCACAGTTGGAATCACGCTTACTCATTAGCACTGAATTATAGGCTTCAATATTTAGCAAATAATCATAGAATGTGTCCCCAATATTAAGGGTGACATGGGGTTCACCATTTTAGGGAGAGGAATGGACCAGGATAATTGTAGCCAAGACATTGGGTTCTAGAAAAATGAGAGTCCTCTACCCTCCCCCAAAGCTTTATTCTTTACTAATTCTCTGGGAACCCCTAGAGTCATTCCACCTGTTATTTTTGAGTAAGTCCTTCACTCTTTTTCTTACATGAACAGAGGGGGGTGGCTTCTGATTTCCTAACTCATGCTTTAAGACTTACCTCTTACCAACTATTCTTTCTAGTCCATGACAATATGGCCCTTCCTGCCACAACAAAATACATTCACTCAAATTTCAAGGTTTGGGGGTTGCCTCTAACACTGCCAGTGCCAGGGCCTCTGAAACAGCTTGTAAAGAAGCAATAATGGTTTAAACCTTTTTATAACAGCACTTTATTTATGTGGTGGCAAAGAACTGGAAATTGAAGGGATGTCCAGCAATTGGAGAATGAGTGAACAAGTTGTTGTATATGATTGTGATGGGAATACGATTATACTGTAAGAATGATGATCGGGATGCTCTCAGAAAAACTTGGAAAGACTTGAACTGATGTTTTATTTTTCTTGGAGTTTTTTTTTTTATCTGTGTGTTCTTTCACAGCATGACTTACATGGAAATGTGTTTTGCATTTTTACACATGTGTAACCTATGTCAAATTGTTTGCACTCTCGATAGGGGTGGTAGAGACGGAGAAAGAATTTGGAACTCAAAATCTGAAAAAAAAATTTTAATTTTTAATTAAATAAAATTAAATTTTTAATTTAAAATCGTTTTTACATATAATTGGGGGAAAATATAATATTAATTTTTTTAAAGAATGGTTTGAACTGAAACTGTCTTACTGGGGCTATGACAGTTTGTTCCTTCTCTTGCATTTCTTTCTCCTGTTTTTCTTTTTTTTCTCCCCATCTTCATCAACAAATAAAGCAATGCCCTTAAGCTGACATATAGGTATCTCAGGACGTCTGTTATAGAAATGCTTTCTTATTTCAGGCAATGATCAACTTACAAAGTTAGTACTAATAATATGTGCACCTTGAGGGTTGATGGGGTTTAATCTTGTGTATAGTTTAGCACTTTTGCATAGTCTATCATAAAAATGATAAGGAATTTCATTCTTCTCTTGCACTGTCTCCTGGTACTTGTTCTAGGTCTCCGGACATGTTGCAAAATCATTTATACCAAAGATTGCCTGGACTGTTGTAATCTGATGTTTAAGGTCTACTTTGCCTCTATGATCACGACGAATATTTTCTTGAAAAGAGAAGATGCTTCTAGGTTTCCTTCTTCTTTGGAAGAACTGGAGCTTCTAGTTTAGACAGAAGAGTAGGATGGAGGCCCAGAAAGCGGAAGAGGAGAAGGTGAAGGACAGACAAAGCTCAGAAATAGGAGGAGAGGTAGCTGAAAGAAATTGCACCAGAGCAGAGGAGGATATAAAAACAGGGGGAGAAACTAGAGAGGCGAAGGTAGAGGGATGAGGGTGAGAGCAAAGGAGCAAGGGGACAAAGGAACTGGAGAGGAGAGAGTGAAGGCAGGGCAGAAAGTTGGGACAAGGACAAAAGAGTAGGAGGGTGTAAAAAAGTGGGAAAAGAAGATAAAGCAGAATAGAGAAGCAGGGAAATTGGAGAAAAAGAACACCTCAGGGATGTCAGGCAGATGCCATTAGATGACTTAGATTTATGCTCCACAAATACTGGCATTCTAGCTGCTTGGGGTTTTTTACCTAGTATGACTCATCTTAAATCTCTCAATTTATCATAATCATGGGTATCAAACTGAGGCCAAAATGATTCATCAGCTGAATTTTTCTCTGTTTTAAAGCAAATAACGAAGTCTAATTGCTTGTTTTTTGGCCATCCCTAGCTCAATTGGTACCTCCCCCTTGTCTCAGGCTTTAAGAAGTTTTTCTAGGAGTGTTCCTTTTGGCACACTATTTTTGCTAATTTTAGCCCCCATTATATATTTATTTTTATTCTTAAATGTAACCAAAGAGAAATTTGTGAGACATACACAGGGCTGACAAACTTTTATGCAGTGCCCCCACAAATCTCAGTTAAGACAATGAATATGATGTTTTTCCTCACTGGTCTTAGAGGATTCAGTAGAAAACTCTAAAATAAAATAAAAATCCCAGGTAGTATTCACTTGTTCCAAAAGCAACAACATCTCTGGGCGACCCACCAGATTTTCCTTAGCTATTAACTACTCATCTTGGGAAGACACAGGATTCCTCTGTTGACCCTGGCTTTCTATGACTAGGTTCACAGTGTCATATTCCCCCATCATAGGCATGGCTGCCAGTTGGTTCAGTCCTTTTGTCTAGGGACCCAGTTTATGAGCTAATAGAGGACAATATTATAGCAAAACATGAAAACAGTCTCTCTTCTTAAATAAATTAAAGGAATGTTGTCACATAGCGAATACCAAACACCAATGATGAAACTTACATCGAAAAACAAAAAAAAGAAAAATCAAGCATGTAGCTAATCTCAGTTTGGTCCCTAGATGTCTCCAGAGACTATACTATACAACATTCCCCAGGCTGATCAGGCCATGGGAAGAAATTAGCTTGATTTATGTAAACACACATAAAAATCCCTATTCAGGTCAATAAAGGGATTTAAATTAACTTGTTCTGTGTTTTACTTATCCCCGCTTTGACTAGGAAGACAAAGCTTCAACTCTTCTTAGACTCTGAAGAATGTCTCTATGGTGTGCACTCTCTAATTCTCCTTTCCCCCTTTACCCTCCCTCCACTTCAATGGAGGGGACATCTTCCTTGATGAAAAAAAAATTCCTTCAAGAGATTGTCCCTATGGGATTTACTAGGGCTCCAGATTGCCACACTGAACACAAAACAGTACCCCAAGACAAAAATTATAGCTTGTGGGGCGGCTAGGTGGCGCAGTGAGTAAAGCGCCAGCTTGGGAGTCAGGAGGACCCGAGTTCGGTTCCAGCCTCGGACACTTAACACCCACACACAAAAATACTAGCTGTGTAACCTTGGGTAAGTTACTTAACCCCAATTGCCCTCCAAAAGGAAAAAAAAATTATAGCTTTTCCCCAATTGGGTGCTTATTTTCTAGCTTGGAAAATATTTGGATTCATGGGAAGAGTTAGGTCTCAACCATAGTTCCCTAGAAGAAGCCTTCAGTTCAAATAGAAAGTTCTACCACAGGGCTAAAAGAGAAGAAAAGGGGTCTGGGGAACCATTCTCCCTCCCCCGATCTCAGTGGAACCTCCAAACTGTCTAGAGTAAATTGAATAAAATTAGACTGAGGTACAGATTCCTCATTAACAGTGAGGCATATAACTGTTAACAACACAGGTCAGACTGGCAGCCTCAGTAAAGCCAACAACCCCAATAACAAGGGGAGAGGGGAACCCTCTTTACGCAGTCGAAGGAAAGAAACAGGTTTAGGTAATTGTGGAACATTACAATTGCCTGAACTAAGAAAAGTGAGCTGGCATTTAGGTGAAGCTAATCACACCCTCTATGATAATTAAGGAATGTTAATAAATAAACATAAATAAAAATAAATAAAAAGTTCCATAAAATATATGGGACTCATCTGCACTTTGTAATCTTTGGTAGGCCTTTTCCACTTAGACTACTGCTGTGGGCTGCTCAGTGTCCAGCACTTAGCATGATTTGGAGACATAAATAAGAAATGACCAGGCCATGTGGGTAGTTCAAGGAAGAACGATGAACTCCACTTATTGATTCTTAGCACAAGGTTTTTATAGAGCAATGAGACAAAGGAAGAGGACTCAAGTATTCTTATCTTAGTCTGTCATATCCTGAAAGTAGCATGGCAGTAAGGCTTTTGTTCTCTAGGTGCCAGAAAGTCTTAGGAAAAGTCAGTTAACTCCTTCCATGTGCAGTCACATTACAAAGGATGCTCTTGAGGGCTGGCTCCTGGGCCTGAAGCCAAAGCCAAGTACATCAAGTACATCTGCATAGGAACTGACCACCAAAGAATTCAGATATTTTGGTTTTGAACAACTAAAGTCTTGGGGCGGAGCCTGTTGGTCTCAGAATTGGAACCACATCCTTATAAGTGTAACCCATAACAAAAGAACTCAGGAGCTAACCTGACAAAAAGTCACATCTCAAAGAGGTCTTTGATATTAAAAGTCCACTATTATCAAGGTAATTATCTGAGTCCTGGATCAGGCCTCTTTGACTCCCAACAGACTACCAAGTTTGCTGTCCCCTAGGAGGAGATAAAATCTTCCCTAATTGCATAGACAGGCAAGGACAGACAATGTATCTTTAGGGGGGTGGGGGGAGGTGGCATCAGGTTAACTTCTTGGGAATTAGAGACAACAAGCAGATGGTAAGAGTGATAACAACTTTTCTTTTAATGATATCTTTAAACTAACTTGTAGGGAAAGATCAATTCCTGAGCTTCATTCAAGAACATAGAAAGGTGGCTTTCAATAGATACTAGCTCAAACAAAAAAATCAGTACAGCATAAAATCAATTACATTGTGAAATCAATAGAGTAGAAACTTGAGGTAATAATAATTTTGATCTTTTCAAGGCTACATAAAGGAATTCCTGGGTTGTGTAAGGGTATCAAGAAATAACCAGAGAATCAGAAGAACTTCAGACTTGAAAGAGACCTTTGTGGCTATTTAGTCCAACTCATGCCTGAGAGGAATCTTCATTACCAGGGCTAGCTCATATTTGGGAGACTGAAGGAAAGTGTGAGAGAGAAAAGGTATTAGACTGTCTACCAAACGGAAAGTCTACAAAGCTGTTGTGCTGACCTCATTGTTGTATGTCTGAAACCTGGACAATATACCAGTGTCATGCTTGGAAACTGAATCACTTCCATTTGAATTGTCTTAAGAAGATTCTGAAGATTACCTAGCAAGATAAGGAACTGGAGACTAAGGTCCGGTCCTTCCTAGAGCTAAACTGACAAGCAATCTAACTCTACTGCATAGTGTACAATTCTGATGGGCTGGCCATGTTGTTCGAATGTCAAATATATGTTTGCCTAAAAGATTATTTTATGGAAAACTCACACAAGGCAAATACTCACTGATGGAAGTCAGAATAAGTGATGAGAATACTCTCAAGCTCTCCCTGAAGAACTTTGGAATTGATTTCATGACGTGGAAGACACTGGCAAAGGACTGCCCAGCATGGCATACCTGCATCAAAGAAGGCGCAGTGCTTTATGAGCAAAGCAGATTTGTAGAAGGTCAAAGGAAACATGATATGTGCAAATTTGGAACCATCTCCACTCCAAATAGTCATGTGAACTGTTTGTGCCCCACCTGAGGTAGAGTCTTCCCTGCTCATACTGGTCTATTCAGCCACAGTTGGACACACTGTACCTTGACTCCAACATAGTGATGTCATTCTGGTCTACTTTGAGAACAGAGGACAACAGCCAGAAGCAGCAGCTGATGGGGTAAAACCTCGAGTTCCCTAGTCTCTAGCCCCCGTGATCCATCTTCCATTCCTTCTTCAAATTCTTATTCACTTAACTATTTGAGTGACACATGCTCTATCTCAAAACCCCAAACTAGCCGGCCTGAACTCTAACCACATGCTGCTCCAGCCACCTCATATCAGACCTCACAGTAGTCTCCTTCCTTCTCAGAACACAAGAAGCAACAATGCTGGGCTACATTATACAGACACCCATGAAGCTAGCTCCTGAAGACCTTTCTACCGGCAGAAATATATTTCCAAGATCCTGATATATATATATGCAAAATAAATAAATCAATGAATCTATTAGAAAAGGGACATCCAACTTTATTTTCCTTCTAACCAACTTGTAAAAAACAGTGGACTGGGGGGTGAAGTCAAGATGGTGGAGTAGAAGCAGGACCTCCCCACTGCTCTGGCTTCCACCTTCCCCAATCCATGTAAAAAGGGGACTCTAAACAAACTTTGGAGCTGCAGCACCCACAAAATGACATAGAGAAGCTAACCTCCCGCTGAAGAATCAGCCAGTGCAGTGCTCTGGGAGCTGAGCCCAGCCCTACACGGAGGCTTTAGCCCCAGGGCGGGCCTGACCAGCCAGCGGCCAGAGGGACTCCAGATCAGCAGCAGCTGCGACTGTTTCCATATTTATCAACACATAGATTCAAAGGACAACGTGAGAGGTCAGTGTAGTCTGGACTTTGGGACCCAGAAGGTGGGAGTGTATGGCACAGCCAGTCAGCACCACGTGGCAGCTTCAGCTCCTGGCCTGCAGAGTGTAGGGAGACCAAGCACCAGTCTGAGGGGTAATTGCTCTTGCTCTAACCTGCTTGCATCTGAATTGCAGTCTACAGTGGAGGTCCTGGGGTGTGTGTCCAGCTTGCCAGAACGTGTGGAGAACTCAGGCACCCATCTAATATCTCCAGCAGCTGAGAAAACCCCAGCGCTTGGGACAAAAGCTCCCCTGTCTGGTGGCAGAGTCCTACTGTGGCAAAAAGCCCAAGGGTCAAGTGACTGAGGGGTGACATGACCAGGCAAAGGAAACAAAGCAGACAGAAGATTCCAATATTACACTACTATTTTGGGGACAAAAAGGAGCAAAGAATGGAACAGGAGAAAGACAGTGAAGTCAGAACTCCTGCACCAAAAGCTTCAAAGGAAAATATGAGCTGGTTATAGGCCATAGAGGACCTTAAGAAGCAGATAAGAGAAGTGGAGGAAAAATTGGGAAGAGAAATGAGAACGATGCAAGAAAATTATGAAATGAGAGTCAACAGCCTGACTGAGGAAAATAATACCTTAAAAAACAGACTAATTCAAATGGCAAAAGAGGCTCAAAAAGGCAATGAGGAGAAGAATGCCTTAAAAAGCCGAATTTGCCAGATGGAAAAAGAATCTCAAAAGCTCAATGAGGAAAATCATTGCTTCAGAATTAGATTGGAGCAAATGGAAGCTAATGACTTTATGAGAAATAAAGATGCTGCTAAACAGATCCAAACAAATGAAAGAATAGAAGGCAATGTGAAATATCTCATGGGAAAACCACTGACCTGGAAAATCGATCCAGGAGAGAGAATTTTAAAATTATTGGACTACCTGAAAGCCATGATCAAAGTAAGAACCTAGAAATCATCCTCCACGAAGTTCTCAAGGAAAACTGGCCTGATGTTTTAAAACCAGAGGGCAAAATAGAGGTTGAAAGAATCCACCCATTACCTCCTGAAAAAGATCCCAAAAAGAAAACTCCTAGGAATATTATAGCCAGGTTCCGGAATTCCCAGATCAAGGAGAGAATATTGCAAGCAGCCAGGAAGAAACAATTTGAATATTGTGGAAACACAATCAGGATAACCCAGGATCTGGCAGCTTCTACACTGAGGGATCGAAGAGCCTGGAATATGATATTCTGGAGGTCAAAGGAGCTGGAATTAAAACCAAGAGTCACCTACCCAGCAAAACTGAGTATCATGTTTCAGGGGAAAATATGGTCATTCAGTGGAATAGAGCATTTTCAAGCATTCTTGCTGAAAAAACCAGAGTTGAATAGAAAATTTGACATTCAGATACAAGAAGCAAGAGAAGCATGAGAAGGTAAACAGGGAAAAGAAATCATAAGGAACTTATCAAAGTTGAACTATTAACATTCCTACATGGAAAAACAATAATTGTAACTTATGAAACTTTTCTCAGTAGTTGAAGGGAATAGAAATATATATATATATATATATACACACACACACACATATATATACATACACATATATGAGGGTATATGGGCATATGAATACATATATGTATGTATGTTTACAGGTATACATAGATAGAGGGCACAGGACCAATTTAACAGGAAGGGAAGATACTTAAAAGGTGAAATTAGGAAGTGAGAGAGGAATATAATGGGAGGGGATGGGGAGAGACAAAATGGGGTAAACTATCTCATATAGAAGAGGCAAGGGAAAATGGTTACAATGGAGGGGAAGAATAGGAAGGCAAAAGGGAATGGGTTAACCTTATTCCCATTGCATTTAGCTTGAGGAGGGAATGAAATACATACTAAATAGGGTACCCTCCAGGAGAGTATGGGGGAAGGGGATGAGAGGGGGGATGATGGAAGGGAGGACAGGCTGGGGTGGAGGGAAGTTGGAAGCACCCACTTTTGAAAAGGGATGGAATCAAAGTAGAGAACAGAACAAGTGGGAAGTGGGATAGGAGGGAGGGAAATATAGTCAGTCTTTTACAATATATCTACTATGTTATTGTTTTGCATTAGCCACACATGTACAACCTATACTGAACTGTCTATCTTCCCAGGAAGAGTGGGTGACAAGGGAGGAAGGGAATGAATCTGGAATTCAAAGTTTTAAAATCAAATACTCAAATAAATAACTATACTATTATTAATACTATTTTATAAGTATTTGGGAAATAAGATATACAGGCACTGGGGCATGGAGATCCACTGGAAAAGTCGAAAGGGGTATGGGAGAAAATATGGGAGAGAGCAGATTGGAGGAGGGGATATCCTGTGGGACTGCTATTTTGGGGTGGTGGGTAGGGGAAAAACGGGGAGAAAATTTGTAACTCAAAATCTGGTGGAAATGAATGATGTAAATCCTAAGTTAATGAAGCATTTGTGAAAAAAAAAAAGAAAACAGTGGACTATAATCTTTGTTAGTAAGGGTGGTAGTCAGGCTTGGGAGAATGTGGAAAATGCCTTATCAAATTAGGCGTTGCATAGAAAGGGGAGGAAGAGAGAGAATCCCATTATCTGCTGAAACCTGGAAACATTGAGGTCATTGTAAAATTGAAAATTGATTTTAATTCTATTTTGCTAAGATTTAATCAAGCTAGATTTAATATTCGTTTTCCTGGTTCCTTTCTCTTGTAAACTTCACCCACCATGCACATCCTAGAGAACTTGAGTAAAGGTCAAGCTTTTGTCTTGTAATTGCCTCCACCTTTGGAACCCCACTCCTCACCCAGTTTCCAGAGAAACTTCATTAACCTAAAAGGTCAAATCTCATGAATTTAAACTATTGGAGCAATTTCTATGGCATGAGAACCTTTGTCTTGTAACTCACATGTCTTGGCTGTGGTTAAGGAGGTTTCAGAAGGGGAGGACCAAATGATGTAATCTCAATTCTGACAATGTCATCGATAGCCAATCAGAAGAAAACACCTATACTACTCTGTCATCTTGCTAATCGTCATAAAAGACCCTGTAACCGTCACTTAAGGTCTTTGGTCATCACAAGAGGCCATTGAGCCAATTTATTGGTCAGTGCTAGCCTAACTAATAAATTGCTTGGGATTTTGTCTCAGAATTTCTATCATGACATCATTTTTTTTATTTGGGTTGAAGGAACATTAGCTTGTAACAGATCTAGGTGCTATATGACATTAAGATATTAGAATGTATTCTTTTGTGATACATTCCTCAAGTCTCTTTTGCTGGTTCTTCATCCATGTCATGCCTTCTAGCCATGGGTTTTCTCCAATGCTTAGAACTGTGGCCTTTTTTTCCCCCTCCATAATATCTCATCATTTCCCACGGTTCAGTTATTATCTTTATGCAAATGATTCCCAGATCTATATATCTAGCCTGGGCTCTCTCTTAAGATACATCACCAGTTGCCTTTTGGACACCTCAAATTGGATACTCCAGTCTCAACATATATAAAACAGAACTCATATTCCCCTCCCCACTCCTTCTCCAAAATCTCTATTTGTCTAAAGTACCAACCATCCTCCCAGTCACCCAGCCCCATAATTTCAGTATCATCTTTGATCCTCATCCTCACTCACCCCACATATGCAATTCATTGCCAACCCTTTTGTTCCTGTCTTCACAACACCTCTCTCCTCTGCCTTCTTCTCTTCACACATAGCCATTAACCTAGTTCAAGTGTGCATCATTTCTTGCCTCCAATGAGTCAATAGCCTTCTAAGTGAACTTCAAGATTATATGACTATCAATATAGAGGACTAGACATTTTCTCCAGTCCTCATGAACTCTCAAAACCCCTTAGAATAGGAATTATGAAGAATAGGCAAAAACAACTACAGTTATCAGGTCAAGATGCGAAGTAATTTAACAAGATAACAACGTTATGAATTAGTCACAGAGAAACTAATGTCTAATCCCTAAGGCTCTCACTCAGGATCCCCTTCCCCACTAGACTCTAAACTCTGGCAAAACCCATCCCACTGGCCTCTGCTCTGAGGTCCAGTCAGTAATACCCTCCTTTTGCAATTCTCTGCCCTCACATCACTATTCTGTGGTCAAAAGCAGCAAAACTCTCTTCTTTCAGTCTCTTGCAAAAGAAGAGGTATAGGAAACCAGAAACATGTTATGCCTGGGGTGGCTGCTGCCTTCAACAAAGAACTAAAGAAGTGAGGGAAGTGAGCACAGTGCCAGTAGGTCTTTGGGGCTATACCAGGCCTAAAGGAAAGGGGATTGGCATCCAGCTGGGGCCAGAAATTCCCTCTTCCTACAGAAGTCATTTAGTCATAGACTGAACCAGTGAAAAGTTAATTCCCCAATGTGACAGGAAACTGAGACTGGAGGAAGGTCTAGACACTAGGGTTGCCATCAAAGGAGAAGGAGTTAAAAAGTGAATAAGGAGAAGATAAGGAAAAATTACTAAAGCTATCTGGAGGAAGTAAAACCTAGAGCACAAGAAGATAAATCAACAGAGAACAAATAACAAGAGAAGGATATTTGTCACCAAGATATTGAAATGAGTCCAAACAACTTTAAGTAAATATTTCAAGACAAAGGCAATTGAATCAATACCTGACAGGGCAGAGGATCCTGTGGAATCCCGAGAGAGCATGGGACATAGTAGGATGTTCCCAATTGATTCAAGAGAGAAATAATCATCTTGGAAGTAAAAATTAAAAGAGAATAAAATGGCAAAATTTTGGGCCTTCAAAGAAGAAATAATTTGTAGAATAGAAACTTGAATCCGTGGTGACAAGTCTTCATCTCAAAATGGAGTCTTGGATCGTTGTATTACTGAGAATAGTTAAGACATTTACAGCTGACCATCTTACAGTATTGCTGCTTACTTTGTACACACTACATTTCACTTTGCATCAGCCAATGCAAATCTTTCCAGGATTTTCTGAGAGCATCCTGTTCGGCCATTCCATACTGATGGGCATCCCCTCAATTTGTAATTCTTTGCCCCAAGAAAAGAGCTACTATAAATATTTTTGTATGTATAGGCCCTTGTCCTTTTTTTTTTTATCTTTTTTTTGGGATATAGACCTAGTAGGGGTATTGCCAGTTCAAAGGGTATGCATGATTTTATATAGCTCTTTGGAGGTTATATATATAGATCCAAATTGATTTATAAAATAGTTGGATCAGCTCACAACTCCAGCAACAGCCTTGGCCACAGTTCTTTAGGGGCAAAAGCCTCAGAGAAATTGTAGTCTAGAAGCACCAGCACAGGAAAACTCTGAACTTCCAGGACTAGAGAAAGCAGGCTTTGAGCTTCTAGTAACAGACCAAAGAACTAAGGAACAGAAATAGTGGGACACAACACATATGGGGAGCTATGCAGCACTCTAGCAAGCCTGAGGAAAGGAGTACAATATCCAGGTAGGACCAATTCTGACCATCCAAGAGTCAGTTAGGGCAGAGATTCAGGCTGGTGTGGGAAACAAAAGAAGGAATTCTGTTTCCACAGGATTAAAGATGGTTCCCAGCCTTGAGTGATAACAGAATGTAAGTCAGAGGCAGCTGGTTCTAAGCAGAGCTGTGACCTAGCAGAACCAGGCTTCTGATTAGGTCAGAAGCTTGTGCGCATGCTTAACGAGCTGTTTGAGGAGAACATGAAGTAGGAGGTTCAGGAGGTTGCATGTAGCCAATGGAGAGCAAGGGGGAAGGGGCGCGGATTTGAATTGGTAACAGCAGAAAAAACATCATATTTGTTTGAGCAGCTGTACTCTCCATTCTGGAGGCATCCATTCACTAGGAATGTAGAATAATTGGCCAACATAAAATAAGAATTTTCCTGGCTTCACAACAAGTATCGTTCTTTCTTAGACTGGTAAACTGTGAAATGCCCAGGGTGAGAGGAAGTTGAACCATGTTGAGATCCAAACCAACAAGAGAGGGAGGGATTCAGAAAGTGAGTAATAAGGAAAATGAAGGAGGGGGAAAAAAGAATGAAAGTATCCAAAATTTCCAGAAGAAGAAATCTCAAAGAGCTCAAACATAAACAAATAAGTCAACAGAAAAGACAATAACAACAGAAGGAAGTATGGATTTTAGGTGGAGTAAATGAGTCCTTACTTCTACAAATAAATGCTGCAAAATGAAGGAAAATGATCCAACACTTAGAGAAAGAACCCTGTGGAATCTGAGGAAAACATAGCACCACAATATGCTGTTCCTGAGTGGTTTAAAAGAGAAATGAGAATCATGAAAGCAGAATTTATGACCCGCACAGCAAAAATAATGAGTAGAATAGAAAAAAACTTAAATCCGCAAGCCTTACTTGAGTAACAAGTTTCAAAAACAAGAGTTTGAAGCATTTTAAAAAATAAAATGAGAAAGAAAAGAGCCTACAGGGGATTGGGAAAGGAGAGAACAGGGAATTGAAAAGAGGAATAAAGGAAGGAGGCCTTACTTTGGAGGTGGGAGGGGGATCCACTGATGAATGTTCACCTATGGGTAAAAGGAGATGAGTATGTTATACTGGATGAGACCTGGGGGATTTGGTGCCTGAAAGGTCTGCTTGTCTTTGGAGGGGGGAAATTGAATCCTTTGGTGACAATTGGCTCCTTGAGATGGGAGAACACAGGGAAAAGATTTCCAGGCAAATGTCTGGTGGGGAAGGGGGGAGGGGGAGTCAACAAGAAAGGGTATTGGGTGTTGGGAGAGGTGTCTTACCCTGAGCAGTGTCTTCTCTGACACCTGTCCTGTATAATGGAGAGCAAGGCACAATAAAAAAGCAGAATTCATGGGGTGAGCCCTACTAGACAGTGGCAGAAAGCACCTCGAGGGCAGAGCCCAAAATGGATCCCTTGGAAGCTTTGATTGTATGGATAATACAGAGAAAAGATAGAGACTAGATGAGTACAGGGGTCATGAATAAAAGAATGAGGGTCTATAGTAAACAGAAAGAGAAGATGGATAATGAAGAGTGAGAGAAGTTCTTTTCAGAAAGGGGCACAAAAATGAAATAAAAACCTAATAAATAGGAATAACTAAAGGAAAGACAGGAAGGATACTTGACTAACTGGAACAAAAAAAGAGGGGGAAAATATATATATATAATCATCTAAAAGCAAGAGAGAGGAACAAATAAACAAAACCCTAATGGGAAAGAGATCAGGGGTGAGGGACAGAGGGCAGTAGGAACAAGGCCACCTTTAAAAGAAAAAGATTAAATAAAGGTACTGAAAGAAATATATTATGGTTATAGTAGAAGAGTTGAAAAAAATCATAGCTTGAAAAAAATACAATTTCAGAGATATTATATATAATATAATATAAATATAAACCTAACTCATAACTTTAAGTGTCAATGGGTTCAACCAACAAAACAAAACAAAATGAAAGAATGACACTGATACAAACCTCACCCCACCCACACAATCAGTTGCTTACAAGAAACACACTAAAAAAAAAAGTAGACATACACAAAATAAAACTGAGAAGATTAAAAAAATCAATTATCACGCAAGTGAATCCAAAAAAGCAGGAGTTGCCATCATGCTATCAGACAAAGCAAAAAGAAACATTAAAAAAATTAAAAGGGATAAACAAAAAAATGATGTTATGTTCAAAGTTACTGTAAAGAACCAATATCAGGAACAAATCTACATGTTCCAAATGCCTTAGCACCCAGATTAATAAAGGAAATATCTGAGCTTTAAGGAAACATAGATATTAACACAATTACAGGAGACTTCAATACCCCTCAATCAATTTTAGATAAGTTTGGCAGATAAAGTGAACAAAAGGGAAAATATAAAATGCAACAAGTTTCTGGAGAAACTAGAGTTAAAAGACTTACGGTATTTTCTAAATGAAACCTAAAAGAATATACTTATTTCTCTGTACCACATGAAGATTTTACAAAAACTGACCATGTATTAGGGCAGGGAGATATTGCAAACAAATGTAAAAAAGAGAGAAATAGTCAATTCATCCTTTACAAATCATAATGCAATAAGGATAAAAGTTGGTTCAGGGAGTACAAAAGATATAGACACAAATGTAGTCTTAACAACGAAACTTTAATAATGAGTGGGTCAAAAAATGAATCATAGAAGCAATAATAGAAGGAAAAACGCATTCCAAATAACTGCAAAATGCATAATATCTGGTGAACAACCTCTTAAAGCACACAAAAAAATTGTATACATTTAATTACCAAGTCCTCCTTAGAGAAATAAAGAACTGCCTAAATGGTTGGAAGGCTATTCAGTGTTTATGGCAAAACTATGACAACATAATAAAAATGACAAAATTATCTAAATTAATTTATACTTTTAATGCTATACCAATCAAATTACCAAGGGGATGCTTTTCAGAGCTTGATAAAATAATAAAAAATTCGTTTAGAAAAAGAAAAGATAAGGTAACAAAATTTACCTAGGGAAAAACTCCCCCTCTGATAAAAACTGATGGGAATTTGGAAAGTAGTCTGACAAAAATTAGACTTAGACCAACCCCTTACAACACACTCCACAATATGTTCTAAATGGATAAATTATATTAATATTAAAGATCATACTATAAAAATTAAAAGAGAAATAGATTATACACCTCTCACAGACATGGGTAAGAGATGTATTGGTAACTAAACAAGAGATAGAGGTGATTACAAAAAGTGAGATTGATAACTTTGGCTACCTGAAACTGAAAAGTGTCTGCACAAACAACATTAGTGCATCTAGGACAAGATAGGAAGTAATTGAATAGGAAAAAAATCTTGGTAGCAAATTTCACTGATAAAGGTTTGGCATACAAGATATATAAACAATAAAAATATATAAGACTAATAGCCATTCCCTAATAAAGTCAAATTATATGACAGTTTTCAAAAGAACTGCAAAGTATTCACAACCACATGAAAAGATGTTCTAAATCACTAATAATAAGTGAAATGCAAATACCTCCCAGGGTTTTATATCACACCCCAAAAATGAACAAAAATGACTAAAATGACAACAGTCAATACTAGAAAAAGTTGTGGGAAGATAGGCATATTACTATATTGTTGGTGGGATTGTGAAGTGGTATTTTGGAAAATAATTTGGAATTATGGAAATAAAGTGACTAAAACATCCATACCCTTTGAAGTTGGGACTCATTACTTATTTCTCAAGAAAGTCATTAATAAGAAAGAATCCCCACCTACTCCAAAATATTTATGGTAGCATTTTTGGTAATAACCAGAAAATTGGAAAGTAGATGTTCATCATTTGGGGAATGGCTAAGCAAATCATGGTATATGAATGTACTGGAATGGTGTGTGGTGAATACAGAGAAGCATGAAAAGATCTGTATGAACTGATACAGAGTAAGCAGAGCCAAGAAAACAATATACATAGTACCTACAACAATGTAAATGGGAAAAACAACAATATAGCAAAAAAATCAAAAGTGAAAAGACAGGTAAAATGACTTATTTGCCCAAAGTTATCCAGGTAGTTGTAGCAGCAAGAACCCTAGCATACCCAGGATGGCTGCGAGCACAGGTTCTTACATCGGCTTTTCTAAAGGAAAGCAACTCGAAATGGGTTAACAATCTCACTTTAATCAATCAAACATATATCATTTACCTAGTTCAGAGGAAAATGTCAGCATCCTGAACTTCAGAGAATACAAACAGAAGTTACAACAGAAAATAACACAATTAAGCAGACAGGCTTCCAGCTGTCTGACCATTACATCCATACCTAGTACGTCCCTGCTCAGCATTACAGATATTTGGGAGAGATCTTTTGAGACTTCATTAGTCTTCCCCTATCTCATAGCTTTGCTGTCTCATAGCAGTTTTTTAATGGGTGACAAGGTGTTCCCCTTCAAAGTTCTCCAAGGTAAACAAGACCTTGTTTGGGTTAGAGAACTTCTGAAATGACAACCCCATCAAGCCCACCAAATGCAAATTTCCCTCACTAACCTAAGGTCCTCTAAAGTATGTTCACCAGGTTATTTGGCTGGCTACTAGACTACTGGTATCTATGGAGAGTTGAGGAGAAAGACAGAAAGAAAAAAAGAAAAAAGTTCTATTGAAGGACCACCAACCTAATTTTAACCAAATTTTGAGTTGCTATCTGGTCAGTTTCTTCTGCTTATTTTCAAAATTCCAGCTTGAGATATCAGTTTTAGCTCCAGTATTTACTGATATGTAGATCTTCCCTTTCTGTTATCAGTTCCTTTATATACATATCTGTACTTTCCTCTTTGCCCTCTGTAAAAATTTAAATTATATCCCTCCTGCTTTGTCCTATACAAGATGTTTGAAAATGCTGTTCGTGTCCCGTCTCCTTTTTTTTTTTTGATACCAAGAGACTATTTGGTATTAAATAAAGGCTTGTTATTAAAATGTCTCTCTGTGATGAGAAATATGATTGACAGCAGCATCTATTAACACATCCCTGGATATTTTTATACCAGAGGCTTTATCCAATGGTTTACTAAAATCTGCTCACTGCTCACTAGGTGCAGGGCTCCATCATTTGAGGCCATACCCTTTGCATATTTCCTGTTTTCTTGCATCCATCCCCTCTGCTGCTGCTGCTCCTCTTTAGCATATGCTATGCCACCAGCAACTACCTGACCGTCTGGTTGCCTTCCACTGTAACGCAACTAAGCATCCCAGACCTAGACCCACCACCGGCATGAGCATATCACTGACAAACAGAAGTAACCCTGTCTCCGCCATCAACAAATCACACTGCACCATTTATGCCTAGACTTATTGTTTTCCCACCCATCTCTAAGATAATAGGTGATATCCTATAAAGTTTAAGGAGCCTGCAGATTCATGGCTTGAATATAATTCAAGAAAACCCCAGCACCTAACCCAGGACATACAAGATTTAAAAGGAGAGGTAGGGAAGAGTCTTACCTCTGTCCTAGTGGTCACAATTATATAACTTGCCACAAGATGGCAGCAGGAGCTCAGACCATAGCACAGAAGCCAGAGGGTGCCTTTATGTGTGGCTGATGACTCAGAGCTGGAAAGCAGCTTAAAGATGTCTAGTCCTCGGGGCAGCCAGGTGGCTCAGCGAGTAAGAGCACTGGCTCCACTGTTGGGATGACCTGGAGATCGAATCCTGGGCTCAGACACTCATCACCACACCCAGAAATAAATGGTCATGTAACCTCGAGCAAGTTACTTAACCCCTTGATTGCTAAAAAAAAAAAAAAAAAAATGTCTAGTCCTCTCTATTTAAAAAATCAGGAAACTGAAGCTTAGAAAGGGGAAGTCACTTATCCAAGGTCATACAGATAATGCGTGTTATATATGTGTCTCCTTAGCACACATATAAGTTCATGCAAGTACAAGGTCTTCTGAGAGACGGTTAATTAAATCCCCTTTATACAATTCTGCCTGAATGGTAGCCTTTGATGCATGCAGCATGATCAAGGTTGCCAATTCCGATATGACCATGTTTCTATTGGAACTGGTATTAATTATGATTAGTCATTGGGGAAGCACACTGTCTGTATTTTTCAGACACCAGCTGTATTTTCCCTTTCCATTCATTCCTCAGAGAAGCAGTATGATATAATGGAAATGAGGCAGCTGAATGATGACTCAGTGGATAGAGAACTTGGCCTGGAGACAGGGAGACCTGAGTTCAAATCTGGATTCAGACACTTAACCTTTGCCTCAGTTTCCTCTTCTGTAAAATGACCTAGAGAAGGAAATAGCAAACTATTACAGTATCTTTGTCAAGAAAACCCCAGGCACAGTGTGGTCCACTGGGTCACAAAGAGTCAGACATGACTCAACAACTGGCCAAGAGCAACATGATGAAAATGAGCCTGGATCTGAGAACACCGGAGCTGAAGCCCAGGCAGGCTTTGCTGCTTTTTAGCCATACAAGGCAATGCAGAGGAGTAGAGAGACCTCAGCTCTTCAGATCTGAAGACCTGGAGAGAAGTCCCACCTCTGTCACTCACACCTGACAGCTTCAGCCAGGGAGTCTCAGTGTTGGACATTCTCTCCACCAAAATAATAGATGCCAGCATAGGATCTACTCCAGGCCTGCACAAAGTTCGGCCTGCAGTCAGCTGGATTTGGGGCAGCTCACAAAAACATAGAGGATGTAAAAGAAAGTAAAGATGCAGCGAGTGCTGTGCTCGTGCCCGCTTAACCTACCTTCCACTAGACACTGTTGTGCCCCCCAGGTAACTTGGCATGTGGGTTGCCACCGTGCACTCTCTCCTGTTTGTCACATGACTGACCCGCTGCAACCAATTGTCATTGGTCTGTCTCTAGTCTGAGAGGATAGAGAGTTGTATCTTTTTGCTGGTTTTGGTCATTTCTAAATGTAAACAGTAAGAAAACCTGAAAAATGTATTAAAAAATGAACCATTTAGCAAAGTCATTTTTCTTAACATTAATGTGATTTCATGATAACTAAAAATCTTTTTTTTCTTTTCTTTTTGGAGGGCAATTGGGGTTGAGACTTGTCCAAGATCACACGGTTAGTAAGTGTTAAGTGTGTGAAGCCTGATTTGAATTCAGGTCCTCCTGACTCCAGGGCCGGTGCTCTATTCACTGTGCCACCTAGCTGCCCCAATAAATAAAAATCTTAAGTAATAACTGTAATTAATTGATATTAATTGAGATTTCCCTTTTTAAAATATGGTTTATTTGCAAAATAGTTTAATCATTAATTATACTTTTACTTGGAAAGTGAGCCACTATCTGTGGCCCAAAGAAGTTTAGCATATTTTAATTTTGGTCCCTACCTACTGTCAAGTGTGCAGATCTGATCTAGGTGATAAATCATAAAACATTAGAGATTAAGTGACTTGCTCAGAGACATTCAGCTACTAAATGACAGGGGAGGATTTGAACTCAGATCTTCAGGACTCCAAGTCCAGCTCTTATGTCCATTCTGCCCTGTTGCCTCTGTTCTACTCTTCTCTAGATGAGTTAAGATTCATCTAACATGGGGATAAAAATACTGCCTCCGTGCCAGCAAAGAGATTCCTGCAAATGCCCTCTGGACAGACATTGGGCCTGCAGCCGGAAGCAGCAGTAACTGCAGCGATTGCAACCACCTGGTCCCCTCCACCACCCCTGGGGCAGGGCCCAGACTATGTTCTTTTGTCACCCAGGTCCAACAGAGTCCCACCATTGACCTTTTACTTTCTCTTTGGTGTTTATGGGTTGAGAATTCTGGAAACTGCCACAGCTGCCAGTGATACACTCTCCCGAAGTCTACTCTGACTTGTCTGTGCCTCCGGGTCTGGGCCACCCCAGGTCCGTGTGCCACACACAGGACTGAGCTCCACTCCCAGTCTGGTGTAATAGGCCCTTCCTGTTGGCCTGCCAGGCTGCCTTCAGTGGAAGATTTGTTTCTCTTTGTCACTTTGTGGGTTCTGTAGCTCTAAAATTTGTTTAGAGTCATTTTTTACAGTTATTGGAGGTGGTTGGAGCAGGAGCTCAAGCAAGTTCCTGCTTTTACTCCGCCATCTTGGATCCGGTCCTTGCTGCTTCCCTTTCAAATGCTCATAAAATATCTCCTTAATCATATAATCTTAAATTTTTCCAGGAACATTAAACAGTGACCTCACTGGCCTATACTTAGCTGCCTCTACCCACTTTCTCTTTTTGAAACATATGTCATTGGCCCTTCTTCAGCATCTCGCCAATTCTTTTTGTCTCAAAGACTCTTGACAGCAGCTCAGCAAACATCTGACGTGTTTTTCAATAGCCTAAGTTGTTATTTTGGAGGGGGACTGGTGAATTGAACTCGTTGAGCAGAGCAAGGTGGTCTCTTATCATGTCTCTTACATGGTCTGACTGAGGCCAGACCCCTCATCATTAAGGTTCAATATTGGGACAAGATTAGCTATCCTTAAGTCAAAAAGATATTTACTTACCCATAGCAGGGGAAGGATATTCAACAAGGTTAGCTACTGAAGATACCTCAAGTTGCTGCATCTGAGTAAAGTTCTTTTGCCTGAGTTACCATCATGATCCATCAGTCAAACGTCAGAGCAAACTGAGAATTCCTCATGGTTGCTTGGTGCTGAGGCAATAAGGAAGTGAAATCAACAATCCAAGTCTTTAGTTCCCAGAACCAATTAAATCTGGAGGAAGGTCTCAATATCTTATAAGGAAAAAAAAAGCCTAATTTACATAGGGGAGGGGCTAGTATATTACCCCTACAAATTTTTTTTTGGAGAGAGGAAGGCAGGGCAGTTGGGGTTAAGTGACTTGCACAAGGTCACACAGCTAGTTAAGTGTCAAGTGTCTGAGGCTGGATTTGAACTCAGGTCCTCCTGATTCCAGGGCCCGTGCTCTATTCATTGCACCACCTAGCTGCCCCCCCACCCCCCACAACAATTCTTATCAGAATTCAGCATTGTTATTCTATCCTTCTGAGAGCAAAGATCATTTATGTGGAAAAAGAAAAAAAAGCCAAGGAAGTGTGGCATAGTCCAGCCTTCTTACCACTCCCATCCAATGCCAAGCAGCAATCTTGGGCCTTTCTTGTTCCTGCTTTTGTCACAACCTAATTTAAAATCATACCAAACATATACGTTTTACATGCATAGATAGGAGAGGTATTCTTAACCTAACAAGATAGATGTCATTGTGAAAGTTAAAACAGATTATTTTTTATTATATGAAATTGAAAACTTCTGCACAAATAAAATTAATGCATCTAGGTTAAGAAGGAAAACATTGAATGGGAAAAAATCTTTATATAAAATTTTTTCAGATGAGGGTGTGGTATCCAAGATAAACAAACAACTAATAGATAAATATGTATGTGAGTGAGAACAAAATCCATTCCCTAAAAAAATCAAAGGATATGAACAAACAGTTGTTAAAGGAATTATAAACTATTAATAACCATATGAAAGAATGCTCCAAATCACTAATAATATGAGAAATGAAAATCAAAATAGCCCTAATATTTCATCTCATTCCCAACAAATGGGTACACTGGTGCATTGTTCCTGGAGTTGTGAATCAGTACAGCCATTTTGGAAAGAAATTTGAAATTATGTAAATAAAGTGACTAAAATGACCCCCATTCCTGCCCTTTGACCCAGAGATTTCACCACTATATATAGGTCATTGATAAGAACAAAATCCCTATATATATCAAAATGTTTATGACAGAATTTTGTTGTTTTTGTAGCAAAGAATTGGAGACAAAGTAGATGTCAATCCCTTGGGAAATGGCTAAACAAATCATAGTACATGAATATAATGAAATATTACTGTGCTGTGAAAAATTATGAACATAAAGAATATAGAAAGTTTTTACATGAACTGATGAAGAGTGAGGAAAACAGAGCCAAGAAAACAATATACAATAATGGAACTAGAACAACCACAGAATGAGCAAGATCAAAGGCAAATGTTGCAAAATTGCAAATACCAAACATGGCCTCAAAGAAGAAATACGAGAAGATACTCCTATTTTACTGCTTTGTAGAGGTGGGAGGTTCATAAGTGTGAAATATTACATATATTTTCAGACTTTTTCAATGTATTGCTTGGTTTTATTGGGTTTTCCCGCTCTTTTTATTTAAAAACATTCTTTGTTACATGACATGTCTCTCTGGGAGGAGGATGAAGGAAGGGATGCTGGGAAAATTTTTGGTGATGTGAAAGCAAAAGATATCAGTAAAAATTTATTTAAGCATACAAACAAACACAAACTACCAAACTGTTCCAAGTTTGTGCTTTGTATATCTGGCATTCATGTTTCCTGGCAAGTCATTACCCAGCTTGTGTATCATCTATGCAACAAACCGTCAGAAGAGCCCCTAGTATCTGAGTCTGCACGGGAAGGTAGAAATGGAAGTTGGCCTGACTTCCTCTAGCAATGGCAAAAAGTCAGAAAAAGTTTCCTGTGAAACTTTATCATTGTAACTAATAAGAAAGGATATTAATATAAAACAGTAACCTTAAGTAACAGAAATTTAGAAATCACCAATTGTAATGAGAAAGGGAATTTGAAGATCTTCCTGGCTCCTTAATAAGCCTAAATTGAACTTGAGGACCTTTTCTGATGTGAAAATATACTCTGCCCCCTAACAGCCTGCATGTGCTCACCTGGAGCCTGTGGTAGGAGGCTTGTTTTTCAGGAAGACACAATTTTTGTTACTTTGTAGTCAAGTGAGTCAGGAGGGTTGTGATGTTCTCTGATGCTGGAGAAAGCTATATATACCTCTGAATCAAGGTTTTGCTGTGGGGCTCACTTTGGGAAGAGTTGTGTGGTTTGGCCAGATGAGACTCTGGGCAGCCATTGAGGCCCCCGGCTTTGAAAACTCAGATGTTGGTGCTTCTCTCTCTGGTGACTAACTAGGTATGGATGTAATGGTCAGACAACTAGAAGCCCTGTCTGCTTAATTGTGTTATTTTCTCTGCCTGTATTTTTGTCTGCTTGTAACTTGTGTTTGTATTCTCTGAACCTTAGGGTGCTGCCTTTTCCCCCTGAACTAGGTAAATGGTATATGTTTGTTTGATTAAAGTAAGATTGTTAACCCTTTTTGAGTTGTTTTCCTTTAGAAAAGCAGATCAAAGAACCTGTGCTAGCAGCTCATGTTGGGTATGTTGGGTGCTTGCTGCTACACCAATATAGTTCCTTCATGTTTTAAAGAATAAAACTATGGCCCAGGGAAGTTATAACAATATTGTCATCCTCATTTTACATATGAGGAAACTGAGCCTCAGAAAAGTTAAGTGACTTGCCCACTTACACTCATCTGGTACAGCTTCATTTTCCTATTCATCTTTCAGTTGTGGTGTGAGGGATCACACAGGGCAGGTGTACATGGCCCTGGTTTCTTTAGTTATGTTTAATAAGAAGAGATTCCATTACCTTAGAAAGAAAGAGATTTCTCTTTTTCCTTCTTCACATAGGGCTGAAATACTGCAAGGTCAGTTCAGTATTTGGCCAGGATTCTTAATGTTCTCAGTGTACAAGGGTCAATAAAAGCAACGACCTATGGTCCCTTTATAGTCTTAAAGAATTGCCTGGGACAGTTGAGAAATTGTGGCTTACCTAGGGTCACAGAAACAGTATATATAGGAAACAGTCTGTGCTCACTTTCCCAACCACCACCAGTTTGGGTCCCCAGAGGGTACCTGGTTACTCCTTCCCCTAGAGTTCTAGGAGAAATCCTAGAAGTCACAGGTTGCCCACCCCTGGTAGTGTTTCTAATTTTAATTCTTATATGGCTGGCATGTGGTGTGCTCCCTGCCCCCTAATTTAATTTAAACAGATATCATTCAAATTAGCCAATTAATATCAATTAGCTTTTACAAAGGGATATTTACTAAGAAGATATAGCAAGGCCTGAAGTACATCTCACTTTCGGGGATGTACCAGCAATCACATTCTCCCCTCTATATACCCATTTGGTCCCCGAGAAGAATATACTCAAACTTTAAGTAGTTGCTATAAAACATTCCCTTTTCTCCAATTACTTCTTCCTCCCTTCCTTCTTTCCTTTCTTCCTTCCTTCCCTTCCTTCCTTCTTCCTTCTTTTCTCTCTTTCATTTTTATTTTATTTCTTTATTTTTTAACATTCATTTAAAATTTTTAAAAAAAAATTTTCAAATTCTCTCCCTCCTTCCTGCCCTTCCCCACCCTTTGAGGAGGCAAGCAATATGATATCAATTAAACATGTGAAGTCATGGAAAACATATTTCTATATTAACCATATTGCAAAAAGTAAAAAATAAACATAAAGAAAGTTTAAAAAAGAGTACACTTCAATCCGCAGTTCTCTCTTTATAGGAGGATATCATTTTTCATTGTGAGTTCTTAAAAATCTTCTTGGATAATTATTGTCTTGATCAGAGTAGCTAAGTCTTTCACTGTTTATCATCATTACAATATTGCTGTTACTGCATCCAATGTTCTCCTGTTTCTACTCATTACGCTTTGCATCAGTTCATATAAGTCTATCCAGGTTTTTCTAAAGTCATCCTTCTTGTATTCCATCACAAACATGCCACACCTTCTTCAACCATTTCCCAATTGATGGGCATCCCTTCCATTTCCAATTCTTTGCCATCACCACAAAGCTACTATAAAGTCCTTTCCCCCTTTTCTTTGCTCTCTTTGGGATACAGTTTGATAGCCCTTTGAGTAAGTTTCAAATTGTTCTTCAGAATAGATAGATCAGTTCACAACCTCATCAACAATGTATCAGTGCACCTAATTTTCCACATCAGGGGGGTGTTTTCTGGCTCTGAGAGTTCCTTTCTCTCTTGTAAGCTTCTCACCAGGTTCATTTCTGGGTGTGTCATAGGCAATAGACAAGCCACTCCCTTGCTCAGTTGGGCTAGCTTCTTGCTGGACTGGATCAAGCAGGTCCTTCCTTGGGTTTGGCTTTTTAACAGACCCAGGTGCTACTACCAATCTGGTCATTAGTGGAATGTCAGATGGCTTTGATAGCTCGCCCAGTCTCACTAGTTGCCTGGGCACTCCCACTGATGGATACTCATTCATCTTAAATCAGAGACAGAAGGAACAGGGGCACTGTGAGTCCATGGACATACGGTGGCCAGGTGATGAAGACTCCCCTAGCTGACAGTCCATAGCAGTTTTTGCCTTCTCACCACAAGAAGAGAAAAGAGTGAGAGAGAGAGAGTTTTGTCTTCTCAAATCTTTCATATTCATATTTAGCTTAAGTTTGGTAGCATTCAGAAACTTTTTTATATCCCTCAGTAGGCCACCAGGAAACAGACAGGGGATGGCTGCATGTGCTGAGGGCAAGAGAAACAGGCTTGCATTGTGTATGCCCAGGCTCATTAAGCCTCCAGGGGACTGAAACCCAGAAGCATCTATTTCTCCTGCTCTGAGGACTGGGCCGCCATTGCCAAGTTCCCCATTAGGCACATACACATATGTGTGCAGAGACACATACACACATGTATACATATATATATATATAAAACATACACATACAAACATATTGTATTGTGATAATTAGAGAAGAAAGAGAGATTATTAACAAGTAGGGATACCAGATTTAGTGTAGGAAGGGACACTGGAGCTGAGCCCTAAAGGAAGGTAAGGTAAGGCTTTTAAGAGGTAATGGAGATAAGGGAGTGTGTGTGAATGTATGTGTGTGTGAGAGACAGACAGACAGAGAGATAGAGACAGAGACAAAGAGACAGAGACCCAGAGACAGACACAGAAAAACAAAGGGAGAAATAGAGAGACACACGCAGACAGAGACACAGAGAGAGATAGAGAGAAAGACAGAAACAGAGACAGAAAGTGAGAGATAGAGGGATAGAGAGAAAGACAGAGACAAAGAGAGACAGAGAAAATCTGTGAAAAAGCATGGAAATGGGGAATGGGATGCTAAATTTGGGGAACATCAAGTAGGCCAGTTTGATTAGAATACGGAGTACCCAAAGGGGAATAAAGTAAAGTAAGTCCCAGCTAAAATCCTCCCTTCTGCAAGAAGGCTTTCCTGATCCCTCAATGCTACTGCCTTCCCTCTGTTGATTATCTCTAATTGTATTTAATTTATAATGTATCAATCAGTCAATCAATAAACCTTTTAAAGCACCTACTATGTGTTAAGCACTGGAGATACAAAAAGAGGGCCCTGCCTTCAAGGAGTTTACAGTCTAACAGAGGAGACAACAGGCAAGCAAACATACAAAGCAAGCTATATACAGGATAAATAGGAATTAATTAACAGAGGAAAAGAACTAGAACTAAGCGGGGATGGAAAAGCCTTCCTGTAAAAAATGGAATTAGTTGGAACTTAAAGGAAGCCAGGGAGGTCAATAGGTGGAAATGGTGAATAGGTGGAAATGAAGAGGGAGAGAATTCCAGGCACGGGGGGGGGGGGGGGAGGATAGCCTCAGTGCTTAGCAAAGTGCTTTGCCTAGCACATCCTGGGCCCTTAAAAAATGTTTGTTGACTGACTGACTGACTGAAATAAACTTGAGCCAAATTGTGACAGACTTTAAAAAGCCAAATTTGGGAGTGTTTTATCTTAGCCTAGAGGCACTAGGGAAGCAGCTAGTGACACAGTGGATAGAGCTCCAGACCTGGAGTCAGATAGACCCGAGTTCAAATCTGCCCTCAGACATTTACTAGCTGTGTGACCCTGGGAAAGTTACTTAACCTTGTTTGCCTCGGTTTCCTCATCTGTCAAATAAGCTAGAGAAGGAGATGACAAACCACTCCAGTATCTCCGCCAAGAAAACCCCAAATGGGGTCAGAAAGAGTCAGACACAACTGGAATAAGTGAACAACAGAGGCACTGGGGAGCCCCTGGAGATTCTTGGGAGTGACTGGTCAGATTTCTGCATTCGGATGATCATTTTGGCAGCTGTGTGGAGGGTGAATTGGAGAGAGGAGAGGTTAGAAGCCAGGAAGCCAATTAGGAGACTTGTAAAACTGTGGGAAGAAGAGGTGAAGACCTGGACTAGTATATTTGTCACGTGAGTAGAGAGATGATGGATGGATTGAGAATCAGCAAGACTTGGTAACTGAACATAAATGGCGGGGGCGGGGGGGAGGTGAGGGAGAGAGAAAAGTTAAGGATAACTGCAATGTTGCTAGCCAGTGTTGTTAAGTCTTTTCTCATTCATGGGCTGTTTCATGGGCCAAGAGAAAAGAAAGCGAGAAAAGTCTATCCTTCCTGACTATGGACAAATTGATGTGTCTCTCTAGAGCTCATGGCCTAAGGACTGTCCTTAGCTCTCCTGTCTGAACTCTAGATGTGTTGGCCCCATCTTGGCTCTTTGGCTTTTCTCATCTGTCCCTCACTGTCTACTTGCTTAAACCCACTGGACTTGGTATGCCAGTATGTTCTTCTTGTTTGATAGTCTCCCCCATAATTTTTGGGTTTTTTTCTTTTTGGAGGCAATCAGGGTTAAGTGACTTGTCCAGGGTCACACAGCTAATGAGGGTCTGAGTCCGTATTTGAATTAAAGTCCTCCTGATTCCATGGCTGGTGCTCAATTTCTGTTTGTTTTCTTTTGAACATAGTTTGGTGGTTCCTGGTCTCTCTTTCCTCTCACTCCCAGTTCTGATATTACTCCCTCTACAATTCTACTTCCTATCATTTTCAGGTGTTATGTATTATCTGAATTGTTCTTCATTTTTTCATGTGTTGTTAACCTTGTCTTCCCCAGTAGATTAGAGGTCCCTTGAGGGTAGAAGTCAGGACTTATTTTTCTGTATCCCACATGGTAATGGGCACAAAATCATATTATTCCCCATCTTTTCTTTTTTTGCTTTTTGGAGGGCAATTGGGGGTAAGTGACTTGCCCAAAGTCACAGGGCTAGTTTTTGTGTTAAGTGTCTGAGGCTGGATTTGAACTCAGGTCCTCCTGACTCCAGGGCCAGTGCTCTATTCACTGCCCCACCCAGCTGCTCCTGTTATTCCCCATCTTACAGCTGAGGACGTAGAGACTCTGGAAGATATAAATAATTTGCTCACAGTCACACATTATTGTTGCTCAGTCATTTCAGGCGTGTCTGACTCTTTGTGTCTGGCCCCATCTGGGGTTTTCCTGGCAAAGATACTGGAGGGGTTTGTCATCTCCTTCTCTAGATCATTTTACAGATGAGGAAACTGAGGTAGAGTTAAGCCTAAGATCACACAACTAGTAAGAACCTGAAGCCAGATTTGAACCCAGAAGACTCATCTGTGTGACTCCATGACCAGCACTCTATGCAGTATGGTGCCATCTAGCTGCCCCAGCATGGTTGCTGACCAGATTGACTGTAAATAGACTTTGTAAAAGGGGTAGCATTATGGGTTATGTTTTAGAGGATGGCTAGGAATTCAGCAGGTGAAGAGAGAGGCAGTAAGATTGCATGAAAACTGGATTGGGAGCCAGTGTTCAAATCAAGGCTCTGCTAGTTTGACCCTTGTGGCCTTGAGCAAGCTCTTGAATTTCTCTGGACCTCAGTTTACTCATCTATAAAATGGCAGGGTTGAACTAGGTGATTTCTGAGGTCCTTACTGTTGTTCTAATTCCTATGAAAACAAATTGAGTGAGGGAGGACACCACGCTTTAACTTGCCAGCTCAATGCTGTCTGACTCAAAATAGCTCTTTCCCCCCATCAGCATGAGAACAGTCAGTACCTGGTGGTAACTTGCTCTCTTGATGAGCAAAGAAGCTGCTAAACTATATCCCTTTTCATTTTTTTCCCCTTGTAAATTCCATATTTCCAGGAGCCTTGAGCAATTACCCCATATTGTTACCAACACCCACTGAAGAAGCAAACCTAATTTCACTCTAAAGGTCTATTGCTGCCTGCACAATTCCCTTGTAAAGGCAGACAAAAAATTTTTTTTAATTTAAATTTTAAAAAAATATATTTTCAGTTTATCCCAAAGTGAGTCACAGGAAGGTAAGTCTCTGATACATTAGACAAGGGGTGTCAAACTCAAATACGAAAGGAGACGGGGAGAATAAATGGTACATAAGGGTCTTTGAGGCTATGGATTGTAGTGCCTGGTTTTCCCATCCCCCAACCTCAGCCCTCCCTCAGGGAAGTGAGCTGACTGTCAGGTCAGTTCTACCCTCCCCCAGTGGCTGTGGGCCTTTCCCCAATCAGCACACCTCCACAGAGGTGGGCGGGCTTCTGGGTCAAGGAGACCTGTCACTGGCAGGAATTTCAAGGTGTGTACTGACCAATCACTGTTCTTGGCCTCTGCAAGTTTCTGCTTGCATGAAATCCCTTTTAAAAGCCAACATATTGTCCCTAAAAGGCACTGTCTGAACTGGGCATGACCCCAGCAGTCCCACGGTATAAAGTCCACTTCCAAATTTTACTTTCGGGGATCTTTTGTCTCACTCCTTTGGGCACAACAGATTGACTTAGAAAATCACTTATTTACATTATCTATGCTCTATAGTATTTTTATTTTTATTTTGTCAAATATTTCCTAATTAAATTTCATTCTGGTTCTACCCCATTCAGGAGTAATGGGGACCATGAATCCCCTCAGCATTAGACACATGGACTAGGTACCAGATTAGTCTTAGTGACCTTATCATAGATAATAGAGCAGGAGTCTTGCTAATGGACACTTCTTATTAACAAGTTCCCCTGTGGGCCTATGGCTAAGAGCTGTTCCTCACTTTCTCCCATGACTGATACCAGACAGTAAGTTAACGAGAAGGATTTTCAGGTTGGAAGAAAGTTGTAGGGGGAAGTTCTGGAAAAAACACTGAAGAATTCCATGATTGTCAGATGGAATTGTACTTTACTTCCTAGAGCATTTTGTTTGTATCTCATTTACTCCAATAGCTCTTACTTTGGATTGTGCTTTTCTGTGGATGTGTCCAATTGCTTACTCTTAGAAGACTGCAAACTTCTTGAGGACAGGGGCTATGTTGTTTCTCATTTATTCAGCACTTGGGCGTAGTGCCTTGTACCTATACAATCCATGATCTTCAAATCATAGGAAAACAATTCTGGGCTTACATTGACACAAGTTCAATCTTAGAAATTTCTCAGTAATTAAAACGCTCCTTTGGTCATATCCACACCTGGAATCTCTGGAAAAATTAGCAATTGACTAATATCGGCTCTTTCCTAATTTTTCTTCTACAAGAAAACAAACCAAGGTCACCAATTAGCATTTAAACATAGAATATTTATTTAAGTCAGTAATAAGCAAGTCAGGGGCTAATAACCCCTCTCTTTAGTAAGAAAAGAATTAATATACATCTCTTCCAAATGAGGATCACTTATTATTCCCTCCTCTACTCCCCAGAATAGTTTAGTCTTAGTCTACAAATATTCATGACATCAATAGAGAAGTCTAGGAAGGCCCAGCAACCTGAATACATGACAGTTGTAGGTTTTGCATTCCCCTCTGTCCACTACCCTAACTGTTCTTACTGGCCTCTGCCTCAATCATCACTGCTCTCTGGTGTTGCTTCCAACTAACCCTGCTCTCTCTCTCTCTCTGTCTCTCTGTCTCTCTCTCCTTTCTCTGTTTCTCTCCCTCCCCTCATTCCCACCCTTTTTGTTTATAAAGATAGTTCATAGGATATATGTATATATATATATATATATATACATATATATATATATAGGAAGGGATATATTCAGAAATTATGGTGATATAAAATGCTTATTAAATAAATGCATGCATGTATGAGTGAAAAAATGGCTATAGTTTTGAAGACTAAACCCAGAATTCAGGTCTCATCATCTAACCTGATGGTCTGATGATCCTATCCGCCAAGGCCAAAGTTGGGCTAGTGCTCTGACCCCTTGCTGGGTGACGTGCACCATTTTTGAAGGATGAAGGAAATTTTCCTCTCCTATTGGGAAGTGACTGAGGCTGTCCTGAAGAGGATTTGCAACTAAGAGTCAGGAGGATGGATTTGTCTAAAGGGATGTCCAACACTGTGGTCTTTAAGAGGAGCTGGAAGAGACAGCTTTACTTTCTTTTAGGTTTCTTTGACTCTTTTGACCTCCCAACAAGGAAGGTGGGGGTATGGAATTTTTTTCATCTCTTCCAGCAGCACAAGCACATGACTATAGGAGACATGTGCTTATCCTTGCAGACCTGAGATTGGACATCCCTTCCCTTAATGCTTTCTGCTTTTCTCTTTCTGGTTAGCAAGTCTGAGAAATGGTTGTTTCTAGCGTTGGTTGTTACTTTATGGACAAGCAATGCTTGAATTTAAACTTTGGAAGATGGAGGAAGGGAGATTTCCTTAACAGCATACTTCTTAGAGAAGTAACCACTACCGGGATAACTCTTTCTGTAGCTAAAAAACTAAAGAAAGCAAAAAAAAAAAAAAGTTGCAACATACTGTGGCTAGGTGGCACAGTGGATAGAGCACCAGCCCTGGAGTCAGGAGGATCTGAGTTCAAATTTGGCCTCAGACACTTAACACTTACTAGCCATATGACCTTGGGCAAGTCACTTAACCCCAATTGTCCTGCCCTCCCCCCTCCAAAAAAGAAAAAAAAAGCTAAAGAAAGCTATATTCTGGCTGGCTAGGAGATCTGGGCCTTCTCAGTTGCTTGACACAGCAGGTAGAGATGACTGCAAAATATCTGTTCAGTGGTTCCACAAAGAGTCTTTACTTTCTAGGGAGAGAATGTGAGGAATATGAGGGGCTATCAGAGACGTGTTCTGTTGTATCTGTTGATGCTGTTGTTTTGTATCATCCGTGCTACTCGATTTTCTGCATCTTAGACTGGTTCTGTGCTACAGAAAGACTGAATCTAGATTAGGGGTGGGGAACCTGAGGCCTCAAGGCCACACTTGGCCCTCTAGGCCCTTTGGCTGAATCCAAACTTCATAGAACAAATCCCTTTAATAAAAGGATTTGTTCTGTAAGACTTGGACTCAGTCAAAAGGCTGCACCCAAGGACCTAGAAGGCAGATGTGGGCTCTAGGCTACAGGTTCCCTGCCCCTGAATTCTAGTTTTTTTTGTCTTTTTTTTTTGGGGGGGGAAGGCAGGGCAATTGGGGTTAACTACTTGACCAAGGTCACACAGCTAGTAAGTGTTAAGTGTCTGAGGCCAGATTTGAACTTAGGTCCTCCTGACTCCAGAGCTGATACTTTATTCACTGCTCCACTTAACTGCCCATCCCTGAATTCTAGAAGGTAAATATGCAGGTCAATTTCTCTCTAGTGCAGCAACACCAACAGACTGGTGAATTTCTCTTTAACAGGAAAATGTGACTTGCTGCACCTTGTTCTCTTGTCAAGTTCTCCATGACCACATTCCTGTAATGTCAGTGAGCCTATGTGCACCATGAGTATTCTGTACTCAAGCTAGTACAGCAAATTCTCAAATTTTTTCCTCAAGACCCTTTCACACTTCTAAAAGTTATTTAGGACCCCAAAGCTCTGTTTATGTGAGTTTTATCTATCCATATTTGCTGTACTAGAAATTAAAATAGATAAATTAAAAATAATGATAATGAATCAATGACATGTTTATATAAATAACTTCATGAAAAATAATTCTATTTTCCAAAATGAAAAACAAAATTAGTGAGAACAATAGAATTACTTTACATACTTTTGCAAATCTCTTTAATGTCTTGTTTAATAGAAGACAGGTGGATTCTCATCTCTGCAATCTGTGTTTTTGTTTACAGAAAAAAATCCATCCTCACACAGATAAGTAGTTGGAGAAGGGAAGGGAATTTTAATAGGTTGATAACACCTTAGTATTATTATAAAAATAGTTTTTTCTGGAAAACTATGTAGGCTGCATATTGACTGAGAAAACTACAAATTAACATTATCTATGTTATATTATTTTTATTTATTTCACTAAAAATTCCCCAATCACATTTTTTTGCCTTTTTTTTGGGTGGGCAATTGGGGGTTAAGTGACTTGCCCAAGGTCACACAGCTAGTAAGTGTTAAGTATCTGAGGCCAGATTTGAACTCCAGTCCTCCTGACTCCAGGGCCGGTACTCTATTCACTGCACCACCTAGCCGCCTGTGAATTTGACACCTCTGCTCTTGGAGATCACCAGGATCCTTGTACCACACTTTGAGAACTGCTGCTCTAGAGTTACCATTCATTCACCTCTTCACCTTCTAAAAACATATACAGACTGTGTCCTTCTCAATTTAATCCCTTCAAAAAGCAAGTGTAACATTTAAACAATAAATTAAAAAAATTAGGTGGAGTTGAAATAAGAAACACTAGTTTTACCTGAGTAACAAGTTTAAATAGTGGTCTTGCATCTGATCAGAACAATACCTATTCAGGAGTCCCCATCTTTCCCAGAAAAGAACCAACTCTCCCCTTGTCTCCAAAGGAAATCCGCCACTCGCAGGTCCCAAGAGATCGATCTAAGAAATTATTAGTTGGCATGTCCCATCTGATAGTACTGTTGGGCCTTAGGAAAGAGGAGATGTTTTCAGGTTGTTGTTGTTGAATTATGTCCAACTCTTGGTGACCCCATTTGGAGTTTTCTTGGCAAAGATACTGAGTGGTTTGTGAAGTGCCCACCAGAAATTATACACTAGAGCTCCCTTAAATCTTCTAGAGGGGACCCCTACTGGGTTCCTTGGAAACCACCTAATAGGCTCCAATAGTAAAGAAATGCTTCACCTGTGTTGCTAAAAAAATGCCACAGATTCCCATGGATTCAGGTCTGTTTATGTTTGTATCCAAGGCTTTGCTAAGGGACTATGGCTTCACTTAGAAATAATACTAAGGCTTTGTTTCAATAGGAATAATACTGAGAATGCTTTGCTTCAATAGGAATAATACTGAGAATGTTTTGCTTCAATAGACACAATGCTGATATTCTGTTGCTAGCAATCACATTGTCTATAAAATTATGTCTAACAGAAAGCTCGGGCTGTCTTTCGGTCTGAGAGGCAGTCCCGGACAGTTAATAAACACTCCTATCAAATCATAATTGGCCTAGCTGTCCTGTTATATCTCAGGTGTCCATTACAGTTTGCCATTTCCTCCTCCAGCTCATTTTACAGATGAGGAAACTGAGGCAAACAGTGTTAAGTGACTTGCTCAGGGTCACACAGCTAGTAAGTATCTAAGGTCAGATTTTAACTCAGGAAGATGAGTCTTCCTAACTCCATGCCTGGCACTCTATGCAAAGTCAAATTGCTTATCACCAAAAGAATAGATTTCTGCACTTTTAGAAGGGGCATCATAATTAAATGCATTTTAACTGGAATAATAACTCATAGATTTTCCTTTTTATAAAATTCCTTTTAGTTATGAACTTGACAAAAAGAAATCAACAACACATACAAAGAACAGAAAAGATTGTATATGATGCCAAGAATGTCTATTTCATTTTTTAGAAGTTTAAATTAAATTTAACACAGAAGTACAAATACCACCCTGTTTGTCGTTATCCTCTTCTGAGTGTACTTTTGTTCTCTTTTTTTTGTTTTGTCCTCTCTCTCTCTCTCTCTCTCTCTCTCTCTCTCTCTCATACACTCACACACACAAATAAATAAAAATATAGTCAGAATTCTTAACAAAATATCTTGTTCTTGTCTGAAAAAGTATGTCTTGTTCTGCATTTTTTTCTGTCATCTTTCTGACAAAAGGTGGGAAATGTGCTTCATCATCAGTCTTATAGATTTGGGATTGGTCAATGCATATTTGTTCAGAATTCTTAGGTCTTTGAAAGTCGCTTTTCTTTATAATATTGTGGTAATTTTCTAAATTATATTTCTGTTTCTAGTTACTTTACCCTGTATCAGTTCTTCTAAGTCTTCCTGGATTTTTCTTAATTTGGCTCTTTTATCATTTTTAATGGCTCTATAAAATTTCATTATATTCATAATTTGGTCAGTCTTCAAATAATGGGCATTTACTTTGTTTTAAGTTCTTTGCTTCAACAAAAAGTGTTGCTATAAATATTTCTGCATGTATAAAACTTTCCCTGTATCTTTGACCTCTTTGCAGTATATGGTTAGTAGTAGCACTATGAGTCAAAGGGTATATACAGTTAGTGATTTTGGTTTCTAGCATGATAGTATCAATTCACAGAGCCACTACCAGTGTGCTTATACATTGTCAGACATTCTCTATATCAGATTTTTTGCTTAATGGTTTAGAGGTGGGAAATAAATATATGTAAAGACAAAAAGATACCAATAAAACATTTTTGAAGAAAAAAAAACTATGTGCCTGTATTCTCATATTTCATTTAATAATTGTCGTTTTCATCTTTTTCATCTTTCCTTCCTTTTTCTTTTTCTTTCCTTCTTTATCCCTTTCTTCATCTTTCTTTCTTCCTTTCTTTCTTTCTTTCTTTCTTTCTTTCTTTCTTTCTTTCTTTCTTTCTTTCTTTCTTTCTTTCTTTCTTTCTTTCT
>NW_027185809.1:26679671-26702961 GCF_028583685.1 Petaurus breviceps papuanus
TCTTTCTTTCTTTCTTTCTTTCTTTCTTTCTTTCTTTCTTTCTTTCTATTTTTGCATTTAAATTGCATTAATAGCATTTTCTTCATTACCATATTAAATCTAGAAATCAACAAAGCAATAAATCAATCTCTGATTTGAAGCATTTGCTGATTTCCAAGGTATAAATGCTCATGCTGTGGTCGCTCTAGTTTGCCTTTGCAATTGAATAGAAATTCATTGACTTACCCACTGTCATACACTCAGGTGAAGTCAACAACAGACACTTATTAAGCATTTGCTTTGTGCCAGGTACTGTGCTAAGCAACGGGGGCGGGGGGAGAGGGAGAGTGGGCAGAAAGAAAAAGACAAAAGCAGTTCTTGTCCTCAAGGAGCTATTTTGATCTTTCCCTCAAACCAGATTATAATGGTCCAACCTTAGACATTTCCTTCCTTCTCTCTAGCCTTGGGATTCTAAGATCCCTGTCCCCAGCTTCACCACTGTAATTCTCCTCTACTCCATTAAGTGCAGTGAGGTCTGCAAGAAATTATAACCTTAATTAAAATTACTTTAGATTATGCATGTCATCAACTGTAAATACTTGGTCTCCTTAAGATTTTACCTGACAAGTATTATCAATACTGGAATGCTGATATTGTAATTAAAATGATTTAGAGTTTACATTTCAAGACAAGACAGAATAAGAATGATTTTAAGGTAATGTAGAAAATAGCTCTAGATAGAAGAAAATATTTTCCAGAACACTGTGGCAATTTTTTTTAAAAGCAGGAGAACAAACAAGACAATTTACAATATGCAGTGGACTCACTCAACATTGAATATACACATTTTGTCAAGACTTGGGGGCCCTATGGGGCTTTATAAAGGTGCATTTTAAAAATTGTTTTTAAGATAGCATGGAATGTGATTTATCAGTTCATTCAAATCCACCCTCAGACACTTATTAGCTATGCAACATAGGGCGAGTCACCTCTGCCTACCTCAGTTTCTTTAACTGTAAAATGGGGATAATAATATCACTTATCTCACAGTGTTGTTGTGAGGATCAAATGAGATAATGTTTATAAAGTGTCTGGTATATAACAGGTGTTAAATAAATGCTTGTTCCCTTTCCTTCCCTATCCATCCTTATAAGAGAGGGTTGTCTGAGTTGGGGGCAGGGGAGGGGTAGGATACAGAAAGAAATCTAAGTGTTTATATGAAAACAAAAAGATATCAATACAAATCTTTTTTTTTTCTTAAGAGAAGGCTATTATAATAATCCACTTGAGATACAATGAGGGCAGTAGCCACATGAGTGGAGAGAAGGGGACATATATGAGAGGTGCCATGATGGTAGGAATGACCAGATTTGGCAACTGATTGTGGGGTGAGTGAGAGGGAGGAGTTGAGAATGATACCAAAGTTGCACACCTGAATGAGTGGGAGGATGGTGGTGCCCTCAACAAAAGAAAAATTAGAAAGAAGGGAAGGGGAAGGAAAATAATGAGTTTTGATCTGGATATCTGGAATTTGAGATGCTTACATGTATATGTGTATACATGTACACATACACATATACATATATTTTTAAAATGCACCTTTATAAGGCCCCATAGGGTCTCATATACATATATGTAGATATATACACATATATGTGTGTATACATGTATATACACATATACATACACACAATATATACATATATACATGTACACACACACATATATATATGAATTTTAAGTTACATGTAGAGAAATTATCATTGCTCTTATAGGAACAGATGAGATCACCAAGGAGGATAGTCTACCTGAGAGAGAACAATCTTACCCAAATAGTTTGCTCTTAGCAGTCTCTGAGATTGTAAGTACCGGAATCAAGGGGCATGTTGAGTTGTTGAGGAGGGATTTCCTGTGGAGGGATCTTCACATTTAAAATATATGCCTTCTGGCTCCATGACCCATCCCTCTCCTCTCACCTCCCTCCTTTTCTTTTCTTTCTTATTTTTTTTTAAAGCAATTGGGGTAAGTAACTTGCCCAAGGTTACACGGCCAGTTATTTTGTGTGGGTGTTAAGTATCTGAGACCGAAACCAATCCTGGGTCCTCCCAACTCCCGGGCTGGTGCTCTTACTCACTGCACCACCTAACCGCCCCATCACCTCCCTCCTTTTCTCTCCCAGAAGTTTCTCAGCCAATCCTCTGCCATGCTTAAGCTTGGTGTCACAAGGCTATCCTTCAGGGCTCTGCCAAACCTACCTGGGGTTAGATTACTGAAGGAAAGAAAAAGTGGGCCCAGGATAGAGCCTTGGGCAATGGATAAAGATTTAGCAAAGAAGACTGAAAAACAGGTAGGAAGACCAAGAGAAAGCAGTGTCCAGAAAATCTAAGGTGGGCAGCTAGGTGGTGTGGGGAATAGAGCACCTGCCCTGGAGTCAGGAGGACCTGAGTTCAAATCCAGCCTCAGACATTTATTAGCCTATGACCTTGGGCAAGTTATTTAACCCCAATTGCCCTCCCTTCCCCCCTCCAAAAAGCAAAAAAAAAAAAAAATCTAGAGAGGGGGGATTATCCAGGAGCGGAAGGTGATCAGTGTCAAATGCTGAAGAGAGGGGGAAAAATGAGGACTGAGAAAAGGTCATGAGATTTGGCAGTTAAATCATTGGTCACTTTGGAGAAGTTGTAAACCAGATTGCAGATGGCTAAGAACAGAGTGAGATGAGTGGAGGTGTAGGCACTGAATGTAAATGGTTTTCTCAAGGAGTTTAGCTGAGGATAGGAGAGGCTGTTGGAAAGTACAGATGGTCAGATCAAGTAAGGGGTTTTTTTTTATGGATGGTGATACCAGAGAATGCTTATATGCAGCAGGGAAGAAGCCAGTGAGGAAGAGACTGAAGATTTGAGAGAGATTAGGAACAGTAGTGTGAGCAATCTTCTAGAGAAGACCAATGGATGGGAGGGATGGGATCAAGGATGCATTTAGAGGGGTTGGATTTGGCAATGTGTACAGGAGTGAAGGAGCATCTTCACTTGATACAGAAGGGAAGGAGGAGATAGCAAGGGAAGATGTTTGAATGATATGAGGCTAGGAGGGAAGAAAGAAGAGAGAACTTTCAGCAAATGGCTCCATTTTTTTCAGTGATATATGAGGTAAGGCCATGAGTAGAGAGGGTAGTGGGAAGGGGTACCAAGGGAGGCTTCAAAATTGATGAGAAGTTTTTTTTGTTTGTTTGTTTTTGGGTTTTTTTGGAGGGGGGACGGCAGGGCAATTGGGGCTAAGTGACTTGCCCAAGGTCATAGGCTATGAAAGATCTAATAGGTGGAGAGAATGAAGTTCACAGTGAGGATGGAGAATGGGGTCAGGGATCATAAGATAAAGGGAAAGATGGAGCAATAAGAGATTCTGATTAGATAAAAACCATTTCAGAGTTCATTAATATGTAAATGGAATACTTGTGTTGGGTGATGGAAAGATCAAGAGTAAAACCATTTCTGTGCCTATCTGAGGTGCAGTGGAGAAGTAGGCCATGAGAAAGGAGCATTTTAAGGAACTGGGAAGTTATTGGTGTTTGTGGGAGCAATAAAATATATGTTGAAGTTCCCTAGTATGAAAAGAGGAATTGGGGTGGAAAGAAAGATCATAAGCCAGACACTGAAATTATTGAGGAAGGAAAGAAAATGTCATGATTTCTGCTATTTGGAAAGTTGTAAATAGGTGTTTCTTTTCCTTTCCTCTTCTATGTGCCTGGCTTGGGCATGTAGATGGCACAGTGGGTAGAGAGCTGGGCCTGAAGTCAGGAAGATTCCTCTTCTGAGATCAGACCTGGCCTCAGGCACTTACTAGTTGGGTTACCCTGGTCAGATCATGTAACCCTGTCTGCCTCAGTTTACTCATCTGAAAAATGAGCTGGAGAAGGAAATGGTGAACCACTAGAGTATCTTTGTTGGGGAAACTCCAAATGGGGTCACAAACAGTTGGACATGATTGAAATGAATGAACAACAACAGCAAATTACCTGACTTGTGCAGTCTCAACCACATTCTCCTGCTTGCTACACAATGCCCTGACCACCATCTCTACCTTCAACAAGGTCCATAGCTACTTCATCTTGTACTGCCCTAATGATGTCAGTCTCCTGACCAGTTCAGAGGAGCTACACATACAGTATTATAAGGTTTTCATTCCCCCCCTCCCCCACTTTTCTTTGAATTTCAATACTGCTGCCTTCACAGTGTTGCTAAGATACAGCTCAATCTATCCTTGTCCTTGTACAAGTCTGTATTTCCATTCAATTCATTATTTCATTATTTCAATTCAATTCATTTCAAACCTTTATTAAGTACCTACTATGTGTAAGGGACTGGGAGTTAGGAACTGGGAAGTGGTCAGACCAGAAAGCTTCTTAGAATGCTTTCATTTCTAAATCTATGAATAATAGCAGATAGCAAGATGGGTCTCACAGGCCATATTATTGCTGGCCACCAAGAGTAACAGTCCCACATTGGTTACCCTTGTTGAAACCATGCTGGATTTACCAGTCTCCATCCATTATTACGGAAAGTAGAGCCAACCTCTAGCAGAAAGCTAGACTGTATTAAGTTTGGGGAGACAGAGCAGAAAGGGCTAATCAGTAGCTTCCTACATGGTATGATTTGAGGGGCACCAGGAAGCTTCTCCTGCCTACTAGTATACCCTACCTACTACAAATGCCTGCAATTTCACCTTGAAAAGTTTAGTCTTCTGAGTCTTTGATATTTGTTCTGAGCTACACCTAACCCAGGCCAGTCCAGTTTAGGTTGGACATTGGAATGAAGCGATACATTCAAAGGTCATTCAACTTAACAAGAGACTTACTTAACTGTAACGGGGAAGGATATACAGCAAGGATATGCATCATGGACACCAAGGGTTGATTCAGCTAAATCAAGTTTCCCTGTATACTACCTTTGTATACTACCAGACTAATCTAAAAGCCAGTCTGTTTTCACTCAAGTGACCTGAAGTGATATCAATGGGTGAAACTTTTGAGCCGATCAAGTCCAGAGGATGTTCTTGATACCCTTTAAAGAAAAACTAAGCCTAATCTACAAGAGGGAAAGGAAATTAGACTATCACTCCCACCACAAGGTTCCTCTGTTAAAATGTAGATGCGCATGGGGTAGATGAACTTTCAGCTGACGCCTCAGTATAGGTGCTCAGAACCAACATATGAGGAATGAGGAGAGGTACAAAGGAGCAAAAAAGATATGAAAGGACATCAAGGACATATTTCTTCTATTTCTAATTTTTACTGATTGGCCCTGGAAGCAACAATCCTATAGTATTAGAGGGTGCAGGAGGAGACAGTGGTATGCTGGTAAATATTTGATAACTAGATCTCAGAAAAAAATGTTGGCATGACACACTTTTAAGTTTATTTTTCATAATTAACATTTTCTTCATCACTTTCTTAAGACCAAATAATCAACAAAACAGAAAATTAAGCCTTGATTTATGGTGCTTACTGATTTCCAAGGTATAAATGCTCACACTGAAAATTTAATTATAGGTCTCTTGACCTGGGTTGAACTGTCTCCAGCACACAAGGGAAGATATGGGCAGGGGGGAGGGAGGGGGGAGTCATTGTATCTGTGATTCCTTTTCAATAAGGAACTCCTAGTGAGAAAACTCTACCAATGTAGATCAGTACCTACTTTTCAATTAGTCTTAGAGATAAGTAGGATACCAAGAGATACCCAGGGCCATACAACTAATGGATGTAAGAGTCAGGACTTGGCTTTATTCTTCTTTAAATGTTTGATAGAATTCATTTGTAGATATATCTGGTCCTTCCTATTTTTTCTTGGCAATTTTTAAGAATACATCCACCACCTGAAAATTTCAAAGCCTCTGATCATGGCTAAAGGAACATATGGCCTTGGTCTACTACTGTCCTGGGGGACATGAGGCAAAGAGCTGATCTGGGCATCAGAAATTCTCCTTACTCTTTCACTTTATCAGCACTTGTCTGGTGGCCTTTGCTGATATCACTAGCTATGCAGCAGGCCTATTGACCTGGTACGATATATTATGCATGCTAATGTTTTCAGGAGTGCCTGCCCCAGAGGGATGGAGCTCCCTTTGCTGTTCAGAGCAAAGATGTTCCCAATTCTTCATTTTTTATGACAGGTTACTGTATGGGTGTCAACAGCCTGGTTCCATCCCAGCTAACAAGGACATACCCTGGGGCTCCAGAGCACAGGCATGAAGGGAAATAAACTCACATGTACTCAGTCAAAATTATGCTTACCACAAGACAATTTGAGTCTAAAAGGGAGCTAGGATGCAGGTGCATTGGATGGGAAGAACAGTTGCCCAGACAGGGAAGCTAGAATGGCATTCACCATCACTCCCTGTTGGAGGTAGTTAGCCTGGGGCTCTATCTCCCAGAATCAGGAACTTCTTGTACACTGGTGATGTAATTAGCCACTGTTCTCAGCTTGCTGAGAGATGCTGGATAGTTCAGGAACTCTTCGCAATTTCACAACTAGGACATATACAAGAGTTCCAACCTATATGCAGTGTCTTTGGGATCTCTTCCTCAGCTGCTGCTTTGTGAGAGATTCACATGTCTGCCATTGGTTCAGCCACCCTGGGAGAGATGTGGTTCAGGAGAGATGTGCCCTGTCTTTGTGTCCCTGAGAGACTGGAATGAAACTGGTGAGCTCTGAGTGTCAAAGAGGAACTGTCTTAGTTGGTCAGGCTGCAAGCCGAGAATTGGCCCTAAACTAAGCTAAGGAGCCTTTTGTCTGAGAAGATGGCTCTTGGTTCTCACCCTGCCTTTACTACCAAGAAAAGATACACAGAAACTGCACCTTCTCCTCTTTCATTGGTTCCCTTTAGCTTCAGACAGACAGACAGACAGACAGACACAGACAGACAGACAGACAGACAGATAGATAGTAGAACATTTATTAAATACTTACTATATGTCAGGCATTGTGCTAAGCCCTGGGGATACAAATACAAGTAAAAAAAAAAAAGATATTCTCCACCCTCAAGGAGCTCACATTTTGTACAATATATACAGAGGAATCAGGGAAAGAGGAAGAGAAATAGATTGTTGGCAGGTGAAGCAGTCCTGAGAATGAGAAGTAAAGTGAGCATAACTTGGGCACCTCATGAATTGGTGGTCCAGGCCAGGGACTTCCCCAATTAAAAGAGAAGAAACAAGGTAGAAGTATTTCCAGGGTAGGAAGTGTTCAAGAGGAAGTCTGGAGGAGGGAGGAGTTCAGCCAGAAATGCATTTCGTCCTTTTTTCCTCACAGCAGACTCATAGTGTAATGGTCAAGAGAAGGTGTAACGGACACCTATGTTCACTCCATAAGTACTAGAAGAGTCGCTTTTTCCTGACAGCTACAAACTAGCAATGACAGCATGATGACCTTCATCCATATACCGTGTTTCCCCGATAATAAGACACTGTCTTATTATTTTTTTTGGAAAGAAAAACACCAGAGGGCTTATTTTCAGGGGAAGGCTTATGTTGTCCTGCCTCAGCTCTCCTCCATGGCACTGCTCTCAATGGCACCAGCAAGCAAATCACTGGGGAAGAACAGGATGACGCGCTCACTGCTGCAGCTCTGATTGGATGCAGCTCGGAGCATGGCATGTGTTTCACGGGGGGGGGAGGGACGGGACGGTGCATACAGAGGGTACCGTAATGTAGTGTGTAGCGCAGGGGATCACCTTCACTACAGTAGCAATCTCAATAGGGCTTATTTTCGGGGGAGGGCTTATTTTAGAGGAATCTTACACAGTAAGGGGAGGGTTTATTTTCGGGATAGGTCTTATTATCAGGGAAACACGGGTAATGCAGTGGTAATTTGATCAAAGGAGTACTATCTTTATTTCCCATCTATTCCAGTGGGGGAAAAAAATTATGAGGCAGGGGAAATAGATGGCACTATTTTGAGGCATCTCTTTCCCTTTATTTCCTTCTTTTGCTTTCAAATCTTCCTTCCCAAAACAGCTTCTTAGGATACCTGCCCCACCCTTAAATGTAGATTCCTTAAATGTCTCACCCTTCTCAAAGTCATATTTGCATTTAAAAACATATGATAGAAGAGCTCCTCTTTGTATACTTTAGGGTAGTGGGATAATACATATATATATATTTTAGATGATCAGGTAAATCTGAATTGTACTGGTAATTCTTTCAGTGCCTCCCCCACTATCTAGTTAGTTCAGTGAATGCATAAGTGATTGTAGCTGCCTTTTCATCCTGGAACTTCCCTTGGCACTTGGAGGCTTCTCACCACGGAGCATCCTTCCTCAATGATGACCCCCTTTCCCCATTGGTGAGTTCCCTCTAGGACCTCCATTTTGGGGATGGACCAAGCTTCATTCTCTTCCCTGCTGTACTTCTTACCTCTCCAGACTTTGCCACATTGACTTGGCTGTTTTCTTACCCTATAACTTCCCTCAGTGACTGGGGCCTCCTTACCTGGATTTTCCCTCTTCCCTTCTAGATCCCTTCTTCTCTCTACCAGTGGGTTCCTTCTGAGGCCTCATGTTGGAGACAGGATTAGGCTAGTCATATGTTTCATTCCCCTTCCATCCATGCCTCAAACAATGTGGACATCTATGCTACACCCCTTCTCCCTGAGCCCTTTTATGTGTTACCTTCCTCCATTAGAATATAGACTCCAAGAGACTTCCAGGTCATGAGACCAAAATGGAAACCTACATTTTTTCCAATCCTTATAAAATCTTAAACCTATTTAAAATAGGAATTATATGCAAGAAATAGCCAATGTCAGTTGTCTGCATGATCTAAGACACTAAAGAATGCTAATAACATTGAAATAACAGGAAAGAAGATTAAACCCTAAATCCTAATATACTCGTTCAGCACCCTCTCCCCTACCACCCACCAATCTCTAGAAGAGCTACGTAAGCAGACCCACAGGATTACAACAGAACTCCATTCTACCCATCTTCCTTCTCTCAGTGCCATGGAAAACCAAAAAGCAGAAGATTGCTTTGGGCAGGACTATAGCACTTTGTGCTGCAATAGTAATCATCTAAGAAAGAGAGGGGACTGGCACAGGATGCTAGAGTGTGTGTGGATCTATAATACTTGCCTGAAGCAAAGGGTTCAGCATCTAACAGGGGCCAGTTATATTCTGCCAGAAGTCACTTAGGGCAGGGACTGAGACTGGTGAAATGTGAATTGCTCAGTTTGATAGGAGACTGAGACTTTGAAATCTACCCCCTAGGAAAACCATTAACAAAAGTGAAGGAGTTAGAAAGTACGCAATATGGAAAAAAAAAAAAAAGAATGAAGTTACCCAAGATCTCAGAAAGAAAGAAAAAAACTTATTTCAAGATCTTATAAAAGAAGGAAGAATTATTTTTTTTAAAAGCGGTCGGGGTTAAGTAACTTGCTCAAGCTTACACGGCCAGTTATTTCTGGGTGTGGTGCTAAGTATTGGAGCCCGGATTTGATCCAGGTCATCCCGACACTGGAGCCGGTGCTCTTACTCGCTGAGCCACCTGGCCTCCCCTAAGCAATTGGGGTTAAGTAACTTGCTCAAGGTTACATGGCCAGGTGTTTCTGGGTGGGTGTTAAATGTCTGAGCCTGGGATTCGATCCCCAGGTCATCCCAACACTGGAGCTGGTGCTCTTATTCAATGTGCTACCTGGCCGCCCCAAGAAAGAAGAATTATAAAAGCTGAATTTATGACCTGCTGTATTGCTAAAGTAATATTCACAGCACTGATGGCAACTGTAAATATGCCAGCATAGTTCTCAACTGCAAACTATAACAGACTCTCCATACATAGGACAGAAGCAAAACATTTATTCAGTCAACAGAAAGTCAAATCCCAACGCCAGAAAACTGAATCCATCATAGCAACAAAGAAGTCAATACACTTTATCACCACAGGAAGCAACACCATGCCAAAGCCTTCCCACAAACAAACACCCACAAGTCTAGCTGTCTGCTTGCCTATGTCCTCTCTCTCCCCCAGCTCCAACTGCTCTGACTCCCAGCTTCCTCTCAGCTCTGCTCCACCCTTCCTGCTCCATCCATTCAGCAAACTCTTCCCACCACAGGTTCCATGTGCTTACATTTGACCTATTAAGGGTCAGGGAAGATCTACAAATTCCCTTACGCCTATTAAGGGGCAAGGAAGATCTTCAAATTCCCATTCCCATTGCACAGCAGAAATGATAAATGATAATAAATAAATAAAATAAAATAATAAATGATAATAAATAAATAATAAATTAATCCATAGTGGCAAGTCTCATCAAAGAAACAAAAGAGAGAGAGAGAAACTGATTGTTATTATAAGTAAACCTAAGGAAAGAATAATCAGAAGAAGAAAAGCAAAATGCAGCAACATTAAAAGAAGACATGACCTGCCTACAAACAAATCATACTGATCTCAAAGATAGGATACGCAGAGAAAACTTAAGTATTATAAATCTTTCAGAAGAACATGACAAGTCAAAAAGCCTAAGCACCAAGAAATAATTAAAGAAAACTCACCAGACCTATAAACACAGAAAACAAAGTAATAATAGAAAGATTCCATAATCTCTCAAGACAAAACAAAATAAAACTAAATTCTGTGCTTCAAGCTCCAAGAAGGAATAGTTAATTTTAGGTTCTTTTTTTTTGATCATGGCTTTCAGGTAGTCCAATAATTTTTAAATTCTCTCTCCTGGATCGATTTTCCAGGCCAGTGGTTTTTCCAAAGAGATATTTCACATTGCCTTCTATTTTTTCATTTGTTTGGATCTTGATTTCTCATAAAGTCATTAGCTTCCATTTGCTCCAAAATAATTCTGAAGGAATGATTCTCTTCAGTGAGCTTTTGAGATTCTTTTTCCATCAGGCAAATTCAGCTTTTTAAGGTATTCTTCTCCTCATTGCCTTTTTGAGCTTGTATCATTCTCATTTCTCTTCCCAATTTTTCCTCCACTTCTCTTATTTGGTTTTCAAGATCCTTTTTAAGCTCCTTTCTGTCCTGTAACCAGTTCATATTTTTCTTGGAAGCTTTTGGTGCAGGAGTTCTGACTTCACTGTCTTCCTTCTGTTCCATGCTTTGATCCATTTTGTCCCCAAAATAATAGTCTAAAGTCAGATTGCTGTGCTTGCTTTGCTTCCTTGGCTTGCTCAATTACTTGATTTTTGAGCTTTGTGCCACAGTAGAACTCTGCTTCCAGAGAGGAGAGCTTTGTCCCAAATCACTGGGGTTTCCTCAGCTACTGGAGCTATTAGTTGGCTGCCTTCTCTGAAGCCTCCACATGCTCTAGCTCACTGGTCACACACCCCAGGACCTCCACCCTAGAAAAATAGGAAGAGGAGGGGCTTGAGGTTGAGAGGAAGAGAGTTGATGGAAATAGAGTTCCTTTACAATAGATTAAACTAAGAGACAAAGTACTGTATTTACAGAGGAAGAGGGAAGAATCACAATTCAGGAAAAAAAATATCTCCAGGCAAATGGAGAGAAGCATAAATTTAACTATTATTACTTCCATTGTAAATTGATTAAATAATCCAAAAAAATGGAAAAGAGTAACAGATTGAATAAGAAAACAAAACTCCACAATCTGTAGCTTACAAAATACAACTTTAAACAAACAAACAAAATAGACAGAGAAGAAAAATGATGAATGGAACAAAATTTACTATGCATCACATGAATCCAGAAAATCAGGAGTTGAAATTATGCTGTCAGACAAAGCAAAAAGAAACATTCTCAACATTGAAAAGAGATAAACAAAGGAACTATATTATCCTTAAAGGAATAAATGGTATCCAAGTCAAAGAGAAACAGGGGGTCATTAAACATACATAAAGATCCCTGTAGGCTACATAATGACTTAGAAAACCACATATTGACATTATCTATGTTTTATTAGAGTTTTATTTATTTTGTTAAATATTTATCCATTCCATTTTAAACTGGTGCAAGCTGAACCTGGGGGTGTTGTGAGCCACACGTTTGACACTTCTGGTATAGAGAACAAACCAATATCAACATTATGGTACAAATATATGGTACAAATGCCTTAACATCTAAATTGAAAAAAGAAAAATTAGCTGAACTAAAAGAAGACATGGACACTAACACAATTATGTAATGTTTCCCATCAAGTTCACAGATGCCCTGAAATCTTTCCACAACCATTGATCCCAGGTTAAGAACTACTGTTGTAAATATAGTGGTATTCTGGAAAGAAAAGTAGGCCAGACAATTGTTCAACTCTCTGATAAAAAGAAAGGGAATGATTGGATATTTGTGTGAACTGAGGAGTAACCCTAGAGGTTTACAGCAATTGGACACCCAATTAACAATAACTCTTGGCTTCCATTACCACAACCCCAACTACATTGCAAGATCTTTAAGGGAAAGGACCTTACCTGCCTCTCCAACTATAAATAAGAGGTGCTCAAAATACTTACTGGCTGATTTTTCCCCCTAATATAATTTCAGTTTTATCTTATAACTGCTCCTTGCTCCCTTTAATGCTCACTTTTACCTAGTACAATTTTTCTCCTCTTCTTAGGAATTCACACCCTTTGGGTATTGGCTGCCTTCCCTGCCCCGTCTCTCAGCAAACAGTTTACCATTCTTTCCAGAGTCTTCTGGCTGACCTACTCTCAGATTGGCTGCATGCCCAGGTTGGCAGAAAGGAACTGATTAGATCCTGGGGGAAAAGATGGGTAAGATATGAACAAATAGTTGAGCTTGCCCACAACCTAATGAATAAAAAACTCCTCTGCAATTAGAGAGTACTCAGAATCCTCAGTAGTCCCCGCTGAAATAAAGCTGTCTTCTTCCCTGGGTGCACCATCTTGACTGTAATGATAGGAAGAACCCCAGATCACACTATTAGACAAGATCCTAGTTAGCTTAATCTTGGGACAGCTTTAGCCTCAGAAGTGGCCATCACATCTCATAAGCTGACTGGCTCAGACTGATTTCCCAGAGCATTGTCATTGTACACTGATAAATACACTAAAAAGTGAAGCTCTCCACCAGCAATAGGGCTACTCAGCATCCGTAATCCCAACAGCCTCTATAGGAATCTTGGCTGCAGCTTCCTGTAAAGCATCCTTTCTAATAAACTGGGACAAGGTGAAAGGAAGGGTCCAGTCATGATAAACAGGTCACTAGCACTGAGCACATTCCTCCTGCTGGTTGCACCTAACCTAATTGTTGCCAGACAGAGGTAGTGGCTCATGGCAGCACGGGTCCAGTCACATCAAATGCAAACATCTATTCAGATAACTGTACACCTATGTTATTGCTTCATCTCATCTTTAACTGTGAGAGAAAACTCCCCTCAAGATCAAACTTAGCTTTCCCTCGAGCTCCAGAGTATCTCTCCTGGGAAGCGATCTCAGTTCCCAGCTATATATATATATATATATATATATATATATATAAACCCTGAACAGCTGCTTATTGGGAGAGTTACCAGATCACCTTGGCCCAAGCTGTGATGATTCAAAGGAGTTCTAGAGGGGAGTTTGAATGAAAAGTCTACACACAGACTTCTATTGTACAGATGAACAAATTCATATGTAACTTCATATTCCTTATGTATTTGGTAGAAGCATACAAAGTAGGTAAAAGATAACCTCAGAGGAGAAAGTATCAGCCTTTAGAAGGAATGGGAAGTGTCTCCTGCAGAAAGAGACTCTTAGGCTGAATCACCAAGGAGGACAGGCATTCCACGAGATGGACTTGAGGAGAGAAAGCATTCCAGGCATGGGGCCAGACAGTGCAAAAGCATGGAGACAGGAGGTAGAATGTGGTATGTGAGGAATTGCAAATAGCCCAGCATGGCTCACTGTAGAGTAGAAGGGAGTAATGTATAAGAAGATTAAAAATGAAGATTGAAACCAGGTTGTGAAGCATTTTAAATTCCAATTGGAGGAGTTTATATCTGATACTAAAGGTAATTAAGAGCTGCTGGAGTTTACTAAGTATTGGGGGCAGGGGTAACATGATTAGATCTGAGCTCTAGGAAAATCACCCTGGAAGTTATGTGGAATATGGATCGTAGAGGGGGAAAAATGTGGGGCAGGGAGGCTAATTAGGAGGTTACTGCCATAGTTTAGGTAAGAGGTGATGAGGCCTGAAATTGGGTGTTAGCTGCATAGTTGGGGGAGCTAGGTGGCATAATGGATAGAGTGGCAAGCCTGGAATCAGGAGGACCTGAATTCAAATCCGGCCTCAGACACTTAACACAAAAACTAGCCATGTGACCTTGGGCAAGTCACTTAACCCCAATTGTCCTCCAAAAAGCAATATATATATATATATATATATATATATATATATAAAAGGAGTGATCCAACAGGCAAGAGGAGGACCAAAAGAGAACAGTGTCACAAAAATTCAGATCAAAGAATGTATACAAGAGGAGAAGGTGGTCATTAATGAGGAATGAGAAAAGCAATTAGACAGTCAAGGAAATGGAGACATCAGATGTAGATGACTTTTTAAAGGAGTTTAACTAAGAAGAGACAGAAAGATATAGTGTGATATTAGGGAAACAAATGAGATATTTTTAATTAATTAATTTTTAGCATTCTTTAAAAAATTTTTTTTGAGTTCTAGATTCTCTCCCTCCCTCCCTCCCCTCCTGTACCCATTGAGAAGGCAAGCAAATATGATATCAATTATATATGTGAAGTCATGCAAAATATATTTCCATATTATGAATAAATAAAAATAAAGGGCTCACTAGGGGTACAGTGAATAGAGCACTGGCCCTGGAGTCAGGAGGACCTGAGTTCAAATGCAGCCTCAGACACTTATTCACTTACTAGCCATGTGATCTTGGGCAAGTCACAACCCCAATTGCCCTGCCTTCCCCCCTCCAAAAAAAGAATAAATAAAAATAAAGTAAAAATTAAATAAATAAAAAGAAAGAAATATGAAGAAAGTGAAAAAACATATGCTTCAATCAGCACTTAGAGTTCATCAGTTCTCCCTCTGGAGGTGGATAGCATTTTTTTTAATTGTGAGTCCTTTGGAATTGTCTTAGATTGTTCTATTGATCAGAATAGACAAGTCTTTTCATATCTGATTACAATATTGCTGTTACCGTGTACAGTGTTCTCCTGGCACTACTGACTTCTCATTGCATCAGTCTTCCCAGGTTTACCTGAGACCGTCCTGCTCATCATTTCTTGTAGCATCTCAATTATATACCATAACTTGTCCAGTCATTTCTCCAATTGATGGGCCTCTCAAATGAAGAATTTTTTTTGTGAATGGGGGAAATATGGATGTGTTTGTAGGCATGGGGAGTGGGTAATGATAAAATGAGTGGTCTGCTAGAGAAGACAGTGGGGATGGGATCAAGGTAAAATATAAAGGGGGCTTGCCTTGGCAAGGAGAAGGCCCATCTCTTCATTTGAGATTGGAACAAAGGAGGTGATAGTGGGGGTTGATGGCAGAGGGATGTGAGATAAGGAGAAAGGGAGCAAAGGGAACAATAGCCAAATGGCCTCATTTTTTTTAAGTATGTGACAAAATCTTCAGCTGAGGGGTGGAGGAGGAATGGTCTGGGAGGCTTAACAGGAGAAGAGTAGATTTAGATCGTCCACTGCTTCACACGGGATCTAGAGAATCAGTTTGGAGGAGTAAAAGGATTGCCTAAAGCAGTGAAGTCCCTGTTGAAATTCAATAACAAATCTGTAGTGACCTTGTCAGCATTTTTTTTTAATTTCCCCCAGCTCCATTCAACGTTATTTGTAGAGGAGCAAGGAGGAATCTGGTAGGAATTATAGTTGTGATTTGGCAAGGCATGAGTAGTGATAGGGCAAGAGATCAAGGGATTCAAAAGTAGGGGGGTAGCATGGAGTTGAACTGGTTCACTTAGGGAAGGAGAAGAGTGTCCCCAATGCAGGAGTGATGACTAAGAAAGTACTGAGGGGTTGTAATGGTAATGGTAATCTGAAGATCTTCCCTGCCCCTTAATAAGCCTAAGGGAATTTGAAGACCTTCCCTTCCCCCTAATAGAGTGAATGTAATCATATGGAGCCTATGGTGGGAGGAGTTTGCTGAAGGGTAGAGCAGAGTCCACAGGAAGCTGGGAATTCAAGCGGCTAGATGGTGGGATGTATCAGCAATGCCATATTCACAATGACTATGGAAATTACAGATATGCTGGTGTAATTATCCATCACAAATACATCAGGCTTGCTATATGGGGGAATAAGCTACAAAATTTATTAAAATACCAAAAGACTGAGTCCCAAAACCAGAAAGTGAAAGCCATCAGAGTAGTTATGAAATTGGCACAGGTAGATAAAGTAGAAAGCACCCACATTCTCAAGCCTTTAAAACAGAATAGGCTACCTCAGGCAAAGGTCCTCCTCTCCCCACGCACAGCAACCACCCAGCATCCAGGAAGCGTGCTCCCAACAGCTCTGGCCCCTGGCAGTCCTCAGCAGGAGTCCTTAGCAGAAATTCTGGCTGACTCAAAAAGGGCTTCGCGCTGCCGCCGCCACTGCCTCTACTGCTGCTGCTGCCGTTGCCGCCACTGCTAGCCACCGCAGGAACTCTAGTTTGGCTTCCGCTTCCTCTTGCTCCGCCCCTTCCTGCTACGTCAGCAAGTCCAATGGGGCATGGAAGATCTTTAAATCCCATAACCCTTACATGGGAGAGGACACACCCAAGGAGACAGCTAGGATTGTGAATGTTGGTTTGTGGGAAGGCTAAAGGATGGTGTGGCTCTCTGCTGCATTGTGGTGTATTAACTTCTATGTTGCTATGATGGATTTGGTTTCCTGGTATTGGGATTTGGTTTTCTGGTGTCCTAATAAATGTTTTGCTTCTGTCTCCTATATGGAGAGTCTGTTATATTTTGCGATTGAGAACCATGCTGGCATATTTATAGTTGCCACTGGCACTGTGAATATTGCATTGGCACTACAGGGGTGGAGGAACTGGAGATCACAGTGAGGAAAAAGAATAAATTTAGGAGTGGTAAATCATAGAGATGAAATGATAAAGGATTACAGGGGCAGGAAAAATAATTTTTAGAGACCTTGAACATGGCTATGGAATGCTTCAGGGTTAAGGCAAGATCCAGGATATAACTATCACTGTATATTGTTAAGATAGAATTAAGTAGTAGGTCATAGGAACTGAGCCAATTGAAGAATGGGGGAGTTAGAATGTTTGAGGAAATAGCAAAATGTATGTTGAAGTCCCCTAGTATGAGGGCAGGATTTAAGGTGCAAATGGAGACTGACGTAATTGAGAAAGGAGGTCAGATGTCCTGGAGATCAGTAGATGATGGTCACCAGGAACTTAACTGGGTGAGATTTGTATAAAGTGACCCTCAGAAGAGGAGAGGTTCTTGGGTGATAGTGGTAAAAGAAGAGTCTGAAAGTGATGAGGGAAAGAAAGCAGAGACTTCCTACTCTCCTTTGGGACCAGTGAGTTGGGGATGGTATGTGAGAAATTGCAATCAGGACTGAAAAGTACTGAAACTATTACTGACCCTGTATCCCTGGCCATCCAAAGACAGGCAAGTCACAGTGAGTGACAGAACATGGAAAGAGTCTGAGAGAGAACGGTACAAAATGAAAGTGTTCGTGAATTATAGAGTTTCCGAAGGCACCGTTGAATAGGTGGGCAAATCTAGAGTGGGACATGAGTGAAGGATGGTAGAATTGAGACAGAGGAGAGCCAAAGAGCAGATAGCGGGAAGGAGAACAAAAGAGCTGTTTTTCAGCAGTCAGGATTTCAATAGCACTGGGATGGAGAGAGTGAGAAATGAGTCTCCTAACTATTAGGGAACGAATGGCAGTATCAATGGTTGGAAGGAGCTCTATTAATGAAAGCAGACGATTTGAAGACTCAGGGTTACTCTCTAATTCTCAGCATAGCTCTCAACTGGCTGTGACAGCAGCCTGGAATATTCTGTCCCTGGGCATTGGGAAACCTGCTCTCACAGGAGGCAGTATGGCTGTATCCTAAAAAGCTTGGGTCAGAACACTGCTGGCCTCTGCTCACTTAGATGTTTGCATATCTCTCAGCTTAGAAGAAGGTCTCCAGTAGAGTGCACCCAAGATGTATGCTTGGCCTTCTGCTATTTAAAATTTTTATCAGTGACTTGGATAAATACATAAATGACATGTTTAACAACTTTGCAGATGACACAAAACACATTAGATGACAGAGTCAGGATGTCCTAAGACCTTCAGAGGCTAGACTGGTGGGTGGAATCTAATATTAATGAAATTTAGCAGAGATGAACACAATATTGGGGCAGCTGAGTGGCACAGTGGATAGAGTTCCAGGCCTAGATTTCTCTTCCAGAATTCAAATCCAGCTTCAGACACTTACTAACTGAGTGACATTGGGCAAGTCATTTAACCCTGTTTGCCTCAGTTTCCTCCTCTGTAAAATGAGCTGGAGAAAGAAATGGCAAACTACTCCAGTATCTTTGCCAAGAAAATCCCAAATGGGGTCATGAAGAGTCAGACACGATTGATATGACTGAACAACAACAAACATAAGATCTTATATTTAGGTTCAAAATATCAATTTCATGAATACAAGATGGGTGATCCATGGCTAGGAGGTATCTGAAAAAAATCTTGAGATTTTAGTGTATTGTAGGCTTAATATAAGTCAATATAGTGTTCAAGAAAAGTAATACAATTTTAGGGCTTCATTCTGAGAAGTATAATGTCAGGGACTAGGAAGGTGATAGTCCCTGATTATATCATATCTGTGTTCAGCTATAGAATTTCCATTTTATTAAGGATATTAATAAGCTGGGGAATATATAGAGGACAGCATTCAAGACCTTGAGATCATTCTATATGAAGCCTGGTTATTTTACTGGCAGAAAAGACTTAGTAGAGACAGAATTACTCTCTTCTACTATTTGAATGGCTCTCACATGGCAGACTTCTACTACTTGACACCAAAGGGCAAAGCTAGAAGAAATGAATAGGTATTTCAAAAGTACAAATTTAGTATTAATGTAAGGAGAAAACTTAACAATCCAAATGTGGAATAGGTTTCCTTTGGAGCTGATAGGTTCACCATCATTTCTTCAAGCAAAGACTGAATGATAACTTATAGTCAATCAAATATGTTTTGGACCAGATGGCCTCTAAAGTCCCTTGAGATTCTATGATTTTGTGATTCATTTGCCATTTTGTTTCTGTGAGTGTTTCTATAAACTACTATGATTTGGCAAAATGTGAGCTTCTTGCATTTTAGAAAGGAAAGACTTGAAATAATGATAGCAAGTATTTATTTGTAAATTTTCATTATTGATAATCACCAACAAAAAGGTATGATAACATAAACAGATGTAGAACCTGCGGCCACCCTCCAGCTCATAGGCTAGATTCCTACAGGGAATGACTACCCCAGGTTTGAGGTGCTTTGTGTATTGATAGTACCCAAAAGCATGGTTCATGAATCCCCACTGATGTGCTATTAATAATCAGACTGAAGACACAATTGATTCAAAGCAAAGTCATTTAGTGAAAGTACACAGTGACATCCCTGGGAGTGGCGTCACACCCCCTCCACCCAAGCCACCAGACCTATTTCCAACCCAGCCCTCACAGTCATCATCTGGAGAAGCAACCACTGTGGAGAAGGAACGAGCCATCTCAACCAACGGCCACATATAGGGCAGATAAACTCAGGCTAGCTGGAATAGCAAGGTACCCTGAGGGAGAGGCAGGAGCCAGTATGGACCTTGAAAGTCAAACCACTAACACTTTTTTGACCACCATCTCCCCTTATAATCTGAGACAGATGACCCAAAAGAGATGGGAATAGCCATGCTTCTGGCCAGGTAACCTTCTAGTAAATCATCCCTGAGAAGATATAGCTTGGCAACTTCTCATTCAGCCTGTGCTATAACCATGGCTACTGAAGACACAGAAAAGAATGTTCTTGCTACCAAAGTCACTGGCACTATCAAATAATTCAACATCAGAAACTGATGTGATTATATCCATGGAAATGACATTAAAGAGAGGCATTACCATCTGCTTTGCTGCTGTACCCTATGGACTGTGGGACTTTTCCATCTGACGTGCAGCAGAAGCCTTCCTTATGTATTGTCTCCCATGTAAGAATGTGAGCATCTTGAGGTCAGGGATTGTCCCACTTTTCTTTTTGAATCTCCAGAACTCACATCTGAGCCCACAGAGAGTCAAGACCCTCTCGCTCTGGTGAGCCATCCTTGTCCAAGGACTTGAACAATCACTGTGAATTATACTGCTTGGGGTCTTTCTATTCCAGGTCAGTTTATGATTAGTCTGATCCATTTGCCTTCCCAGACCTTGGGCTATGTTTCTTCTGATCACCCTAGCACCTCTCACTTGGATTCGTAGACACACTCCCATCCTCTTTCTGTGTGTCATTCTTTCTCCCATATTCTTCCCAGTTTGAGTTATACCAAGGTCCCTGGACTACTTCCATAAGGCCTTTGAAAAGAAGCAAAAAGAGTCAGTAGTTGCTCCTGGAAAAATGTGTATGACCTAGAGGTAGAGGGGTAACATACCACCACCACCACCCCTAACCCCCACTGCACATGTCTAGGTCACCTTTCACTATACATGCTGGCTTTGTAGTGTAACTGGGGCTCAGATCTCATTGTAGGATTTGAAGTTTTTTCTGAGCTGGGGGAAAAAATGTCAAATTCTAATATACTAGTTTGAGCCCTACCCCACTCGGGAAATCTTGGAACTAGAAGGAATGAATTTAGAAGTCACCTAATCCAACTTCTGAGAGCTATATAGTGCAGCTTTATAGTGCTATATAGAGTGTTTGCCTTAAATCAGAAGGACCAGAGTTCAAATCTTGCCTCAGATACTTGTTAGCTGTGTGACCCTGGACAATTCACTTAACCCTGTTTGCCTTAGTTTCCTTGCCTGTAAAATAAGCTGGAGAAGAAAATGGAAATCTACTCTAGCATCTTTGCCAAGAAAACCCTAAAAATGGGGTCATGGAGAATTGGACATGACTGAAAATAACTCAACAACAAATTCAACTCTTTCATTTTGCATATAAGGAAACTGAAGCCTAGCAAGTGTAAGTGACTATATTAAGCTCATACAGCTTTTTATTTTTATTTTTTTGTTTTTTGCTTTTTGGAGGGCAATTTGGGGTTAAATGACTTGCCCAAGGTCACATTAAGTATTAAGTGTCTGAGGTTGGATTTGAACTCAGGTCCTTCTGAGTCCAGGGCTCTATTTGCTGTGCCATCTAGCAGCCCCTCATATAGCTTTTTAGTAGTAGAACAAAGTTCTTTTGACTCCTACTTCAGTGTTCATCACACTGCCTCCTGCTCTTTCTGGTTACTCTTGGTCTGCTATTATGACCCACTCCAATGAGTAGAAAATGAAAAATTACAATGCTTTAGGAACTAAGATTGCTCTTGGTCCTTGTAGCAGCAAGCACCCCAGCATCCTTTCTTAGATCTGCTTTTCTAAAAGAAAGCAACTCAAAATGGGTTAACAATCTCGCTTTAATCAAACATATGTCATTTACCTAGTTCAGGGGAAAAGGGTCAGCACCCCCAACTTCAGAGAATACAGAGGTTACAAGCAAAAGTTACAAGAAGACAGAGAAACAAATCAAGCAGACAGGCCTCCAACTGTCTGACCATTACATCCATACCTAGTCACAGTTACCAGAGGGGGAAGCACCAACATCTGGGTTTTCAAAGCCGGGGGGCTCTCAATGGCTGGCCAGAGTCTCATCTGGTCAAATCACACAATACTTCTTTTTTTTTCTTTTCAGCTTCTCTCCTGAGAGAAGTTTCAGAGATTTTCATTTATTTATTTATTTTAACTTTTTATTTATTTATTTAAATTAATTTGTTTGTTTCCTTTTAGTTTACAGGATTCAATTCCACAATTCCTTGGGTTTCACATTTTGTCCCCCTCCCTCCCCTCTTCCCCACGGCAGCATCTGTAAATACTTTCACATTATACTTTAGTCAAGTTATAAGGACGGATTGTACCAGCTGGAATGAAAAATGGTAAAGAGGACACAAAACCAAATAAAAGAAGGAAAAAGATCAAGTATTTTGCTTCCACCTGGATATAAACTTAGTTCTTTCTAGTTTTTTCTCGGGATGCACATATTTCTCTCCATCGTGAGTCTTTTGGGATTGACTTATATCACTGCATTGCTGAGAAGAGTCCAGTCTATCAAAGTTGGTCATCACACATCCGTTGTGTCTCTAATTGTGTACAAATTTCTCCTGGTTCTACTCTTCTCGCTCAGCATCAGTTTGTATAAGCCTCTCCAGGTAAATATGAACACTGTCTGCTCCTCGTTTCTTATAGCACTATAGTATTCCATAACATGCATATACCACAACTTGTTCAGCCATTCCCCAATTGATGGGCACCCCCTTAATTTCCAATTCTTTGCTACCACAAAAAGAGCTGCTATAAACATTTTTGTACATATGGGTCTTTCTCCCATTTCTATGATCTCTTTGGGATATAACCCTAGGAGTGGTATTGCTGGATCAAAGGTATGAAAGTATTTATAGCCCTTTGGGCATAATTCCAGATTGCTCTCCAGAAAGGCTGGATCAGTTCACAACTCCACCAGCAATGCATTAGTGTTCCAATTTGCCCGCATCCTCTCCAGCATTTGTCATTTTCCTGTTTTGTCATCTTAGCCAATCTGATTGGTGAGATCACATAATACTTCTCAAAGCGACAAAAAACCCTCACATCAGGGTTTATATAGCCTTCTCCTGGCTCAGAGAATGTAACAACCCTCTTGACCCACTGCCCAATCAAAACGCATTCCAGAAAACCAAGCCTCCTGCCACAGGCTCCAGGTGCACTTAAGCCTATCAAATGGCCTAGGAGCAGGGAAGATCCTAAATTCTTATTCCCTTAACAATCCTACCCCCTGGCCATATTGTAGTTGTTTAGTTACTGTCTAGCTTTTTGCAACCCCATTTAGGTTTTTCTTGGCAAAGATACTGGAATGGTTTGCCATTTCCTTCTTCAACTCATTTCCAGATGAGGAAACTGAAGCAAACGGGATTAAGTGATTTGCCCAGGATCACACACAACTAGGAAGTGTCTAAGGTCAGATTTGAACTCAGGAAGAGGAGTCTTCCTGATTCTAGGCCCAACACTTTGGCCATAACATTCTATTTGGCTCCACCAATTACCTAGGCACAGATAATATACAATAAAAATAGCATAGAATAACAATAATAGCGGTAATCTGTGGTGAGTAGAGAAGGAGGACGAGGAGGAGGAGGAGGAAAGGG
>NW_027185809.1:26737961-26751112 GCF_028583685.1 Petaurus breviceps papuanus
CTTTTAAGTATCATCCCTTCTTATTAAATTGGTCCTGTGCCCTCTGTCTATGTATACCTGTAAGCATATATACACACATTCACACATGTATTCATATGCCCGTATACCCTCCGACATAGACATATATATATATTCCTTTCAACTATTTTCATACTGAGAAAAGTTTCATAAGTTACAATTATTGTTTTTCCATGTAGGAATGTTAATAGTTTAACTTCGATCAGTGGCTTATGATTTCTTTTCCTGTTTACCTTCTCAAGCATCTCTTGCTTCTTGTATCTGGATGTCAAATTTTCTATTCAACTCTGGTTTTTTCTTTTTTTGTTTTTAAGCAATTGGGGTTAAGTAACTTGCTCAAGGTTACACGGCCAGGTGTTTCTGGGTGGGTGCCAAGTGTCTGAGCCCGGATTTGATCCCAGGTCGTCCCGACACTGGAGCCGGTGCTCTTACTCGCTGTGCTATCCGGCCGCCCCTCAACTCTGTTTTTTTTCAGCAAGAATACTTGAAAATCCTCTACATATTTTCCCCTGAAACATGATACTCAGTTTTGCTGGGTAGGTAATTCTTGGTTTTAATCCCAGCTCCTTTGCCCTCCAGAATATCACATTCCAAGCCCTTTGATCCCTCAGTGTAGAAGCTGCCAGACCCTGGGTTATCCTGATTGTGTTTCCACAATATTCAAATTGTTTCTTCCTGGCTGCTTGTAATATTCTCTCCTTGATCTGGGAATTCCAGAACCTGGCTATAATATTCCTAGGAGTTTTCTTTTTGGGATCTTTTTCAGAGGGTGATTGGTGGATTCTTTCAACTTCTATTTTGCCTTCTGGTTCTAAAACATCAGGGAAATTTTCCTTGAGAATTTTTTGGAGGATGATTTCTAGGTTCTTTCCCTGATCATGGCTTTCAGGTAGTCCAATAATTTTTAAATTATTTCTCCTGGATCGATTTTCCAGGTCAGTGGTTTTTCCCATGAGATATTTCACATTGCCTTCTATTCTTTCATTTGTTTGGATCTGTTTAACAGCATCTTGATTTCTCTTAAAGTCACTAGCTTCCCTTTGCTCTAATCTAAATCTGAGGGAACGATTCTCCTCATTGACATTTTCAGATTCTTTTTCCATCTGGCAAATTCAACTTTTCAAGGGATTCCTCTCTGTATTGCCTTTTTGAGCCTCTTTTGCCAATTGAGTCACTATGTTTTTTAAGGTGTGATTTTCCTCAGTCAGACTGTTGACTCTCATTTCATAATTTTCTTGCATCGTTCTCATTTCTCTTCCCAATTTTTCCTCCTCTTCTCTTATCTGCTTCTTAAGGTCCTCTATGGCCTGTAACCAGCTCGTATTTTCTTTTGAAGCTTTTGGTGCAGGAGTTCTGACTTCACTGTCTTCCTCCTGTTCCATGCTGTGCTCCTTTTTGTCCCCAAAATAGGAGTGTAAAGTTGGAGTCTTCTGTTTGTTTTGCTTCCTTTGTCTGGTCCTGTCGCCCCTCAGTCACTTGACCCCTGGGCTTCTTGCCACAGTAGGACTCTGCCACCAGACAGGGGAGCTTTCATCCCATACGCTGGGGTTTTCTTAGCTGCCGGAGGTATTAGTTGGATGCCCTCTCTGAGGCCTCCACCCATTCTGGCAAGCTGGTCACACACCCCAGGACCTCCATCCTAGACCACAATCCAGATCGAAGCAGCTTAAAGTAAGAGTGATTACCCCTCAGACTGGTCGCTTGGTCCCCCTACACTATGCAGGCTAGGAGCTGAAGCTGCATTGTGGCGCTGGCTCGGGGTCTCAGTGGCTTCTTGCCCTGGGGGCAAAAGGTGATTCACTCCCATCTACTGGTGCCAAAATCCACACTGCACTGACCTCTCACTTTGTCCTTAGCATCTATGTGTTGATGTATCTGGAAATGGCCACAGCTGCTGGTGATCTGGAGTCCCTCCAGCTGGTGGCTGTTCAGGCCTGCCCTGAGGCTAAAACCTCTGGCTCACAGGAGCCTGGGCTTGGCTCCCATAGCGCTGTGCTGGCCCATTCCTGCTGGCCTGCCGGGCTGTCCTCAGCAGAAGGTTAGCTTATTTGTGTCATTTTGTGCGTTCCGCAGCTCCAAAATTTGTCTAGAATCCCCTTTTATGTGGATTGGGGAAGGTGGAAGCTGGAGCCCCATGGAGGTCCTGCTTCTACTCCGCCATCTTCTAATTTTCATTATTGATATTTTCTCCCTCACTTTCTTAAGTCTAGACAACCAAGAAAGCAATAAAATAAGCCCAAATTTGTAGTATTTGCCAATTCTGAGGTGTAAATGCTCACACTGGAAATTTAGCAATCAGCTCTTGTTAGCCAGTATGACCTAAGTCTAGCAAATAAATCCCTGGAGTTTATCAAGCCAGTGAAGCAATCAGAACTATGCCTTGTAATAATATCACCTTGGTAGCTTTGTGGAAAATGGATTAAAGGGGAGAGAGACTTGAAGCCAGGGTGGTCCATCAGAAGGCTATTGCAATATTTCAGGTAAGAGGTGATAAGAGCCTGAACTAGGGTTGTGAGGAAAGAGAAAGGGAGAGAAAGGGATAGCAGGGGAAGGTGTCATAGGAGTATAATTGCAAGACCTAGCCATTGATTAGATGTGTGAGGAGAGTGATCGTGAAGAGTGGAGAAGGAATCAGAAGTTGAAAGCCTCGATGAGCAGAAGGAGGGTGGTGCCACTGGTGGAAATAGGAAAGTTAGGAAAAAGAGTAGGTTTGAGAAGAAAGACATTAAGTGGTTGCCCATTGATTGAAGAATGACAAACTATGGGATGCAAATATAATAGAATATTATTGTACCATGTGATCAATCAACCAACAAACATCTATTAAGTGCCTACTATGTGCCAGGAACTGTGCTAAGCATTGAGGATACAAAAAGAAGGGCAGTTTGATGGTGCAGTGGATAGAGTGTGCAGCCTGGAGTCGGGAAGACTTATCTTCCTGAGTTCAAATCTGGCCTCAGACACTTAATAGCTAGGTGACCCTGGGCAAGTCACTTAACTCTGTTTGCCTCAGTTTCCTCATCAGTGAAATGAGATAGAGTAGAAATGGCAAACCACTCCAGCATCTTTGCCAGGAAAACCCCAAATGGGGTCACAAAGAGCTGGGCACAGCTGAAGTGAATGAACAACAACATATAAAAAGGGGTTAAATATAACTCCTGCCCTCAAGGGGGGAAACAATATGCAAACATATGTGTGTATACACATATACACACACACGCACACACATATGTGTGTATATACACACACACATATATATATATATACATAAAATACACACACAAAGCAAGCTACATACAAGATAAATAGGGAATAATTAACAAAGAGAAGGCACTGGAATAAGCGATTGGGAAGGCTTCATATAGGGGGTGCGGTACATAGTTGGCACATAAAGGAAGTCAGATAGGTCAGTAGCCAGATCGGAGGAGGGACAGCATTCCAAGAATAGGGGACGGCCAGAGGGAATGTAGGGATCCAAGAGATGGAGTGTCTTGTGAAGCATTCAGAGAAACACATATGAATTTGATACAGAGCAAAGAGAGTGAAACCAAGAAAACAATGCCCACAGTGACCAAAATGATAAAATAAAACAATGAGAAGGCATCAGAATTCCGGTAGAATGGGATGACCATTGGTTTTAGAGGACCAATGATGAAGTGCATTTCCTTCCTTTGAAAGGTTTTAGACTATAGAGAGGGGGAATGCTCCATGTGGTCCCTATGATGGTCTGGTCTCTTCTACTTTCTCAAAAACTCCTCCTTCCCCCCATACTCGTACAGTAAGGAGGACATGATATTGAGAAGTGACAATGATTTTAAAAACATAAAATGTCAATAAAGTAAACCAAAAAGAAAGAGACAAACAGAATAATTGATAACTCAAAGAGTCTGGTCAGAACAAGTGCTGGGGAAAAATGTCTCTGGTGCCTGTGGACATTAGAGTATACTTGTTGATAAAAGAGAAAGTGTAGAAGGGGGAGGGAATGAAAGTATGCCAGCTGTGAAGGGTGTGATGAAGAGTTTCATTCTGACATTCCTAGAGTCTAGTATTTCTGACTCATCTCATTCCATGCAATTCATTTGCTGACCAAGATCACAACCACTCATTTAACCTGTTCTTGCTTTGCCCCTAACCTAAAAGAGCTAAGTGGAACAGTGGATAGGGCACCAGGGCCAGAGTCAGGAGGACCTGAGTTCAAATTTGATCTGAGACGCTCAGTAGCTGTAGGACTCTGGCCAAGTCACTTCACCCTGTTTGCCTCAGTTTCCTCATCTGTAAAATGAGCTGGAGAAGAAAATGGAAAACCACTCCAGTATCTCTGCCAAGAAAACCCCAAATGGGATCACAAAGAGTCAGATATTACTGAAAGATGACTGAACAAAAAACAGCATTGGATTTAGACTCAGAAATTTAATGAACTAAGTGGTCCCTGAGACCCTTTCCAGCTCCTGGGCTGGAAGGTAGCATGGCATGATGGAAATGGGCCTAGATTCAAATCCCACAAATGTCACTTATTACTTGTGTGACCTTGGGCACTTTCTGGGTCTCAGTTTCCTAATCTCTAAAATGAGATGGTTGGACTAAGTGACCCTCAGAGTCCCTTCCAGCTCTGAAATCCTATGACTCTATGGTCTATGCTCTATGTGACCTTGGGCAAGTAATTAGCCTCTCTGAGCCTCAGTTTGCTAATCTGCATAATGGAGATAAATATTACTTGCTCTACCTCCCTCATAGGATTGTTGTGAAGATCAAACATGAGCATTGACATCTAACTCCTTGTAATCATTGAGTATCATATAAATGTGAGTTATTATTATTTAGTAACAGATCTAGGATAAGAATAACGATTCTTCCAGGGCCTCCATGGCAACACATCTTCAGAGTCTCTTAGCGATCATTCATTTACCTTCGCAGGCACAAGGATTGGCTGGTTTTCACTGTAGGGGGAATTGGATTTCTCTTCATAGAAGAAGCCAGAGCTGGGGGTGGGAAAGGAAGGGAGAGGATAAGATAGACTCGTGTTGGTGCTTGCATAAGACAAAATGCTTAGACAAAAGAATCAGAGAATTTTCTTAGCCAGCATTATAAGCAATTGCAAAACAATAATAAAAACTAGGCACAATATAAATATCTTAAATAGGGAACAATTATATGGAATGAAATACTAGAATGCAATTAAGGCAGACAGGTTTGAAGAATATAGAAGTGTGGAGGATCTTTACGAAATAATGTGAATTTTAAAAGGCAGAATCAAAAGAATGAGGTATATAGTAACTATGATCATATAAGGAAATGTCAATTTAAATGAATAGTGAAAGAACCATAGTGGGGATTTAGAAGGAAGGACAGAAAAAAACATAATCTTTTTTTTTTAAATTGGGCTGGAAACCTCCTGGAAGAAATTCTTTCTGAGTGACTGGCAGCTGCTGCCATTTAAAGTCTTAAAAGGTTGCCTGGGACATTGAAAGGTTAAGTGATTTGCCCAAGGTCAGCATATTTGAAAGGCCTTCAACTCAGGTCTTCCTGATTTTGAAGCCATTAAGACAGCCACAATTTCAAGGAAGAAAGTCATAATATACTCATTCTGTCATGAGTATAAAACTCTTCAATAGTTTATAGTTTGAAATTAATTTACTTAGAGGCATGTACTTACTAGACAAGTTTAATTATTAAATTTCTAATAAAACATTTAATTTAAAAGGTAGCAGTGAATAGAAGGCTGAACCTGAAGCCAGGAAGACCTGAACTCAAACCTGGCCTCAGATTCTTACTAGCTGTAAGACATTTAAGCTCCGGTTGCCTCATCTGTAAAATGGGGATAATAATGACACCTACCTCCCAGGGATGTTGTGAGTATAAAAAGATGTCAAAATTTGTAAAGTGGTTTGCAAACCTTAAAGGACAGAGAGGTGGCAAAATGGATAGAGTACCAGGCATGGAGTCAGGAAGGTTCATCTTCCTGAGTTCAAATCTGACCTCAGACATTTGCCAACTTTGTGACTCGGGGAAGTTACTTAACCCTGTTTGCCTCAGTTTCCTCATCTGTAAAATGAGGTAGAGAAGGAAATGGTAAAGTACTCCAGTATCTGTCAAGAAAGACCCAAATGGGGTCATGAAGTGTTAGACAGGACTGAAAGAATGGAACGACAACACGCAAACCTTTAAGTGATATATAAATGCCGGCTATGATGCTTTTTTAAAAGAAAAAATATCTGGTAAGCATCTTAGAGAATATCTAGGTAACCCATTTATTTTGCAGATAGAGAAAATAAATCTTAGAAGGGAAGACTGAAGCCTAAGGTCACATAGCTAATTTAGAACCCTCTACCCCAATTCCTGATGTACTGATGTAAGAAGTAGAAATGGCATTTAACTAGAAGAAGCTAGAAAGAAGGCTACTCCAGAGCAAAAAGCAGGGCGGAACAACTGAGGCATTTTCCTGCTACTTCTAGAGGTATTGCCAGGGTGGAGCCCAGGGACAGCATGTTAAGGACAGATGTGGAAGTATGCTAGCAATGTGGAGCAGGGAGCAATTTGGTCATTGTACTGACTCTTGTCTCATAGGATTCCCCAGACAATGGGAGAGAAGAGGCTGTGGCTGGCAGGACCTGAACTCCAGTCTGGCTCATGAGCAGGAAAGGAGTTGGATTACATTGTAACTAAGACCCCTTCTAAGCCTTCATATTCTCTCATAATACTTTTTAAATTGTGGGCTTTTAATTTTTTTATTGCGGGGTAAAGAAAAGAGGCAGCTAGGTGGTACAATAGATAGGCCTAGAGTCAAGAAAATCTGAATTGGGGGCAGCTAGGTGGCGCAGTGAATAGAGCACTGGCCCTGGAGTCAGGAGGACCTGAGTTCAAATCCGATCTCAGACACTTAACACTTACTAGCTGTGTGACCTTGGACAAATCACTTAAACCAAATTGCCCTGCCTTCCCCCCTCCAAAAAGATGAAAAGAAAAAATCTGAATTAAAATCTGGCCTCACACATTTACTACCTGTGTGATCCTGAACAAGTCACTTAACCCTGTTTGCCTCAGTTTCCTCATCTGTAAAATGAGCTAGTGAAGGAAATGACAAACCACTCCAGTATCTTTGCTAAGAAAACCAAATGGGGTCACAAAGAGTCAGACCCAGCTAAACAATAAGGAAAGAGGTGTTGGCTTAAAGCAGTTTTTTTTCTCCTAAAGCATCTGTTTGATATTGGGGTCACCAATCCCCCCTCTTTCCAACAATAAGGTTTTTTAATTGCCAATCATGGAGAAATAACTAACCTTAGTGACTAAGTTATCAAAAATTAATGTGTGAAAATAAGACATTACCAGATAGCAGGCTTTCTCTCCACCTCAGTTGACTTCCTCAGTAATGGCTACATGATATCCTGAGGTCTCTGTTCATGGGAGTGGCTCCTGGTCCTGCATCTTTCTTTGTGTATCATGCTCTGGATATATATTGTATAATGATTGCCCCAGGTACAAAAACTCCTACTTATAGGTTGGGGTGCACCTAAATAAATACACTCAAAATAAAACTGTTTTGGAGGCAACCCAATCTTAAAAGAACTCAGTTTTGATTATAGAAATATTTCAAAGAGAGAAAGTTTCCAAAAGAAAACTAAAGATTGTTTCCATTACTGTAACCCAGGGAGGTCAGCAAATTGCTGAGGGAAAAGTGAGAGGGGAAACAGGCAGGCTTTTGCACTCTATTTGCTACAACAAACCACATCTTCCCAGTCACACAGATGCCTGAGAGATATGGAAAGTAGGGGATCTGTCTCACAGAAAAAGAAATAGGACCCCAAGATCATACTGTAGGATTATAACTCTAGGACTGGAAGAGAGGCACATAGTCTGTCCTCTTCTTTTTACAGATGAAACTACTGAGGCCCAGAGAGATGAAAATGGCAGAGATCATCTAATCCCAAAGCCAACCTTCTCCATATTTGTATCAATGAATCTCAAAGCTGAAAGAAAGGAATCCCCAAATCATTAAGTCAGAAGGAACCTCTGATGGCAATTAGTACAACTGGTTTCTCAATCAAATTCAATTCAATAAGCATTTATTAAGTTCCTTGTGATGTATAAAAAGTTTGAGAGACAGTTTCTGGGTAATTTTATTTCTGGGTAATCATTTTATTAATCCCACTAGCGTATAACTAATACAAGGGTCAGTGATACTCTCAAATGCCAAAGACCCCTCATGAAACTTGCTCAATACTTATATGCCCTTGGAAGAGCAGGCGAGCCTGAGGGTAGGAATCAACACTTAGGTAGTTGATTCCTACTCTGAGGTAGGAATCAAATGGTTAACAAACAATGAGAAATAATGAATATTATAAAGAGAAGTGGACCTATTCTAATGGGGGATGGGGGATGTGACTTTGATCATTTGCTTCCAAATCACCTACAACCTTGGGCAATCTAGACAAGGATCTACTTCCCTGCCCAAACCTGCCTGAGTGGAACACAGTGGGCCAGAATTCACCTTAGATTAAATTCTTTTTAAGGTTTTCCAGTTGGATGAAGCGACAGCTCCATTGAGGTAAAATAGGCTAGGTGGGGTAAAATTTTGGGAAATATCAGGGTTCTCCCCCAATAATTTTTTATTTAATAATCACTTCTTTCAGGCTACTATGCCGAGGAATGTTCAAATTACCAAACACTTGTGCCCATTTCACATGCCAGTAAGGTTATGTTTAAGATTCTTCAAGCTAGGCTTTAGCAATATGTGAACCTAGAATTACCGAAGAGCAGACCGGTTTTCAAAGAGGTAGAGGAACTAGAGACCAAATTGCCAACATGTGCTGGATTATGGCTAAAGCAAGGGAGTTCCAGAAAAACACCTTTTTCTGCTTCATTGACTACACTAAAGCCTTTGTGTGAATGACAACAAAATGTGGCAAGTCCTCAAAGAGATGTAGTACCAGATCATCTTACTTATCTCTGGAGATACCTGTATGTAGGTCAAGAAGCAACAGTTAGAACTGAACAAGGAACAACTGATTGGTTTAAGATCAGAAACAGAGTACAACAAGGTTTGCATTGTCATCTTATTTAACTTATATGCAGAGTACATCGTACAAAATGCCAGGCTGGATGAATCAAAAACCAAAAGTGACAATGCCAGGAAAAACATCAACAATCTCAGATATGCAAATGATACCATTCTGATGGCAGAAAGTGAAACAGAATTGAGAAGCCTTTTAATAAGGGTGAAAAACGGAGAGTGTAATAGCTGACTTGAAGCTTGACATCAAAAAACTAAGATCTTGGTAATTGGTTCCATCATTTCCTAGCAAATAGAGGGAGAAGAAAGGGAAGCAGTGTCAGATTTTGCATTCTTGGGCCCAAAGATCAGTATGGATAGAGACCATAGCCATGAAATTAAAAGATGTTTCCACCTTGGAAGGAAAGCTATGGCAAATCTTGACAGCATAATAAAAAGCAGAGACATCACCTTGCTGACAAAAGTCCAAAGAGTCAAAGCTATGTTTTTTTCCAGTAGCAATGTATGACTGAGAGTTGGACTATAAGGAAAGCTGAGCACCACAGAATTGACACTCTAGAATTCTGGTGCTGAGAAGACTTTTGAGAGTCCCTTAGACAGCAAGGAGATCAAATCAGTCAATACTTAGATAAATGAATTCACTGGAGGGTCAAACACTAAATTTGAGGCTTAAATACTTTGTCCATACAATAAGACAGGACTTATTGGAAAAGACCCTGATGTAGGGAAAGATCGAAGGCAAAAGGAAAAGGGGATGGCAGAGGATGAGATGGATGGTGTCATAGAAACAATGAACATGAAAATGAACTTGGACAGACTTCAAGGGATAGTGAAGGATAGAAGGACCTGATATGCTATGGTCCATGGGGTCATGAAGAGTCAGAGACAAATGAAAGACTCAACAACATATTCCAGATATTGTGCTAAGTACTAAGAATACAAAAAGAGGTAAAAAAAAATCAGTCCTTGCCCTCAAGAAGCATACTGTCTAATGAACTAGTATCCCCTACACAACATCCCTAACAAATAGTTATTTGCCTTCCTCTTGAGGGTCATCAATGAAAGGGAACCCTCTACTACCCAAGGCAGCCCATTTTCTTTTTTGGACCAGTTTGTTAGAATGTTTTTCCTTATCTAACACTGATGAACCATTGTAGGGCCCACTGTACCCATTCCTTCTCCCTAAAGGGCTGCTCTCTTCTGGACTCGGTTCAGTCTCAAGGAAGCCTTACCTCTAATGAGAGGAGTTATGGTCACTTTTTTCCCTCACTCTTGATTCAAATTTCCAAACCCAGTCCAATCACTCCGGGGGAAATTATTTAAAACTTAGATTTTGCCTCATGTTTAAAGTCTCTCCAAAGAAGTTCAAGGTTCACAATGCACCATATAAATCAGGTATGGGGCATCCTAGGAAGTTCAGTACATAGAGTACTTACTGGGCCTAGAGTTAAGAAGACTCCTCTTCCTGAGTTCAAATCTGGCCTCAGACACTTACTAGCTGTGTGACCCTGGGCAAGTTTCCCCTGTTTGCCTCAGTTTCCTCATCTGTAAAATGAACTGGAAAAGGAAATGGCAAACCACTCCAGTATCTTTGCCAAGAAAACCCCAAATGGGATTATAGTCAGACAGAACTGAACTGAATGAACAGCATGTATTTATTTCCTACATACAAAAGAAATTCTAACAAACACGAAAGACTGACAGTGCATGTTAATAGAACAAAATAAAACAAGATTGAGGAACTTAATTTACAACTATTATTATATTCTTTCTTAAGGCTAATACTTTTTAATCTCATTAGAATATAAAGCAATTTACAGGATTGCTGATTGGGCATTTTACATTCTACCTCAGCCCTTTGTTGTCCAAACAGCTCCCACTCATGTCTTCTGAGAAAATAATCCAAGCCTGGGTCTTTCTTCTTATCGATAGTTATCTTCTTCAAGAGTTTTGAGTAGTTGACAGGTGTTTCTTTCCTAACCCCTGATCCAAAGATACCTAGGATCTCCAGACCTCTCAAACGCACAAGATCACCTCTAAGCCTGGACACATCCATCTCAGTATAGCAAGTCAGGCTACTTGGGCAGGGCCCCAAGGTACTTGAAAGGATTTGGGGGGTTTTCCTCTCTAATGTCATTGGCTTGAGCCTCCACTGGCCCTGCTCTCCCCACTGTTAGGTGTCAGTAGCTAGCACTCTTCCCTTAGCTACTTCACATCAATTAACTTTTATAAAAGGACATTTACTTTGAAGATATAACACTACCAAAAAAATATAAGCATTCTCCCCATCCCACCTCAGTACTTTGGGAATGAATTCTTCCCTATACTGCCTTAGCTTCTGTGGAAGACTGGAATCACTCTTAGCACAACTTCTGTATAACTTTGGTCCTACCAGTTTCATGGTCCACCAACCACAGGAGGACCTGAGTTCAAATCCAGCCTCAGACTCTTACTAGCTATATGACCCTGGGCAAGTCACTTAACCCAGATTGCCTCCCCCTTCCCCCCCCAATATTAAAATATCAGCTAGAGATGTTTTTCCCTCCCTTTAACTTCTGTGGTGCCTTTGTTTTCTACAGCTCAGTCATTAGTACAAAATGACCTAAGTCTCTGGTAGGGGTAAGGAAGGCAAATATGTTAAAATTTTAAATTTTAAAAAGAGCCCCTAGTCCCACCAAGTTAAAGCTTCATCAGCAGGTTTTCCTGGCAAAGTACAAGGTGACAGATGAGGGCGTCCAGTTGTCTCTTAAGGCTAAGAAGATAAGATTAGAAAAAGAATTTTTGTTCTATGTTCTGGGGTAAAGGGAGGGGTTTGATTAAAAGTTTATTTTTAAAAAGATTTGATTTATAAGTTTGCATTTTTAAAGTAAAGCCTAGCTGTCATTTTTTAAAAGTGAAATTGAGTTAAATTTTAGGGTTTTTAATTTTGATGAATAGATATTAAATAATGAAAATAAAATAATGATGAATAAAAATTATTTTAAGATTGAGAATTTAATAAATGTTTACCTATAAAGAAATTTGAAAGGAAGAATACCCTAAGAGATGTGCTATGAAAGCCAATAGCAGCAACATGGGTGGGGGACATATTTCTCCCTTCCCACAAGGCAACTGCTGTCCTGTAGCTTGCATCAAGATCCTACACAGTCTGCCTTCAATCCATCATTTCCAATGCAGTGGAACTTCTCTCTTAGGACCAATCCCTCTGCCCACATCCCTTCTACATATTTGGGCAGACACTGGGCTGCAGTATTCTTTCCTCCTCCCTCCTCCTATTGAACTGAATTTTATCACAGGACATTTACAAGGCACCTCTCTAGCCTGGTTCTTAATGGTTAATATTTTCCTTTCAAAGTACTCACAGGTCATCCCTTTAATAAATTATTCTTTAATTTTGCTGAAGACTTGCTTCTCAGTGATCTGTAGTTTCCAGAACTACCTTTTTCTCTCTTCTTTAAAATTAGGACATGTTTCCTTCTTTTAGTATCTCTTCTGTGGTTGAATATTCCTCAGAGATATCTGACAGATCTTCAGCAATCACATGGAAAAGTCTTTTTTGCTACCCTGGGGTTGTATTTCATCTGGAGCAAGACTTAAACCTATTGAAAGAAGCATTGTGCTGCCTTACTATCTTTTCACTAATCTTGGGTTTCAATTCCCTCTTAGCCATGTCTGTTCTATATACACACGATATAAGACATAGAACACATGGGATAAATTGAGAACCAGTTTCTTTTCTTCCTCAATCAGAGATGTTTCTGTCTTCATAATTAGTCTTTGATACCTTCCAGACCTTCATTATAGGCAGATGTCCCTTTGAATCTAAAGGGGACTAACTACAACAGCTAAAGCTGGGGAGACTCTACCACTACAGATAGATGAATCTTATGGAAAGTTAAGCTTCCCCCCAACCCTGCTTCAGCTTTATGGTCTAATGTACCAGACCTTCTCCTTGATGGTGGAGACAATAAGGACAATCCACCCTCCAAGGAAATTAATCCATAGTTAAAAAAAAAAAACAGATGAAAGGAAAATAAGACTCTTCAAGAGAAATTTTCATACCTAGAAGCATTGAGAAGGAAAGAAAGAAAGAAAGAAAGAAAGAAAGAAAGAAAGAAAGAAAGAA
>NW_027185809.1:26751122-26795709 GCF_028583685.1 Petaurus breviceps papuanus
GAAAGAAAGAAAGAAAGAAAGAAAGAAAGAAAGAAAGAAAGAAAGAAGAAAGGAAAGGAAAGAAAGAAAAAGGAAGAAGGAAGGAAGGAAAGAAAGAAAGAAGAAAGAAAAAAGGAAGGAAGGAAGGACTTGTTAAGAGCCTACTATGTACCAGTCAATGTGCTAAGTGCTATAGAAATAATAGCTCATTTGATCCTCACAACAAGCCTAGGTGCTGCTATATTCTCATTTTATAGTTAAGAAACTGAGGGGGGCATAGGATGAGTAAAAAAGGAAGAAGAATCCCTTGATTCTCCCCTTAAAGCTGTAAACCATAGGAGACTGGTTAGAGGAAGCTACTTCCGAAGAGGCAATATGGTTTGGCAGATAGACAACCAACCTCAGAGTCAGGAAGATTTGGGTCCAAGTCTTGACTTGACTATGTGAATCAAGCAAGTCATATAACAATGCCCTGCACAAGACTATGAATTACAAAGAAGAGACGGATTTACATTGATAGAAGTTTCCTCACTGGAAGCTCTCCATACCAGAAAAATAACAGGTCCTGCCTGATCCCCTCCCTCTAGAGGCAACTAGGGGGTATAGTGAATAGAGTACAGACCTGGAGTCAGGAAGACCTGAGTTCAAATATGACCTCAGGCATTTCCTAGCTGTGTGACCTTGGATAAGTCACTTAACCTCTGACTTCCTCAATTTCCTCAGCTGTAAAATGGCATCATAATAGCACCTACCTCATAGAGTTGCTTTATTAAATCTCAAATGAGATAATTTTTATAAAGCACTTAGCAGTGCTGGGTACGTAGTAGGTACTTAGTAAGTGCATGTTTTCTTCCTTCCTTCTTCTTCCTCCTCTCAAAGGGAATCTAGTTGTAGTTCCCACTGTAGTTTTCACTGGAGGCTGCCCATCTGGGCACGGGAGGGGAAGAATAGGGTTTCCAGCAGGTTGCATTCTCCTCACACTTCTTGAGATGCATGCAATGGCTGAACCCTGGTTGCAGAGGGAGACCATGGAATGAGAATCAGGGATTCCTCAAGTCCTCTGTAGCAGGTCAGATATTAACATTTACCAGTTCAACTTTCCCTAAGGAATTGGGGAAAAGACCAGGGCCCCGAGAAAAGGTGGCCAATGTCCCATTTTCCTTCAGACACTAGGATACATGGTTATTGCAACCCTGGCGGGGAGAAAAGGGGTGGAAAAGGGAAGCCATGGCTCCTGCCTCCCCTTTTCTCTCTCCCTGCACTTGTGCTGGCTGCCAATGGAAACTCAGTCACACCTGCCTGAGGGAGAAGCACCTGGAGAATGACAGGTGGCTGCATGTGGGAGCAGCTTCTTATGTATAACAAAACATTCTTTCCAGTGGCACAATCAGTAGCTTTGGGTTTTGGCCAAAATAATGCAAAGGGCTCATTCCTTGCCTGAGAACTACAAAATGTATTCATACCTCTGATCCCTACCCACAATAAACCTGAAAGAAAATGGGTTTGTGGATGGTAATCTCCTCATAGAATTAATGGACAACTACAATAGCCTTCTAACTGACCTCCTGCCTCAAGTCTCTCCCCACACTAGTCTATCCTTCACTCCGCTGGAAAGGTGACTTCAGAATCTCAAGCATAGGTAACTCTCTGTCACTTTTAGGATAAAAGTCCTCTGATTGAATGGTGTTAGGAAAAGGCTGTGGGATTATTATTCTGTTAGATGAAGCAAAACTTTAACTGAACTTTATCCTGATTTCTAGAACTATGTTTTATCTATCTCATTGTGAAGTTTCATTTATTGTTTGAGAGTATGATAAACTCTAGGCTGAAAGTAACTTGTGAGAGAAATTTTTCAGACTTCATGGAGTAACTGCCCATGTCCTTTCTCTCTCTAAGTAGAAATGTTTAGGTTAGAATGGATTAGAATAGAATAGAATAGAGTAGAGTAAAAATCGTTTCTGGCAGGTTTATGCCTAAATTTTTTTAAAAGTCCTCTGATTGATATTGAACGTATTTTTCATAACCTGGCCTCTTTCCACAGTTTCAGCTCTCTTAGCTTTTATTTCTTTCCATGCACACTTCAATTCAGCTGTTTTTGTTGTTCAGTCATTTTTTAGTTGGGTCCAACTCTTTATGACCCCTTTTGGAGTTTTCTTGGTGGAAATACTGAAGTAGTTTGCTCATTTTACAGATGAGAAAACTGAGGTAAACACAGTTAAGTGACTTGCCCAAGGTCACACAGCTAGTAAGTGTCTGAGACTGCATTTGAACTCAGGTTTTTCTGACTCTAGGCCTGGGGCTCTATCCACTGTGCCACCCAGCGGCCTGGCTTATAGTAGGCATTTAATAAATGCTTGTTAACTGACTGACTCATAGGGTAGTTATCTCACAGGGTTATTGGGAGGAAAGTACTTGGTAATAAACTTTAAAAAGCTATATACATGTGACATAATTTATTACTTTCTCACAGATAAGGGGAAAGAAAGAAAACAGAAGCTCTGGGAACTAACATGCTGGTCTTTGTTGTTGTCAGGAATTATATACTTAATGTTTCTTTTACCGGACCTACCAGAAGACACATTAGTTCAAAGCAAAAGACAGTTAATTAAACAGATAGGTTTTATGGGACCAGGAAAGCATCTAAGGACTCTCTGTCATTGTTTCTGGCTGAATTAGCAGAACCTCTCAGGAGATGGGTTTGGCCCAGTCTCTCAGGGCCCACTCAGCCTCTGGGTGGCCAAACCTTGGGGCTGCTTGAGTAGAATCCATGTTGATGATTTCCTCATTAGCAGATGTCAATCTAGTCTCTAAAGGAAGAGGACAGAAGACTCTAAGGTAGTTTTCCTGCCCCTGTTAAAAAGATTATCAGCCTAATAAATTCCCAATGCCATTGCCTAAGCACCTAATCATGCCATTGTGTTTATTTAGCTTAGAGCAGCAAACATTATCCTCCACCACCACATGAAGTGGATGGAAAGAAAGGGAGGGAGGAAGAAGAAAAGAAGTAAAGAAAGAGAGAGGAAACAATCAGATAGTAAGTGCCTTCTATGCTTGCTGGCACTGTGCTAAGCACTTTACAAATATCATCTCTGAACCTCACAATAACCTTGCAAGGTAGGTGCTAATATGATCATCACTATTTTACAGTGAAAGAAACTGAGACATACAATGGTTAAGTGACTTGACCTGGGTTGCACAACTAGGAAGTGTCTGAGATCACATTTGAACTCAGGTCTTCCTGACTCCAGACCCAGCACTCTCTCCAGCAGTGTATTAGCAAGCACCCTGCCACACCCAGGATGACCTGCTAGCATAGGTTCTTTGATCTGCTTTGCTAAAGGAAAGACAACTTTTAGAGGGGTCTACCATCTTACTTCAATTATAGATAAGTAGAAAATACAAGCAGAGAAATTTGCACAGAGATTCAACAGACAGGGCTCCTACTATCTGAATAAAGTAATATAACCACCTACATACACCACCAGATAGGAAGAGCACAAACCTCTGAGTAGTTGGGAGGCTCTTAACAAATGACTACTCAAAGGCCTGTCCAGGGAATCAAAAGGTCCTTCTCATAAGTGAACCCCCAAAGCAAAATGCTGACCTCCCAGAATATATAACAAAGACTCAGCCCCTGATTGTCTCAGAGCAGAAGGCAGGAAACCTCTGAAGCCTCAGCACCACTGTGAATTACCAGGGTTCAAAAGAGATTGATCCTTCAGACACTTACAATTTAGCATGAACTTGGGAAACTGAATTCCAGAAAGAAAAACAACAAAAATCCCACCTTGCTTGCACTTACAAGCGGGAATGGAAATAAGGGCATAGAGCCCAGTGAGCCCAATGCATTGTCTGTCTGTGTGTGTTGTCACTAGCTTTTCTAAAGGTTAATTCTATCTTGTGTGTGAGAATGTCTCCCCTTGGTTTTGTGTACTGTCTGCGCAGCTATGGATGTTACTATTCCTGAGAGATAGTTTAGTCTAATGGGCAGAGTCCTGAGCTTGGAGTCAGGGAGATCTCAATTTAACCCTGATTCAGCAAGACACTTGGTGGTTGTGTGAAGTTGGCAAAGTCAATAAATCAGCCAATAAGTAAATTGATAACCTTGATAAAACCCTCAAGAATTGTGCATTGTGTTGGGGGAGACACCAATTGTGTGCATAAGCACATACAGAATAAATACAAAATTAATTCAAGGTAGTGTCGGCAGGTTCCTAGTAACTGAGAGAGGATGAGCCAAGGATTTGTGAAGCAGGTGGGGCTTAAGCTGAATCTCCAAGGAGACAAGAGTGTAAAAGGTAGAGATGAAGAGGAAGAGCATCCCAGGAATGGTGGGATGGTGGTGGTCCATACAAAGGTAGGAAGATAGAGATAAAATGATTGTGTGACAAGAAGGAAGGGAACGGTTGGGGTAGATTTTAGAGTACAAGAAGGAGAGTTATGTATGAGCAGGCTACAAAAGAAGGTTGGGAGCAGGGTTGAAAGGGCTTTAGAACCCCCAGCCCTAGAATCAGGAGGACCTGAGTTCAAATACAGTCTCACTAGCTGTGTGACCCTGGGCAAGTCACCTAACCCCTGATTGCCTCCCCAAAAAAAGGACAGGGAGGGAACTTTAAAGGCCAAGTAGCAGTTTATGTTTCTATTCTAGAGGTAATATGGAATCACTGAAATTTATTGACTAAGAGCAAAATATGGTCAGACCTGAGCTTCCGGAAAATAACTTTAGCACTGACAAATAGAGTAGAAGAGGGGAGAAGCTCGAAGTCCAGTTTGGTTTTGGCAGAGAAGGGGGGGGAGGTCAAGATAATGAGTGTTCTTTTGAACATGTTGAGTTTGAGATATCTATGAGATATTCAGTTTGAAATGTCTGGTGGTATGGAAGTGGAGCTCAAGAGAGAGACTGGGGCTGGATATATAGAGCTGGGAATCATATGCATAGACATGACAAATGAACACATGGGAAATAATGAGATCACTAAATGAGAGAGGGTAGAAAGATTCTTTGGGCAGAGCCTTGGCAAAAAGTAACAGTGAGGAGGCATAATTTGGATTATGAGCCAACACAAGAGACTAGAAAGGAGTGGTCAGACAGGTAGGATTGCCAAGAGACAGCGGCGTCATAAAAACACAGAGAAGAGAGAGGACTCAGGAGGTAAGAGTGGTCAATAATGCTAAAGTATGAGGCCTTAGAAAATTGACCATGAGATTTGTCAATAAAGAGGTTATTGGTAACTTTGCAGAGAGGAGTTTCAGTTAAGAGATGAGATCAGAAGGTAGATGGAAAAGGGTTGAGAAATGAAGATAGAAGAAAAAGTAGAAGGGATGAAAGTAGATAGCTTTTTCTAGGAGTTTGAGGATGGGAGAAAATATATAGGGTGATAACTTGAGAGGATGGTAAGGTCTAGTGAATGTTTTTTTTTGTTCATTTGTTTTTGTTTTAAGGAATAGATGTAAGGATGCTGAGGGCAGTGGGGAAGGAATCAATAGATAAGGAGACACTGAAGATTAGAGTGGGAACTGATTAAGGAAGCCATTGGAAGGATCAAAGGCACTTGGCAAGGAAGGGCCACCTCTATCAGAAATTGGTGTGGTAAGGGCACTATTTTCTAAGGTCCATCTCTGAGCTCACTTTTCCTGGGGTCATATGACACACAGGCTAAACTAGTTTTCCCCTAAAAAGTATTAAAACTGTTCTCAAAATTTGATTGGCTCAAGTAGCCTAAATACAGAACCAGCCAGGACACAAGATAGGGATCATGACCTCAGGGCTATGACCACAGACTAGCAAGATGACCACACGGGAGGAATTCTATCAACTGAATCGAGGCTCTATCCTGAACGAAAATTCCACTCTCGATGTCCTTCCCTTCTTTTGTTCGCTGTTACATGGACTGTTGCGTGGACTCAGACTACCAGAAGACCAGTATGAGTCAAGCTTAGCCTCCCACACTGGAGGAAAGGACGAAATAGTACTAGATAGGATCCAGGAGTTTTGAGATGAAGAGAAAAAGTTGCTCATTGAGAATGGCCACCTTTGTGGAGAGAAGAGAAGGTTTGACATGGCCTCTGTGGGAAATAGGATAGGGAATCATTCAGGGATGAGTTAAGAGGATTGTCCTCCTTTTGTGAAGGCCATAAATTTGATGTGATTTCCTCCAGCTCCGCTCAGCATCAGATGATAGGAGCACAGGGGGTGAATGATGGGAGTAATTCACAGATGGCATTTGTCAAGAGGGCAAGAGATCCCAGAGAACAGGACAGAGAAGTTGGACTGGTTAACTGTAGGGGTAGAAATTGGAAAGAGGGAAAAAGTGAAGTCAGAACAAGGGTGATGGTCTCGTGAAGTGCTGACAGATGGAGTGTATGATGAGGACAAAGAGGAGGTCTAGGAGGGGTAAGGAACAGGGAAGGGTGGAATCCTAGAAAGCTAGGATGGAAGAGAAGGGTGCCAATGGTTTTGTCCTTGGAAATGGAGCACGTAAGATGGTGCTGAGCTCTAGAGTATAACTGTGATTGGGTGAGGTTGAGGTTAAGCAAAGGAGTGGATCATGGGACCTCCGAGCATGGAGGAACAGGGAGCCATGTAACTTCTCTATAAAATGGGAATAATAATAGCAGCTAGTCAGTAGTGGTGAGGATCAAGTGAGTTAAAGTATGTAAAGTATGCTATAAACTTTAAAATACTATGTAAATGTGAAGTGCTATTATTATTATTACGGGTATTTGTCTTTGTTTACACACACACACACACACACACACACACACACACACACTGGAGAAGGAAATGGCAAACCACTTCAGTATCTTTGCCAAGAAAATCCCATATGAGGTCATGAAAAGTTTAAGATGACTAAAAAATGACTGAACAACATCCATATCATATTGATATAGATAGATCTAGACAGATACATATACATGTGCATATAGATACCTATGTGTGTATATGTATGCATTTGTGTATATATGCATATATATGTATATATGTGTATGAGTGTGAGTAAGAATTTTGAAATGCCTACAATGTACCAGGCACTATGCTGGGCTCATTTGTTGCAGTTCAGTCATTTCAATTGTGTCTGACTCTTTGTGACCCCATTTGGGGCTTTCTTGGAAAAAAATATTGGAGTGGTTTGTCACTTCTTTCTCCAGCTCATTTTACAGATGAGAAAACTGAGGCAAACAGGGTTAAGTGACTTGCCCAAGGTCACACAGCTATTAAGGGTCTGAGGCTGGATTTGAACTCAGGAAGATGAGTCTTCCTGACTCCAGGCTCAGCACTCTATCCACTATGCCACCTAGCTAGGCTCTGGGGTAAAAAATATAAGAATGAAACAGTCCTTGCCTTCATGTCAACAAATATTTTTCAAGTAGAGTGAATTAAGCACTCATAATGTACTAGGCACTGTACTAAGTATCAGTAATGCAAAAATATGAGCAGAAAGATAGTGTCAGCACTCAAGGACTGTCCATTCTAATAGGGGTAAACAACACCTAAAAGGAAGCAGCTGAAAGTGGGGGTGGGGAGAGATGAGGAGATGGAATGAGGAGGTACATGGTACTGTCAGGAGTGCATCCTGGACAGAAATGAAGCCATGTTTGGCCTGGGCATTCTCCTTAAAATGGAAGTTTTGGAAGGAACGGGTGCAGGATACTTCCAATGTGTGTAGTTAAGAAGCCTGAATTCTATAGAAAAGGACTGGTGTTTTTTGACTCAGTCCATTTACGTAAAGATACAGACTCCCAGCTGTGGCCAAGAGCTTCATTTACCCCCTGAAGATTTTTACTTCCCTGCATCCTGATATCTTTCAGACCTGGATGAATTTCTTTCATCATTTTCTGCTATTCAGAAGAACACAGTGACTAACATAATTACAGCCACATAAATACGGAGATGCATGATGGACAACAGAACTCCACCCTGAGGCCGCTGGGGATTCACATCCTTGACCAAGGGCCTTTGTTGAATTAAAGGACTTGTGGTCTATGTAACCCACTCCCTACTTACTGACATCTTTTTCTCGTACAGGGCCAAAGACTGGCTGTTCCATCATCCATCCTGACCCAAGCCAGTGATGTCAGAGCTCTTGGCAACAGACTAATCTGGATAGAAAACAGGGCTTTGAAAATAAATGTGTCCTTATGAATCAGTTTCTTTTCAGGTTTGAGAATCTGGAGCGATTTCCTACTTTTCTTGACATGGGGAACTATTGCCCCATTCACTCCTTCTGTCAACTCCACGGACCAGGGCCCAGTGGAGGCAATCATCTTTTACTAGGCCCTGTGGGAGGAGACAACAGAAATAAAAACCAGTTTCTGCTATTAAAGGGTGAGAGCAGGATGGAAAAAGTCCCAGTTCATTTCAAGTATTTCCATTTCCTAGACTGAGACTTACTTTGAGATATCAAAGAAAGCAGGAAAGAGGAACACAAACACCATAAACAACACTGATTTGGGTGGGGTCCAAAAATAAGAAGAAACAACTGCACATAAAGACAGAAATGTTTTGGGGTTTGGTTTTTTTTTTTTTTTTTTTGAGGCAGCAGCATATTGCATCATCTAACCCAAAAAAGCAGTTTGGGCCACCTAATTTCCCTGGAAGTGGGACAGTTTTAGGCCACCTTTTATGCAAAATCACAAGTCATGAGCCCCCACCAAGGCTTCTTTTTTCCAGATCAGCTAGAGGGCCCAGTTGAAAACAGTGTCCAAAAAGACATTTCATGAAAATGAATAATGAAGGATATCCATGCCCATTTCTTAAACATGCAGGAGAGACCCAGATTTACATTCTGGCTCGTACACTTTCTAGCTTTGTGACCATGGGTAGTTATTTAATCTCTCAGACTCCGTCTCCTTGTTACTAAAATAGGGTTAATAATACCTGCTCTAACTCTCTCACAGGGTTATCATGAGGATAGTGCTTTGTAAGCCTTAAAGCTCTAAAGAAACATGAGCCTTTATTATAAGGTTGAATCACCCTGGCTTTACAAGTCGGAATGACTGGAGAGACTCAGGAAGGGACTCAGATAACTGAGTTAGCAATTAGATGGGAGGAGTGATAGCTTGGCCCCTCATTGGCATGCTAAATTGTGGTCACATGTTCTGAGACACAGGGACTCCCAGTTCCTCCATGCAGATCTCTGTATTGTGTACAGAGATAGGGATCACTCACCCAGACAGCCTTGGCATGGTGCTCTTTGTTAATGCTGGCCAAACGCTTTGAAACCCAGAGGCATCAGGAATGGCTGTGAATTGGAACTCCCCAGGAACCCCAAAACAATGGACCTTTTCTGCTTCACAGCTTCTCACAGGAAGCTAATTGCAAGAAATAAAATCAAAACATATGGGACAAGTTCCCTGTTTCCAGGATCTACCCTCCCCCTCCTTTTCTGTTCCCATCATTTATCCCAGTGATGAAAAATAAGTATAGAATCACAGAATTTGGGAGCTGGAAGAGAGCTCAGAAATTTTCCAGTCCAATTCTCATTTTTACAGATGAGGAAACTGAGACTCAGAAAAATTGAGTAACTTACGGTTTACACAATAGAGTGAGAACTAGACCACAGAGTTCCAGATTCCTAGGCCAGTATTCTTCCCACTACCCTTAAAACTATCTTAAGAATCCTTGCAATTTTTTTTCCCATCTTTGAGAGGGGAAAGGGCGAGTATCTCCTATCTTCGAACTTGTGAAATCTTTGAATGGGCCTTTGTATCTGCCTACCCAGCTTAGCTCTGATCCTCTGGAGCTACTCTACAGCTTTCTCTCATTGCACTCTGTAGAGGGGAGCTTGTGCATCCTCCCCAACCAGGACATTTTTCCTAAATTGGCTCTTTATCAGGGGTCCTAAACCTGGGGTCTATGAACTTGTTTCTCCCCCTGATATTTTGATAATTGTATTTCAATATAATTGGTATTCTTTTTTATTCTTTGTATTTTATTTTATACATTAAAAAACACTATTCTAACAGAGGTCCGTAGATTTTATTGGACCTTTACCAATCTCTGTTACTCTCAATCCCCTCTTCTCCCTGACACTCTTCTTTGTCACCCCACTCTATCTTGGTTCTCCTACCTGTCCGACCAATCCTTTTCAGTTTCCTTTCGTGGCTCTTCATCCAGGTAACACCTGCTAACTCTAAATGTGTCCTCTCCTCTTCTCCCTACTATTTCACTTGGTGATCTCATCGGCTCCCATGGATTCAATTAACACCTCTATTCGAATGATGCTCAGATCTGATTATCCAGCCCCCAAATCTCTTCTTTCTTCCAGTCTCATATCTCCAACGGCTTATTGGATATTTCAAGCTGGATGCCCTAGGAAGACTATAAATTGCAGTGTTAGTGATGACCAGTATTGAAAAGGGGAATAAGCATTTATATAGGGCCCAGTATGTGTGAGACAGGCAACCACATGGCAAAGTGGAGAGAGCACTGAGCCTAGAGTCAGGAAGACTCATTTTTTTGAGTTCAAATCTGGTCTCAGATACCTACTAGCTGTGTGAACTCAGGTAGGTCACTTTACCTTCTTTGCCTCAGTTTCCTCATCTGGAAAATGAGCTGGAGAAGGAAATGGAAAACCACAAATGGGATCCCAAAGTGACAGATGCGATGGAACAACAAGAAATGTGTCAAACACTGTGCTAAGCACTTAAAAAACAAAACAAAACAAATATCACATTTGATCTTCAGAACAACTCTTGGAGCTAGGTATTACTTATCATTCCCATTTTACCGTTGGGGAAACTGAGGCAGGCAGCAGTCAAGTGATTTGCCCAGGGTCATAGTAAGTACCCAAGGTCAGATGTTAACTCAAGTCTTCCCATACCTGCGGGTCCCTTAACCAGTAAAATCACATATCTGTTTTAAAAAAGGGGGAAGTGGGGTTCATATATGCAGCACTTTACAGGTGCAACATATTTTACACACGTCTCATATTACCCTCACGGCATCCCTGTAAAGTAGGCAATACAATCATTATTACCAAGCAAGAATTTATAAAGTGCTTTCTATGCGCCAGGTACTATAGTAGACAATGGGGGACAAAAATCAAACAGATCCACTGGGAGTTTATATCTCGTCCCCATTATCCAGATCACCCATATCTCAGAGAGATTTAGTGATTTATCCAAGGTTACATTGTTCCTAAGTACCATCTTCAGGATGGATCTTCTGACTATAAATCTCTCTCTCTTTTCACTACAACCCAGCTGTTTCCCATATTGTGAGCACCCCCTCGCATTGTCTTTTGGGCATCTAATTAGATGCTCCTCTTGGTTGGGGATGGGGCACAAGTACCTGGCATTCAATCTTGAGTAAAGAAACCAATAGCAGGGGCAACTAGATGGCATAGTGAATAGAGCACTGGCCCTGGAGTCAGGAGGACCTGAGTTCAAATTCGGCTGCAGACACTTACCTACTAGCAGCGTGACCTTGGGCAAGTCACTTAACCCAAATTGCCCTGCCTTCCCTCCTCCGAAAAAAAAAAGAAAGAACCTAAGAGTTGAAGTGACTTGGCAATGGGCTAATTTCAGAGCCATTCCAGACTTTTTTTTTTTGAGGGGGTTTTTTGAGGAGCTTGCTTATGGGGAGGCTTGCTTGCAGGAAGTCTTTCACACCTTTTGGTACTAAGTCGATTAGGCACTGAGTCAGAGGTTTGTGGCACTTTCTGGCTCTGAGCCTATTACTTGAAAACTATATGCTAGGAGGCTGGTATATTACTTCGGGGGCTTGCTCATGAGAAGGACCTTTCGATTCCCTGGATGGGACTCTGAGTAGCCATTTGTTGAGAGCTCCCCGACTACTCAGATGCTGGTGCTCTCCTGGTCTGGTGGTGTATGTAGGTGGTTATATTATTCTGTTTAGACAGTTGGAGCCCTGTCTGTTGGATTCTTTCTTGGATACTCACTTCTTTCTACATATCTGTAATTAAAGGAAGATTGTTGACCCCTTTAAAGTTGTCTTGCATTTAGAGAAGCTGATCAAAGAATCTGTGCTAGCAGCCATCCTGGGTATGCTAGGATGCTTGCTAACTACGGTTACATATAAGGAAGTGTCAGAGAAAGAGGATTCAAACTCAAGTCTTCTTGAGCTCTATCCCTTGCTCAACCTACCTGCCTGACATGAATTTAAATCCTTTGCCTTCTTTAATCCCCACCTCCTCTGTGAAGCCTTCCCAGATGTCCAAAAGCCTGTAATTTCTGTCCCGTTCATCTCACTCCATGGAACGTATATATTGCTTTGGTACATTTTCTGTTGTTGTCTTGTTGCTACTTAATTTTTTCTGTGTCTCCCTAACTAGACTGTAATGTTCCTTGAGTGCAGAGATGAGGTCATTTTTGTCTTTATATATCTTGCCTTCCACAATCTAGGTACTCAGTGAGTGTTGCTGAAAGATGAATGGACAAATAAATAATGAATTATTTAATGAATGTCAACAAACACTCATTAAAAACATCAGAGGAAATACAAAAGCTCCCTACACACTGGAGTATTAAATAACACTATCCCAGTGGCCAAAACTTTCCCAAATGAAACCCTAAACTAGAAAGAGAATGAATGGCTAAAAACAGCCAGAATGGAGGTATGGAAGTCAGTGGGCCCCTTAGAGAGAGAATGGGGGTTTCTATGTCAGACTTTCAGAGCAGTCAGAAGAACATCATTTTCTCTCTCCGAAACTAATGTTGCTTCCTACTAGCTGGGCTGTGAAAGCAGAATGACTGGTGGGTGCTGGGGGAACTGGGGGGGATTAAAGGAAATTGGTAGTTCTGACCTAGAACTGCTGTGCTTGGCACTGGAATCATCTGAGATTAGTCGGTAGAGCCAAGGGCTGTCCTTATCTAAGTCATCAACCTTCCTTTTTAGACTCTACACACACTGCAGTTAATGGAATAAGGACAGAAGGCTCTTGCCCTTGGAAAGATAACCCCACTCACCATGGTGCCAGACACACAGGTTTTTACTTCTCCTTGGACCTTCCCCAGACATTTGAATTTCCTGTCTCTTCACCTTCCCCTCCTGGCTGCCTCGGCTTCCTTTGAGACTTGCTCAAATTCCACCTTCTGCAGGAGGTCTTTTTAGGCCTACTACTGATAGCACCTTCCATCTAAAATCATGCTCCATTTATCCTATACCTATCAGTAGCTTGTATATTGTTTCCTCTATTAGAATACAAGCTCCCTGGGGACAGGGACCATGTTTTTGCGCTTTTTTTTTATCAGTATCTCCAGCACTTAGGATAGTACCTGGCGCCTAAAGAAGAGCTTAATATATATAAAAAAATGCTTGTTGACTGACTGTCTGGGATTGAAATTAGGTAGGTAAATCTCAGTTTGGAGATAATTTAGAAATGTCTCTTTGCCTTTTTGACGTCCAATCAATCCATGGGTTGATAAGCTACTTTTCTGGGTGGGTGGCGTAGAGGAAGGAAAGGGTGATCCCATCAGATTTAGCACAGAGCAGAGTGTGTTGTCCAGAATCTGCTGCTCTCATCCTGTATTCTTAAACGAGATCTCTGTGTTTTAGATGCCTGTCATTGATATAGGAATGAAGTAGGAGGTTGGGAGCCAGGCCCATAGGCAAAGTTTAAAGTGAGCCTGCCAATTTACTCTGAGCTGGAGGTGGTTTTTTTAAAATTTGATTTGATTTTTAATTTATGGAATAAAACAAGCATTTCTATAACACAGTATAGTTTAAAAAAAGATGATTGCACATGAAATTGCAAATCTGTTATGTACAACTTGCTATTCCTTTTAAATATATAATAAAGTTATCATCAAATTTCTTTCTTTTTTTCCCTTTCTTTTCTTTCTACAATACAGCCTACCCTGGATGGTGGTAGCTCCAGGGGATGAAGGAGCTGGGGACCAGGTGGGTAGAATTTAGCTCAGCCAAGGCCCCTTAACTTAAGACCTTTTAGCAACAGTATACCCTGAGTTTTCTCACTCTGTCAGTTAAGAAATTCTTCCTTGCATCTAGCAGAAATCCTTCCAGATTTAATGTACGGCCATTTGTCTTTTTGCTGTCCTTGGATGTGGAGCACAGCTGTTCCATACCTTCCTCATAAAAATCTTTAATAGCACAAGTGTTTATGATGTGCTGCTTTATATTGCTGCTCACAAAGGACATGTCCTATCTGACTTCCTGTTTGCTGAGCACCACCATTTCTGAAGTGTCAGGTTCCACCCATGGTTTTATAATCGTTGGGGCATAACATCCTTCTGGGTAACAGCTACTGGTACTTATCTTTACAGGATTGGCCTAACATCCAAGGGAATGCCTGGGATCCACCCCTTGCAAAACCTACAGTGGGAATGGGCTTCCTAAGTAAATGATTGATTGGATGAATGAATGAAAAAATATTCATTAAGCACTTACTGTATGGCAAACACTGTGCTAAGCACTAGGAATACAAATGGAAAGTTTCACTTGTAAGAGGTGGGGAGAGGAACAGCACATATAGGAGGTTTGAGCTACAGATGCAAAGACTCAATGAGTAGTCCTTAGGGTTCAGTGGCAAAACAGATGGTAATTCAGTTTCTTTAATTCTATTTCCATCCACAAGTGTGACCTTATACAGGGCTGGCCTATGTGGTTGGAACTTATTCACCTCTGTCTCTCGATATCTAAGCTAGCTTTGATGTTGAATAAGGTTGATTGTTATGGTTCATGATTTAAAGCGTCATTTTTAGAGATAAAATAGAGGAAATTCTTACTTTGGGAAGGAATTGGACTAGATGAGCTATATGGTCCCTTCCTCTATATGATTCTAAAGTTTTTCATTGAGTATCAAAGACACCAAGGTCATTCACTGCATCCTGGGCCATGTCCATTTTTTCTTGACCTTTGCCCTGCCACTGGACTTCAATGACTCAGGAAGAGGGGGAGACTAACAACTTTGTGAACCTCTGTCTCACTTAAATCCAATTCACGCACGAGTCAAAACATCACCTTTCTTGTTAAAAAGCAAAGGACTAAGAACAATCCTTTACATTGCCTCTATAAAGTGTTGGACCATTCTGGCTGCAGTAAGAAAAAAAAACTGCTATTTTTAGGGGTAGCTAGGTGGCACAATGAATAGAGTACTGGCCCTGAAGTCAGGAGGACCTGAGTTTAAATCTGACCTCAGACACTTAACACTTAACTGTGTGACCTTGAGCAAGTCACTTAACCCCAATTGCCCTCCCTTCCCTCCTCCAAAAAGACTATATATATATATTTAGAAGCTTTGGCTCCTTCCCTTCCTTTCAATCAACAAATCAATCAGCATTTATTAAATGTCCACTCTGGTCCAAATACTGCACTAGGCACAAAAGTGAAACAGTTCCTGACTTCAAGGAGCTTACATTCTAATATGAGGCTACAATGCATATGAGGATATCGTGGCTAGGAAAGGGAGTTTTGGTCAATGCTAGATGGTCACAGGGCAGCTAGGTGGAACAGCGGATCATCTGTCTGACCTGAAGTCAGGAAAACTCATCTTCCTAAGTTCAGGAAAGAAGAACAGAGGCTTTTCCTAGGAAAGTTGGGTTCCAGACCCAAGTTTGCCACTAGGCTACTGTGTGATACCCTTGGGCAAATCACTTCCCTGCTATTGGCCCCATTTTCTTCACCTGAAAAATGAGGGAAGGAGAGTAGATTAAATGACCTCAAGTTTCCTTTCTAGCTCTAAACCTTCTTTACTCAGTGAATCAGGCGTCTCTTTGTCAAGGAAATATCAAAGTGTGGATAAATTCATTGAAAGAAGAGACTGTATGCCGTGGGAAGTGTCCAGTGTCCAACACTTAGCATGATTCGGAGACATGAATAAGAAATGACCAGGCCATGTGGGTAGTTCAAAGAAGAATGATGAACTCCATTTATTGATTATCAGGACAAGGTTTTTATAGAGCAACGAGACAAAGGAAGGGGACTCAAGTATTGATATCATTATCTTAGTCTGTCATATCCTGGAAGTAGCATGGCAGTAAGGCCTTTTGTTCTCTAGGTGCCAGAAAGTCTTAGGAAAAGTCAGTTAACTCCTTCCACGTACAGTCACATTACTAAGGATGCTCTTGAGGGCTGGCTCCTGGGCCTGAAGCCAAAGCCGCATCATCAAGGACATCTGCATAGGAACTGACCACCGAAGAATTCAGATATTTTGCTTTTGGACAGCTAAAGTCTCGGGGCAGAGCCCATTGGTCTCAGAATTCAAACCACACCCTTATAAGTGTAACCAATATCAAAAGAACTCAGGAGCTAACTTGACGAAAAGTCGCTTCTCAAAGAGGTCTTTGATATTCGGGTCCACTGATATCAAGATAATTATCTGAGTCCTGGCTCAGGCCTCTTTGACTCCCAACATCTGTATAGTTGGTACATTTTCTGCCTAATTAAGTCCCTATCCTACCCCTCTGACCTCAATGGATATTTTAGAAGCTGTCTACTGTTGCGTGGCAGATGTTGTCCACAATGTGTCACAGTTACAGTATGGTCTTCCTGGCATGGGGCCACTTTGGGATTGACTGTTCTCCCTCAGTCTAGAGTTGGGTGGGTGGCATAGTCCAAATACCATGGTGTTTTATGGTTTTATGAAAATAGTAGGTCCTAAAATCAGAGCCAAAATGAATATGAGGCAAACAGGAACTAAGGTTTTTGAATATGCCACTTTTTCTTTCTTCTGCAAGGAAGAGTCATAGGCATCATAGAATTCTACCTCCTTTTACCAAATTCTCTGTTGCCCCAAAACATATGGGAAAAGTAAAATTAATGAAAGCAACTTCCCTTGCTATTTATATGTCAGAAGAAGCTCAGTACCAGAGAAAATAGAAGCTTTTCTTAGGAAGTTGGGTTCTGGCCCCACATGTTTGTCACCCTAAGGCAAGTCTTTTCCTTGATATTGACCCCATCTTTCTCACCTGAAAAATGAGATGGAGTGGATTAGGTGATCTCAAAGTTCCTTTCCAAAGTTCCTCAATGCTCATTTCCTTGTCCAGCTTCCAGGATACTGCCCTCCAAGATCCATAGCCTTTGTGCCCCTCTCCCAAAGCTTACTTTCCTATTGGGGTAGAATATAGTGTGGGTAGTTGGTAGTGCAGTGGATAGAGCACCAAGCCCAAGAAGATTCATCTTCCTGAGTTCAAATCTAACCTCAGGCACTTACTAGTTGTATGACTGAGCAAATCCCTTAATCCTGTCTGCCTTAGTTCCTCTTCTGTAAAATGAACTGGAGAAGGACATGGCAAATCACTACAGTATCTTTGCTGAGAAAACCCCAAATGGAGTCACAAAGAACGAAACACTTCTGAAAAGCAACCCAACAACAAGAACAGACTATAATGTATGATCTGGGGGATGTGGACCTTTCAGGATCTTTCGGGAGTCTAAGGTTAACAGAGAGAATTGATGCACCATCAACAACCTCTCTGCACTCCACCACACCACTGTAAATTTGGCCCTAGCCTGCCTCAGACCCTATCTAATTCAGGCCTTACTTTGTAGTGGACCACCATACTCTATGTTAGCAAACTCCCCTTTAGTCTAGATCTCTTCCTTTTATACCCCCTCCCCAGATACTCAGCTTTTGCCTTTTTTGTATCCCCAGCACTTAACAAAATGCCTGGCACATAACAGGTATTTAATAAATGTTTATCGACTTAAAACTACCTCTCCTCCTTCAAAGTTCATTCCTTCCTATCCAGATGCTTGTGGCTGTCATTCATGGATCTCAAGGTCACTGTTAGCTTACAGTCTTCTCTACCCCAATCAATACCTGCTTCCTTTTAGCATCTTTATTTCTCAAATTCTGTTCTTCTTAATCCAGTCTACTACAATTATACATAGTCATAACTTAGACATCTCCTATATCCCAACTCACCATTCATGCTTAATTGAATTTTTATGACTCCAATTAAAAAGATGCTAGGCATACACATAGCCATAATATCACCACTCAACATTCCCTGCCTGATAATCTACCTTCCATCCCACTCCTTTCCACTCACCAAAAAGAGGTAATGTTTGATCTCAACCTGGAGAAATACAAGATGAGATCAGTCATATGATACAGGAAATGATAAGGCACAGAAACATAGATTTAGGACATGTGTCTCCCAGAAGATATGTCATCCCTATACCCTACATCCTTTCTTGGTTCAGCTCTTCACTACATCATGCATATACAGGACACAACTGTCTCCCAGGAGTATAAGCTGGGCCCCAAATGGAAGTGTCATCATTCTATCTGGCATCAAAAGATCTAGCACACTGGTCTGGTGGAACCTGACCAATGTTCTCTTTTAAGAAAGGGTAGATTTTCAAATTATCTTTGTACACAAACTCTGAGAGAGAATTTATCCTCCTGGTCAACTCAATTGTATACCTTCTGTCTGTACAGTCAGTCAGTTGAATCAATTAGCACAATATTCTTACCAATAGTAAGATAATAATAGTAAGACCTCTCACTTAGCATTTAACATATCATACCTTGTATTGCTACATATCTTTTTACATGTAGGCTTTGTCTTTCCCTACTAGGCTATAAACCCTTTGAGGACAAGGGCTACCTATTCCTAGTGCCTAGCAATTATGTATATAATAGCCACTAGATATCAAAATACCTCCTTGGAAGCCCTCCTCTGATGACCTTGTTGAGACATGTGACCCTTGGTTCTCAAAGGCCATGCCAATGTCAACATGTTCTAGAAGGTTCTAGCTGGCTAGGAAATCGTGGGATCATAGAGCATGAATTTAGAGTTGGAAGGGACCTTAGAGGTCATCAAGTCCAACTCCCTCATTTTATAGATGAGGGAACTGCGTCCCAGAGAGTTTAAGTGACTTGTCTAGGGTCACACCCTTAGTAAGTATCAAGATTTAGACTCAGATTGTCCTGATTCCAAGTTCAGTGCTCTATCCATTCTGCCACCTGGCAACTTAATCTCTGAATATGGTCTGGTGACAGATTGCAAGTCTATTTTCCAAGAACCAACCTAGACCAATCCTTAAGCTTATCACTGGGTTGGCTATAGAGTGATGAATTTTTTTGGCCACAGGAACTCTCAAAGAGCTTTTCCTCAATCTGTGTCATTGAAGGGAGTAGTCACACCAATGAAAGTACAGATCCTTGAAATATGAAATTAAGTGTACAATGGTGATATTGATGATGATACAAGATCTGAGACATATCTCTCCTTAGGAGATTACAATCTCTCTGAAAAATGTCACTGCTCCCGTTGGTAATGGGGATAAGTCATCTACATGTAGAATAGCAGTGAGTATGCCTAGAGGGAAACAACTTCCTTGAGGAAAAGAGGGTATACTCCAAATTCCCTCATCTGAAAGAGGAACCAGAATGCTTTGCCAAGGTCAAGTGAAAGAGTTAACCAGTGCCAACAAATCCAAGGATTGGGCAGGATTTATGAAATGGAAGTTAGTATAATCATCACCTCCTCCCCACTTGGCTGCCTTGGCTATGCTGTAGGCATGGGTAAGATACAGCTATATACATAAAACAATTAGCAATATAAGATAAGACACCATCGAATGCTGGATAACATCTGGTATAGACTGTAACTGGTACGAATACTTAAAAAAAGAAAGATCAATAGATTCACTGGGGAAGGTTCTATGGAGGGGATATTTTGAATGGGACCTAAAAGAATGAGTAGAATTTGTATTTTTCAGGGTTTGGGTATGGATAGGGCATGCTAGGCTGGAGAAACAGCCGGAGAGAAGGAATGATAGCAAAAATAAGTCTAGTGAGAGCATGAGGTCTCATTCACAACAAGGCAGGGAGGAGAATAGCCTGGCTGTTCTGGTATATGCTGGGAAGGGTGAAAGACTGCATTAGTGACATTGGGTCAGATGATGGAAGACTTCTGAATTCATTACTTCATGCTAATTTGTTGTCTTTACTAAAAGTGTTTTGTTTTTTATAATAATAACTGTCTAATTTTGAAAATTTCTTTGATGTCCAGATTAATAGAAAACAACTAGATTCTCATATCTGCTTCTGTATTCAACCTATTGGATATTACTTTGAATGAAGTAAATGAAGAGAAAGTCTTACACAGAGAAGGAGTTGGAAAAGGAATATTTTAATGGGCAAAAAAGTCTTAGTATTATTGTGAAAATAGTTTTGACTTCCAGGACCCCCTGAAGGGCCCTCAAGGACCCCAGGGGGTGGCAGACCACACTTTTAAAAATATATTTATTTATTTTTAGTTTACAACATTCAGTTCCACAAGCTTTTCTGAGTTTTAAATTTTCTCCTCCTCTTTCCCTTCCCCCCTCCCCAAGACAATGTGCAATCTGATTTAAGCTCTACATATACATTCACATTGAACATATTTTCACATTAGTTAAGTTGTAAAAGAAGAATTATAACCAATGGAAAGAAACACAAGAAAGAAGAAACAAAACAAAACAAAAGAGAGAGAGAGCAAATAGTATGCTTTGATCTGTATTCAGATTCCAAACTTCTTTCTCTGGATGTGGATAGCATTTTCCATCATGAGCCTTTTGGAGTTCTCTTAGAACCTTGCATTGCTTAGAAGAGCCAAGTCTATCAAAGCTAGTTATTGAACAATGAGGCTGTAACTATGTACAATGTTCTCCTGGTTCTGCTCTCCTCGATCAGCATCAGTTCATATAAGTCTTTCCAGGTTTCTCTGAAGTCCTCCTGCTCATCATTTCCTATAGCACAATAGTGTTCCATTACATTCATATACCACAACTTGTTTAGCCATTCCCCAATTGATGGGCATCCCCTTGTTTTCCAATCCTCTGCCACCACGAAAAGAGTTGCTATAAATATTTTTGTACATCTGGGTCCTTTTCCCATTTGTATGATCTCTTTGGGATACAGACGTAGAAGTGGTATTGCTGGGTCAAAGGGTATGCATATTTTTGTAGCCCTTTGGGCATAGCTCCAAATCCTCAGACCACACTTTGAAAACCATTGTTCTAGAAGACTTTCAGTCGTAGAGAAGGGGCTGACCTAAATTGGCAAAGTGAGTTTCTTTTGCAATAGCTCCCTATATTAATGAAATCATATCATCAATCCCTAACATAAAAGAAATAACAACAAGGAAGATTTTATATCTGTTTTCTTACTGCACCCTAAGAATCAATGGGTTTTGACTTACAATTAAAACATGTACTGTCTCTCCCAGTAGAATGTGAGCTCTTTTCTATTTGTACCCCAGCTCTCAAGACAGGGTTTTGAACATAGCAAGCACTTAATAAATCCTTATTCATTCCTTTCATTCATTGACTTCCCATCTTATGTCATCTTCGTCAATTTGCTGGGGGTGAAGTGAAACTTCAGAGATGTTTTGATTTGCATCTGTCTATTACTGAAGCATTTTTTCATGTGACTGCTAATAGTTTGCATTTTTTCTTTGGGGAGTTATCTATTCATATTCTTTGAACATTTGCCCATTGGGGAATGGCTGTTGACCTTAGAAATTTGTATTATTTCACTATGTATCTTAGATACCAGGGATTTACTGGAGATATTTAAGGCAAAAATTTTTCTCCCAATTGACAGTTGGCTTTCTTATCCTAATTATGTTTATTTTTGTTCCCACTAAAGATTTTCAATTTCGTGTAATCAAAATTATTTCATTTCTCTATTTTAATTTCTTCTATCACTTATTTAAGAATTCTCACTTCAGTCAAACTTCAAGAGGTACCTTATCTCATTCTCTTCTAATGTTTTTCTTGCAATACCAAGCTATGGTTTTGTATTCATAATAACATACTTCACCTAGCCAAGGGATCTGTGACATCCTCTCCCATTCAGGACCTGAGTGCGAACCAGGGTCAATTCTAATAGATACTTATCTTTAAAGAGGCTCTTTCTCACTGATTCTGTTTCTTTATACTCTCGCCCCAAAACCTAACAGGGAAAATCACTTAAAAATTACAAATGGCTCTTAGCCCCAGACTGAGTAGATACTCAATCTGTTATTGTTATTTAGTCAGTTATTCCTGTCTGGCTCTTGGTGACCTCATTTGGGGTTTTCTTGGCTAAGATACTTGAGTGGTTTGTCTAATGTGTAAAATGGGTATCATCATCTTTGTCCTATTTGTTGTTGTTCAGTCATGTCTGACTCTTCCCGATTCCCTTTGGGGTTTTCTTGGCAAAGATATTGGAGTGGTTTTCCATTCCCTTCTCCAGCTCATTTTCCAGAGGAGGAAACTGAGGCAAATGGGTTAAGTGACTTGCCCAGAGTCACAAAGCTAGTAAGGGTCTCAGGTCTTCCTGACTCCAGGCCTGGAGCTCTATCCACTGCACCACCTAGCTGCCCTATCTACTTTCCAAAATTTCTATGAGGATCAAATGAGACAATTTTGATGGCATTTTGGGAAAGGGGGAAATAAACATGTATTTATTAAGTGCCTATAATATGCTAGGTACTGTACTTTTTTTGCAAGTTTTACAAGTACTATCTCGTTTGATCTTCACAGTAACCCAGAGAGATAGATGCTCTTATTATTATTATTATTATTATTATTATTATTATTGCTTTTTGGAGGGGGGAAAGTAGGGCAGTTGGGGTTAAGTGACTTTCCCAATGTCACACAACTGGTTTTGTGTTAAGTGTCTGAGGCTGGATTTGAACTCAGGTCCTCCTGACTCCAGGGCAAGTGCTCTAATTCACTGCACCACCTAGCCACCCCAGTAGATGCTATTATTACCCCCATATTACAGGTAAGTAAACTGAGGCAGACAGATTAAGTGATGTGCCTAGAGTCACACAGCTAAGGTGTGTGCAGATGACTTCTAAGGGTTAACAAAGGAGGAAAAAAATTATAGTCCAAACTTTATTAGCACCAGACATTCCCTCTCCCTTGGCCATGCTATCTGACCTGAAACTTCAGTGTCTGGAAACTCTGAGGAAGGCCACAGATGAAACGCACAATTCTTTCCTTCTTGGTTCCCCTATAACTGACTTGGTAGACATTGGGACATAATGAAGAAGCCCTTTTTCCGGAATGCTTCTGACATGGATTACCTGACCTTGAGCAAGCCTTCTAACTTCTAACTTCTTTGGCTTCAGTCACTTTCTCTGTCACATGAGGAAGTCGAATTAGATGGTTTCTGAGGTCCCTTCCCACTCTAGATCTATGACTCTAGTAGGAATCACATAAAGTCCCAGAATGCACCAGGCTTATTTCTGATTATACTTAAAGAAAACAGGGAGATTGGTCCCTCCAAGGAGTAGGGGAGCTCTGAAGAGGCTGGATCAGGGGATCCTAGCTGGCCTGGAAGAGCTGAGGTATGGTACCCTGGGAGTCTGTCCATCTGCTCTTTGTCTCCCCCGTGACCTCTAGGATAATGGAAGGGATTGTTTCATTTATTATATCTGTATCCCCAGTGCCTGGAATGTAGTAGGTGCTTAATAAATACTTGTTAATTAATTGATTGAAGAAAACAATATAGTGGATTAAACCCTAGCTCTTGACTCAAAGGCAATTGAAAGAACGTGAATTCTATAGTCAGATGACCTGGGTTCATACCCTGCCTTTTATTCTTACTACTGGGCAATCTTTATCTTGGGCAATCACTTGACTTCTCAGGCCCTCAGTTTCCTCATCTGTAAAATAAATGTGTTGGACCAGGAGGCCTCTTAGATCTATGATCCTATGACCAGGATTCGAGTCCCAATTCTGGTACTTAATAGATAGCATTTTAAGGTTAGAAAAGCACTTTAGGTATGGTATCTCATTTCTCCTCACAATAATTTACAGTAGGTATCCCATTTTTACTGATGAGGAAATTGAGAATAATTAAATAAAGCAAGCATGTAAAATATAATTACTTTTTTTTTTTTGGTCTGGACATATGATATCATTGTAGGAAAGTCTTGGCATAGAAATCACTAAAGCAGATCCCATGACTTGTAGTCTTACTGAATTACCTGGAGCCACTGAGAGGTTAAAATGATTTGTCCAGAGTCACACAGACAGTATGTCAGAGGAGACTTTTGTCATAAGGATATTCCTGAAAATGCTATTGGCCTAAATGTACTTCAGTCTTCAAACAAGGCCTCTGACTTTAAAAGAGTTCCCTTCATCCTTTTTTTTGTTTGTTTGTTTATCCTTTATCACAAAGTTCTCATAGAATGTTAGAGTTGGAAGCAACTATTGTGGAAAATGGACAGCTAGGTGGCAGGGTAGCTAAGTGGCACTGTGGATAGAGCACCAATCCTGGAGTTAGGAAGACCTAAATTCAAATCTGACCTCAGATACTTTCTAGCTGTGTGACCCTGGGTAAGTGTATGTTCATGGGATTTAAGATCTTCCCCACCCATTAAGGGAAACTTTCTTAGGGGAGACTTGCTTGTAGGAAGGCTTTCACACCTTTTGCTAATTTCTAATTAGACACTGAGTCTTGAGGGTTGAGATGCCTTCTGGCTCTGATAAGTGTATATATTCTCTGAGTTGATATTTTGCCTTGGGGGCTCCCTTATGAGAAGGATCTTTTGATTCCCTGGTTGAGATTCTGAGTGGCCGTATGTTCAGAACTCCCTGATTTCTCAGACGTAAAGGCTCTCTAGATCCAGGGATGTATGTAAAATGTATTAGCAATATTGCTTTGATTCAGGCAATCAGAGCCCTGTCTGTTGGTCTTTATTTCTCTGCTTGTATTTTCTCTGAAGTTCAGGGTGCTGACTTTTCCCCTGAACTAGTGAATGTAATTAAAAAAGACTGTTGACCCCTTAAACAGCTATCTTTCCTAGTAAAGCAGATCTAAGAACCCATACTAATAGCCATCCTGGGTATGCCATTGTGGTTGCCACTACAGCAAGTCACTTAGCCCTATTTGCCTCAGTTTCCTCATCTGTAAAATGAGCTAGAGAAGGAAATGGCAAACAATTCTAGTTGCCAAGAAAACTCCAAATGGGGTCACAGAGAGTCAGACAAGACTGTACAACAATAAATTATGGAAAACAATTTGGAATTATGCAAGAAAATTGCATGATTGTTCATTTCTTTTCACCCAGCAGTCCCATTGGTTTTCCAAAGGGATTGACATAAAAGGCAAAAAAAAAAAAAAATATGCATAGTTGTGCTATTTGTCACAATGGAAAATCTAGAAGCAAAATGGGTGCAAAAATTGGAGACTGGCTAAACAAATTGTAGAACTTAAATGTAATATTGCAACATCACGAGGAACAATGAATATGAAGAATTCAAAGAAATATGGTCGGAATTGTATGAAACGATGCAGGAAGAAAACAGACAAACAAACTGGAAACCAAAGCATAAAAAATAATAGACAATTACTACAACTCTACAAATTAAGCATTAACATTACATTAAGCAGCAAGAAACCTCAAATCAAAAATGCTGGACAATGTTGAAGCTAATTTATAAAGCATACACCCATTCTTTCTTTTAGCAAATCATTCAGCCGATCTTCACACATTAAGTACCACATGCCAAGGACTGAGCTAGGAGCTGGGGATACAAAGACAAAAATGAAACAGTCCCTAGCCTCAAGAAACTTGCATTCTGATAGAGGAAGCCTATATGTATAGGAGTACATAAATATAAAGAGATTAATAGATACCAAGTAATTAAATTCAAGGCACTCTGGGAGAGAGGAGAAAAAGAGGCAACATGGCATAGAGGATAAGAACTGACTTAGAGGAGTTAAGAAGACATGAGTTCAAGACCTGACTGACATATGCATAGTATGTCATGTGACATATGACCTTAGAAAAGTGACTTAACCAATTCCAAAAGACTCAGGAAAAATGCTCTCCACATCCAGAGAAAGAACTGATGGAGTCTGAACGCAGATTGAAGCATACTATATTTACTCTCTTTATTTTTTTCATGTTTTTCCCTTTTGTTCTGTTTCTTCTTTCATAACATGACTAATATTGAAATGTTTCACATGATTGCACATATATAACCTATATCAAACTGCTTACCATGTTAGGGAGAGGGCAGAGGAGGAAGAATATTTGGAACTCAGATTTTTATTTTAAAATGAATGTTTAAAAAATAGTATTCTGGGGGGGGGGGTTTGCATGATGTGTTGAGACAAATTGTGTCAGTTATTTTTATTCTAATCTAACCCATAAAGATCATCTAGCTTAATTTCTTCATTTTACAGTTGGAGAAACTGAGAATCTCATGGGGCAATTGACTTGCCTAAGGTCACACACCCAAATAAGTAACAGAACCAAGTCTAGAACCTGGGTCTCCTGACACCCAATCCAGTGTTCTTACTAACAATAACTTGCAGAATTAATACAAATTTTGCAAAACACTGAAAATATCTCATTTTATTCTCACAAGAGCCCTGGGTTGTTGTTGTTCAGTCACCTCTGACTCTTCATGATTCCACTTGGGGTTTTCTTGGCAAAGGCACTGGAGTGGTTTGCCATTTCATTCTTTTTTTTTTTTTAAAGCAATCAGACTTAAGTAACTTGCTCAAAGTTACACGGCCAGTTATTTCTGGGTGTGGTGCTAAGTATCTGAGCCCAGATTCGATCCCAGGTCACCCCGACTCTGGGGCCGGTGATCTTACTCACTGTACTACCTGGCCGCCCCTGCCATTTCCTTCTCCAGTTCATTTTACAGATGGGGAAACTGAGACAAACAGAGTTAAGTGACTTGGCCAGGGTCACATAGCAAGTAAGTATCTGAGGCCAGATTTGAACTCAGGAAAATGAGTCTTTCTGACTACAGGCCCAGCATTCTATTGCACCACTTAGATACCCTTTGCCTTACTTTAACCATGTCCTCCCTTTCCAGGAATCTATTTTGTGTTTCTGATCATCCAAGCCTCTTCTTAGCTCCAATATTTTGTTGCTTCTTCACACACACACACACACACACACACACACACACACCTCCCCCATATTTAAATTTACCAATTTTTGTGCTTTGGACCCTCAGGGTCAGACCCCATGCTTTCTAAGATGATAGTTAGTTAGCTTATCTGACATAGCATCTGGAAGCCTTCTCCCATGTGAACCCACAGAAAATTCACCACAGATCCAAAGTGTTCTCTGAGTCATCACCCATTCAAAACTATAACTCGGAAACCCCTAACAATATATGATTTACTTAATTCTATCAACCAGTGGTGATCTTAGTTCAGGGGTGTTGTGAAGCTCAAATGAGATAATAAAGTCTTATATAAATAGCAGTTATTATCATTAGCCTAGAGTAACCAGGCCTTTAGTGTGGTGATGACCTTATTCCCTGAATCTCCCTCACACCTGTGGAGCTCAAGAAATGCTCAAGCAAAAAAGGCTTGTGCTGGTAAATGTTTAATGACAGGGGTCTAGAAGGAAGAAAAAATATGCAGTCACTTTAAAATTTCATCTGCATTATTAATACTCTCTTAAGTCTAGTCCAGGGGTGGGAAACCTGTGGTCTCAAGGCCACATGTGGCCCTCTAGGTCCTCAAGTGTGGCCACTTGTCCCACACTTGAGGACCTAGAGGGAGGCATGTAGCTTTGAAGCCACAGGCTCCCCCCCCCCCGGCTCTAGTCCAACATTTGGGCCCATGCCTCCAGCAGGTGGTCCACCACACTCAAAACTCCAGAGGGACACAACAATTGGGAAATATTTAACAAAATGAATAAAAATACAATAAAACATAAATAATGTTACATTTTAAAACTAAGCCTATATGGAACCCACAGGAATCCTTACCTGTGGATTAATGGCCCCCAGTTTCTATCTGAGTTTGGCATCACTAGTCAAGACAATCAATAAAACAATACATCAAGCCCTGACTTGTAACTATGGCTGATTTCTGAGGTGTATATACTCCTAATGAAAGTTCAATACTCATCAAGCAGGTTAGAGCTGTCTCCAAGACACTGCAAACACAAAGCAAAAAATATTTAATCAGCCTTGCAAACAAGGTGACAAGAAAAGATTACCCCATACACAAATGGTTTAAACTCTACCACAGGTTACCATACTACCCGTGGTGGAAGGAATATATACAAGGAACGTTTAGCAGGTAGCATACTTTGAAGGAATATGCCAAGCTAGGGCGATGACCTGAGCAACTCTCACCTCTTATATTGATATCTGTTGGTGAGGTCATGTGTCACTATCTGCTGGGCTTGGCTTATTTAGCTTCTTCAAAGGAAGTGGCTATTCTTTGCTTCTATCTGCTGGGGTGTAGTAACTGTTAAGCCTCTCCCTAGTTCTTTAGTGTATAACCACCATACCCAGCCTGGTACTAACAAAAGCTGACATATTTTCTCAGACTAAAATTAAGTCTACTTTTTTGATCACTTTACCCCTGGTACCAATATATAGTCCATAACTCCAGACAACTATGAGGCTTGGAATTAGGAAACTCCTTTTTGACACTTGCTAAATCCCTAATTGTCAATTTTTATCCTTAAAACCTAATTTGGTGACTCCATTAAAAAAAATCCACAGAAGTCATTTGAGCATTAGGGCAACAAGGAATTTCTCACGATGTCTCCCTGATTGGAATGAGAACAAACCTAAGGGTAAAAGCAAAAAGTTAGATGAAACATTCAGATCTGTTGGCCTCCACCCATGGTCTACATTCTTGCCTTTATTAAAAATAACTTCCAGGGACAAAATCTTTAATTTTTATGCTAAATTGTGATCAGCACTAAAGTTCTAGTCTTTCCGTACTGACCAGCCTTAATGCGTTCACGGAGAGGGTTAGAGACTATTCCCAAATAACGTGGGTATTTTAATATTGTCCTGGAGACAATGGGGAGCTAGCTGAAACAGCAGATAGAGAGCCAGGCTTGAAATCAAGAAAACTAATCTTCATGAGTTCAAATCCTACCTCAGAGAATTGATAGCTGTGCTAATCAATAATTGACCTAAGCAGATCAATTAACCTTGCTTGCCTCTGTTCCTCATGTATAAAATGAGCAGCAGAAGAAGAGGGCAAAGCAATCCAGTGTCTTTGCCAAGAAAATCCCAAATGGGTCATGAAGAGCTGGATGGGACTGAAACAACTCAACAACAACAACAGCTTGGAAACGATGCCCCCATTTTGGTTCTCCGAGACAAAGGAGTGATTCTATAAAGACAGTTATGAGGAGAAGATGCTACCTCAGTAGACAGGGCCATTGACCTGGAGTGGAGCCAGAACCAGGAAGGGTGGGAGGAGTCGTCAGACCTGGGATCCCTAGAAAGGCACAGGCAAAGGCACAGGATTGATTGGATTTTTTTCCCAAGTGGGCATTGGCCTGATGGTCTTATCAAGGTCTTACTTATCCTCTGCCAAAAGGGACTGTGGGCTACCTAGAGGCAGACCTTGGAATGTTGTACTTTCTCAGTTTTCTGTCTCTTTTGGGATACCAATTGGCTCCAGGTCTGAAGGGGCTTGCCTCCCTCCATAAAGCCCCATATCTTACAGATATTCTGGAGTTTCTAGTTTCTTCAAGGTGTTCCTTCCATCCTGGGGAAGCAAGAGCAGATTGCAGATGTCCTGTATTCCCAGCACCACCCCTCTGCACCTATGTGCCCCCCAGGATATAAGCTGTATCACATCTCATGAGCTTCCGGCAGTTTCTTCTCTGCTATTTTCCAGGCTACGCCATCAGCAGGATTTATTTAGCTGTTTCTGTGGCATGCAGGCAGCTGTGACGGTAGCAGCCGCAGCCGCCGCCAGCTCCCTTCTGAGAAAGGCTGTTGAATGAGTCACTTCCACCTACACCAACACATGCCACAACAAAACCCCTGTCCTGTGGCTACTTCTTAAATGCCAACTGGAAGAATTTAAAATGCTTTGCCTTGACTTTCAGCCCAGGGTCTCTGAATGCTGGCCACACATACCACCACATTGCACAGAAGCCTGAGAGGGGAAGCTGACCAAGCTGCAACTTTGGATTTCAAAGGCCTGGCAACAGCATGGGTTAAGTGACTCGTGAAATAGGGAGGCTTTTCATTACAGCCCTAGGACTTCCCTCCCATTCCCCCAACCCATCACCACCTCGATTGGCACATGCTGCACAGAGAAACTCACCCACAGAAACTCACCCACTCCTGCATTTCTAGTTTCTTCGAACTGTGGGTATGAAGAAATTTTCCTGTCTTCCTGTTGCTTAGCTACTCATTGCCTGTTGCCTGCTCTCTCTCTAAAAAGTGACTGTTTCAGCTGTCAGGCTGTGCCCAGGGCCATTAATCTCTTCCCCCCCCCCCCCCCCCTACAGAAAAAGGTTGAGTCCTGTGTAGATTGCAAGGTTGGTGGTTTAGGGAGCCTGATCTGTTGCCTAGAGGCTGGACAGAGGCCAGTGAGGCTGGAACCATGCATGGCCCCTGGGCTTATTACACCACTGATGACCTCACTCAGTGCCTGGGGCTACATTTTAGGGTAGGTTTCAAGAAGCACCTTGGCACTGTCATCTGGCTATAGAAACATGTCTATTTCCCTCAACCAATCAGTCTGATTTGGGCATTGCTCCAACATCTCATTTTTCCATCATTTTGAGGATTTTTTTTTCATTTCATTTTATTTTTCAATGAACAAGCTTTTATTTTCTCTTCCTCCCATTCCCCCATTTAAAAGAAAAACAAAATTCTTATAAAAAATAGGAAGAGTTGAGCAAAACAAATTCCCATAGCATCCATATCCAATATTCCATATTCCATCCTGCATTTTGAATACATCGCCTCTCTGTAAGGCTCAAACTTCAAACAATATAGATTCCCCAGATTCATGCTCTGTTTTCTGCCTTGGCTTTAGGAAGCTTCCATGATGCTGTAGAAAGAGACCTGGATTTAGAGAAAGGGAATTTGGGTTGTGTCTGAACTCTACCACTTTTTTTTTTTTTGGAGGGAGGAGGGCAGGGAAGTTGGGGTTAAGTGACTTGCCCAAGGTCACATGGCTAGTAAGTGTTAAGTGTCTGAGGCTGGATTTGAACTCAGTTCCTTCTGACTCCAGGGCCAGTGCTCTATTCACTGTGCCACCTAGCCTCCCCCCTACCACTTTTAACCTTATAAACTATGTGACCTTGGGCAAGTCACTGTGTCTGAGCTTCACTTACAAAATGAAGTTGGACTAAGTAGTGGTAGTAGAAATACTAGCAATAATAATTACCATTTATATAATAGGTTTGAAAGATGTTTTATAATATAAATATCATCTCACTTGATCTTCACAACAACCCTGGGAAGTAGGTGCTATTATTATCCCCATTCGCAGAACAAAATGTTCAGCCCATAACTGGTAATTGTCTGAGGTTGTATTTGAACTCAGATCTACCTGATTCCATGTCTAGCACTCTATCCACTATACTAGGGTCCAACTAAGGTATTGGAAAAAGGAATAAATTTCTATTAAGCACCTATTAAGTGCCAGACCGTGTGTTAAGCACTTCAGTCCCTTCCATTTCTAAATCTAAACTCCTACAATCCTTCCTTTTATCAGGTTTTGGAGGTCACGACTGAAGCTGATATGAACAGGAAGAGAGACCCCAAAGTGCCTTTGTTTTCTGCTTCTAGACATCAATACACATAAGAATAAATAAAGCCAGCACAGTCAAACAAAACTAGTTGCTGTCCCAAAAAGGTATAACAAGGGTGAGACAGAAGGCTCTTTACAAAAGAAAGATAGGAAATAGATTTGGAAATATCCACCTTTTATGTCCATATTCACTGATCAATGATTGCTGTTCAGTTGTGTCTGACTCCTCATGACCACATTTGGGGTTTTCTTGGCAAAGATAGTGCAGTAGTTTGCCATTTCCTTCTCCAGCTCATTTTATATATGAGGAACCAAGACAAACGGGGTTAAGTGACTTGCCCAAGGTCACACAGCTAGTGAGTGCCTGAGGCTGGATTTGAACTCAGAAACATGAGTCCTCCTGACTTCAGGGCCAGCACTGTATCCACCGTACCACCTGACTGCCAATGATACTTGGCTGTAAGGAGGAGTGTTGCAAAGATGTGTGCTGTTTCATGTGCCAATAGAAAAGAATACAGGAAAAGTCTATCCTTCCTGACTATGGGCAGACTGACCTCTTGAAGGAGTGAGAGGGAGCATGGGCAGCATGTCTGTCTATAGCTCATGCTCTAGAATGAACTCCAGATGTGTTAGTCCCATCTTGGCTCTTTGGTTTCTCTAATTAGTACCTCACTATACACTTGCTTATGCCCCCCATTTCTCCATAATTCCTGTTTTTTAATCATTTAGCGCTTCCTGGTCTCTCTTTCCTCTCACTCCCAGTTCTGGCGTCACTCCATCTGCAGTTCTACTTCCAGTCATTTTCAGGAGTTATGTATTTTTTCAGTGTGTTAGCTTTGTCTCCCCAAGTAGATTAGAGGTCCCTTGAGGGTGGGAGCCATGACTTATTCTCCTCCATGGGAATGGGTGCAAAGTCATGGCATTCCTCATCTTGAGGGAAGTAGAGACCCTGGAAGATTAAGGGATTTGCTCATAGTCACATGCTGTTTTTGTTGTTGCTCAGTTGTTTCCGTTGTGTCTGACTTATGACCCCATTTGGAGGTTTTCCTGGCAAAGATACTGGCATGGTTTGCCATTTCCTTCTCCAGATCATTTTACAGATGAGAAAACTGAGGCAAAGAGGGTTAAGTGATTTTTCCAGGGTCACACTACTAGTAAGTGTGAGGTCAGATTTGAACTCAGAAAGATGAGCCTTCCTGACTCCAGGTGCTACCTAGCTGTCCCCCATAGTCACCACAACTAGTAAGTATCTGAGCAAGGATTTGGACCCAGTTCACATGCTTCCTGGGCAAGAATTCTTGCCACAATTCCAATATACCTCTCAAACACAAAAAATAGAGCTAAAGAAATGCTGGTTGAAGGATTGATTGGCTGATCAATAAATAGTACAGAGACTCTCTAAGAACTCTTACTGCCTGTGGAAAGTCTATAGAGGAGCGTCCTAGGATAGTGGATAGATAGCTGACCTTAGAATAATGAGGATCTGGGATAGAGTCCAATCTCTGCCACCTACTGGCTGTGTGACCTTGGGGAAGTCCCTTAACATTTCTCTCAGGGTTCCAGGCAACTCTCCAAGATGATAAATTCTAGAAGAGGTATCTATCTGAATTTGGGCAGCTAGGTGGCTCATTGGATAGAACTCAAGGCCTGGAGTCAGGAAGACCTGAGTTTAAATCAACACAATATTATTAATGGATTATCCCTTTCCAAGAGTAATGGCATTTGAACAGAGATAATCTAGGCACATTATAGTGGAATGATCACTGGACTCAGAATCTTTCTCAACTTCCATTTTCTCACCTATAAAATGGAGATGACAATATTAGTCCTGCTACTTCAAACCATGTCTGGACTTCCTGGACATCTCCACAGCATGCCTCTTGATCTCCTGCCATTATCCCCATGTACAGAACCTCGAACTCACCACTGGGACTTGGGGCTGTGGTATGAGCTGTTACCCAAAGCCATGCCTCCATACTTCTTCCTGGCTACCTTAGCACCATGGTACCATATCTATCACCCCTTTCCAGTTTCCATTAGAATGTAAACTCTTAGAAAGCAGGGGCTATCTTATTTGCTGTATTTCTATTCTGAGTTTAGCACAGTACCTGGCACCCAGTAAGTGATTAATAAATGTTCTATCTATCTATCATCTATCATGATGATATGAGATAATGTGAAGTACTTTAAAAATTATAAAGTGCTGTATAAACATATGATATTGTTATTAATTGCAGAGGCAGCAATTATATTGAACTCTGAAAGAGGTACTCGGTGTCTTCATTCAGAGTCTTGCTTTTCATTTAATTAAGGAGATAAGAATTACAACACACATCCCTGAACCTCAGTTTCCACATCTTGTAAAATAAAGATAATAATATTTCCCCTGCTTTCTTCCAAGGGTTGTGGTGAGGTCACAGGTGATTGATTATATGTGAAAGGATTTTATGATTTTCCAAAGGTTATTAAGATTTTAAAGCTTGATACTCTTCAAATAGCAAGTAATGAGATCTCCTTTCACCCAGTTTATTGTTTGCTTTTCTCAGGCTTTTAGCGTATCTGGGGGGGGGGGGGGAAGGGAGGATTGTGGGTTAGGGTGTGATGGGTGAGTATCAGTCAAGTTCCCATCTGCATTCTACACCTCTCACCTGCCCCCACAACTCCTGAGTTCTGCTTACTTTGGCTTCCTGGAAGATGGAGGATTGGAAGGAGGAAGAGGGATCCAATTTAGCAGTATCTGAGATTAAGAAAGGTGGATGATGGCTGTGCCAATATATCCCTTTGTGTGCCTGAACAGGATTTATTGTTTTCACCTTAGCTTGAATGTGAGCGAAATTACTAATCTGCCTTAATAAACCTTTGGAAAATCATCCCATCCCACACCCATTACTTTTTTTAAAATGAGGACACTAAAAATAAAGAGGCAAATGGCCAAATATCCTTCCAACTCTAAATATACAATCCCAAGTCTCATTCTCAGTGCTTCCTTTTGTCCAAGATGTTTCCTTATCCTACCTTCTTCCTCACTCATCCAACCAAAAGTCAGACAAAATGCATGGGAAACCTGCAGATCTGTCAGTGATGCACTACCCCCTCCTATCCTTCTCACCCTCCTCAGTCCTCCCCAAGAAGGCACTTCAGAGGGCATTGGATTCAATCTCTACCTTAATAGGAATTTCATCCTCCATCCCTCACAAGTGATAGTCATCTACCTTCCTCTGGAAGAACTCTGGTAGTCATCTACCTTCCTCCAGAAGAACTCTGGTATTGGGGCACCCACTAACTCCTTGTGTGGCCCATTCCACTTTGTCAAAGTTCTAATTATTAGGAGGAGTGGTGGATACAGACAAAGGCACAGAGTTGCTCTATTGAAGGCAGTAGTGGGTTAAGGCTTATGTATCCATGTGGATTCTACATGAATCTAGGGTCTGGTTTCAGATAAAGACACAGAAAGAGAAACAGAGCCCTAATGCAAGAGAAGAAAGGGACCTAGAGCCTGAACAAGAGAAGATGGGAAAGGAGCCAAAGATGTCCAGGTTTTGCTTACATAGAGAAGTCTATATCTAATGGTCCCAAAAGGGTTGGCATAGAAAGAAACCACTTGCTTTGAGGAATAACCCAGATGTATCCTTTTGCTGGTGGGATCCACAAATTTCTTGATGCCTTTTACAAAGAGAAAGTGTGTTTTCTTTTTTTTCTTCTCTTCTCTTTTATTTTTTATTGACTCTGTTGAAACTATACCCTAACCACTACTCCCATGCAAGTTAGGCTAATTTTTCCTTAGAAGGTATTGAGACTATTCCTTCTCAATTAGTTGACTCATGGGACTAATGGTTCAGATTGTTAATGTCATTTCTTTTTTCTTTTTCTTTTCTTTTCTTTTTTTGGTTAATGTAATTTCTGAATACAAAACAGCCACAAGGAATACCAGGAACATTCTGAGGTTTGGCTGGTAGATCAAGATGGTTAATTTATTCAAAGGATCTTTTCTTAGCTGAATCAACCTAAAGTATATTCAATGCCTATCTTTGCTGCATATCCTTCTTCTGGTATGAAGTAATTCATTTCTTATTAGCTGCTGAATGACCTGCAAGCATTTGATTTTGGTCCAATATCAAACCTAAAATATCAGGGGACTGGACTGATCCAGCCCCGAATAGTTTCCATCTGTGCAGATGTGGGCGGGGGGACTTTGTGCATGGGTGTTTTGATTGTTTTTTTTACAATGCAGTCATCCATATAGCCCCATAAAACTCTCCTTTATCACCAAAAAATTAGTAAGCAAATCAAACTGATATAGTAACCTCAATTGACAGCATTCAGTTCTGATAGTCTCCCACTTCTCTACCAAGAAAGAGATGTTTTTATTATCTGTCTTTGGGAACCAATACTGGTTATTATCTTTAATAGGGGTCTAGCTGCCATTTATTATTGTTTTCATTTACATTATTGTAATCACACATCTCATTCTCCTGGTTCTGATCTCTGTGTTCTGCATCATCTTATGCAGTCTTCCCATGGTGTTTGGAATATCTCATACTATCCATGTCTTGTAGCACAATAATATTACATTACATTCAAACTAAAAAATCTGTTCAACTATTCCCCAATTGCTGAGAAATCACTTTGCTTAAGTTTTTTGCTTCCACAAAAGTGCTGATTTGAATATCTTGGTATATGTGAGACAATTTTATTTTTCTGACTTTGATCTCCTTGGTCATGAATCTCATGGATCAAAGAGTATAAACAGTTTAATGATTTTTCTCATAAGTTTCCAGAATATTTTCCAAAACTTTTGTGCCAGACCACACTTCCCAGGAGTATATTAAGATGTCTCTCTGGGAGTAACATTTTCTTGATTCTTAAAGGATTGAGCTACAAGTCATTTCAAATAGCACTCTAAAAATGTTTGGTGTATGGAACTGAGTCAATTTTACTCTTTTTGATGGGTTAAATCAAACCCTGTTCAACTGACTATTTACAAGGGAGCAGAGAGTGCTCTCATGAGAGACACAAGACAAATTCAGATATTCCCAGGGGTAGAAGTATCACAAAGCATAGAGATTATTATTGAGAGAAGGTACTAAAGTAAAACAGGTCTATTGCGTCAAGGAATAGGGCCAACTGATACTTGGGATAAATATCAATAGCTGTGACCAAATCCCCCCACAAGAATGGTATAATGGAAATAGTGCTGGGCTTAGAGTCAAGTAGGACTGTTTATCTGCTATTATTTGACTTGTCTGATATTTTACCCCAGAAACTAGGTCCTTTTTAGTGATGTTGTCACATTATGGCTTTTTATGGTTAGGTTTTGTTTTGTTTTTTGAGGGAATAACCCAGGAATCAGAAGGCCTGGCTTCTATCTGAGGCTCTGTCAACTGGATTCACTGTGTGATATTGGACTAGTCACCTCAAATTTATTCACCCTCTGTCCTTTACATTTTGGCAAGCACTCTCCTTACCAACCCTGTGAGGTAGGTAAAATAAGCATTATTATCCCCATTTCATAGATGAAACTTAAACCCAAAGATATGAATTGACTTTCATTCAATAAAAATTTCCTTACAACAAAAAATTTAAAAAAGAGAAAAAATCAATCAACTAAATTAGCCAATATACCAATCTAAGTATGAGAGTATATGTAATGGTACTTACCCATAGTCTCCTGCCTCTGCAAAGATGAACTTTATTTCCATTTCTATCCCTCTACAATCATCCTAGGGATGCAACCATTTGTTCTTCCTTTGATAACTTAGCTTTCCTTTTTTAATGAACTGTCAAAACTTCCAAAAGAATAGAGTTGTGAGAACTTTTAATGTCAGCATCCACTTATATTCCTGGAAATGTTAACTTTGTAAAAAATAATTTCTTTTCCTCAGGAGCCAAGAGAACTACACCAAACTTCCTCATTGTGGTTCAACAAAGGCTATGGCCTCTGCCTTGGGTCAAACCTGGTCACTCTAGAAAGCATGGAAAATGTGGAGAATTTCTTTAATTTGAATCCAAACTTCACAGAACAAATCCCCTTAATAAAAGGATTTGTTTTGTAAAACTTGGACTCAGTCAAAAGGCTACACTCAAGGAGCTAGAAGGCCACATGTAGCCTCAAGGCCACAGGTTCCCTGAATTTAGCCCAACTCGCAAATTTTATACATTGGTGATACTGAGGCCCAATGAGGTAAAGGTCACACAGTTAATGAAATCCTAGGACAGGCTCTAGGGTTGTGTATATGTCCATGTGTGTGTGTGTGCGTGCACACGCACGTGTATGTGTATTTTTATATTCCAAACTCCAGTGAGTTAATAGTGTAACATAGAAGCCCCCAAATTTTCCCATCTTAACAATCCACAGGCCAATGAGCCGATGGTGCAGGAGAATGGTGGTTAACTTTTTTTTTTTTTAAGCAATCGGGGTTAAGTAACTTGCTCAAGGTTACACGGCCAGTTATTTCTGGGTGTGGTGCTGAGTGTCTGAGCCCGGGATTCGATCTCCAGGTCTTCTCAACACTGGAGCCGGTGCTCTTACTTGCTGTGCTACCTGGCCGCCCCTCGGTGGTTAACTTTTAAAGCCTGGCACAGCGCAAGGAATGATATTGTGTATTATCTTTCTAGACTCATTAGACATTACTCTCCATCTTGCACTGTGCAATACAGATAAACTGGTGTTCTCTCTGTTCTTCCCTCACAGTCCTCCATCTCCTGACACTGTGGCTATTTACTGGTTGCCACTCATGCCTGGAATGTTTTCTTTCCTTACTTCTGCCCCCTAAAATCCCTCTCTTCCTTTTAAGATGCAGCTTAGGCACAACTTCTGCATGAAGCCTTTCCTGACCCTCCCCAGCCACTTGAGCCCTCCCCCCCAAACTCCCTTGAATAAAACACTTCGTTTATATTTGTATTTATTCACTTTCTATTTCTTTTGTATATATTTTTGTATGTATGTATCTCCCCCACTAGAATATAAGTTCCTTATAAGTGGGGGTCATTTCACTCCTTGTTCTTCTATCTCCGGTGCCTAACATAGTGCCTGGCCCATAGTAAGCCCTTAAAAAAACTGATGGATTGAGTGTGTGAATGATGACTTCTTGAACCCATTACTATAATGAGTTGTCTGAGCCATCTTCTAATGCCTATGCCAGCACCAATTATTTGCCAAACTGGTAGAATGCCAACTCTTGGAATGCCTAATAGGCAAGGTAACAAGTAATTATTAAATATTTTTCACATACTTACTGGGGCAGTTAGGTGGTGCAGTGGATACAGCACCATGCCTGGAGTCAGGAAGATCTGAGTTCAAATCTGACCTCAGACACTCACTAGCTATGTGACCCTGGGGAGGTCACTTAAATTTTATTTGCCTTGGTCCCTTACCTGTAAAATGGGGACACACTAGATAAGGAAATGGAAAAAACACTCCAGTACCTCTGCCAAGAAAACACTGTAGACAAAATCCATGGGGCCATGTAAAGTTGTATATGACTGAATGGCTGAACAACAAAGTGCTTAGATTCTGATAAGCATTGGGAGTACACATACAAGCAAAAAGAAAACTTTGCCTGCCTTTACATTCTGTTAGGGGAAACCAACCCACAAAGGGGAGCTAAAAAGTGAGAGGAGGAAGAGTGTGCTGGAGCCGTGCACTGGGTCCCCAAGTCCCCTTTGTTAAGGTTTCATTGTGAGCATTTATACTTTGGAAATGATCGACTGCTATAAGTCAGGGCTTGCCTTGTTGTCTTGTGGAATATCTAGACTCAAGAAAGTGATGGATAAAATTATAATAACACAGATTAAACTTAAAAACGTGCCAAGTATACAGTTTTTTTCTTCTGTTTGGAGAGCATTTACCAGAGCATGGAGGAAGAAAGGGATGAACCTGAGCAAGGACATGGTGTAAAAATCCAGAAAGGCAGAAGGGGAATGAAGGCTGGCTGACTGGAAACTCTTCCCAAACTGGAAGTCCCTTGGAAGTGCTCAGCAAAAGTGGGGGGGTGTGGCATGCCAGAAGGATGTTCCAGAGTAGGAGAGAATCACAGGGACTCATGGATACTCCAGGGTGAGGAGGCCACAAGAATTAAGGAATAAGAAGACAGCCAATGGGGGCAAAGTCTAAAAAGTCAAAAGGAGAATGGTTGGAATTGAGCCATTCAAGGTGTATGCCATACTGAAATAGGAGAACTCTATCTCTGTGAAAGACCTTTAGTAGTCCCCAGCTTTGCAGAATATTTTAGAGAGCCTGGTTGTTAAACATTTACCAGCACACTCAAGAATTACTCTGTAAACATTGTTTATGCTCAACAAGAATGTAGTAGAAGACTCCATTTTCTGTTTCTCTGCCTTAATGGCACTCCTCACCCACCTATTGAAGCACATCTGCTTTCCAAAGAACCTCTGAGGCAAAGAGTACATTTAACTACTTGAAGGACTGATTTTGAAATCTGATCTTGAAATCTTTAAAACTATTGAAATTGGGGGCAGCTAGGTGGTGCAGTGAGTAGAGCACCAGCCCTGGAGTCAGGAGGACCCGGGATTGGTTCCGGTCTCAGACACTTAACACAAAAACTAGCTGTGTGACCTTGGGCAAGTCATTTAACCCCAATTGCCCTCCAAAAAGTGCAAAAAAAAAAAAAGATCTTCTATGGAATTCCAGACCTCCATGCCACTTTGGATCATTTCCTCACCTGGTCCAAAGCCTGGTCCATAGGCTTTTGGAGTGGCTAGGTGGTGTAGTGAATAAGAGTGTCGGCCCCAGAGTCGGGAGGACCTGGGATCAGTTCTGGCCTCAAATACTCAAATACACCCACACACAGAAAAAAAAAACTGGCCTATAACCTTAGGCAAGTTACTTAACCCCAGTTGCTTAAAAAAAAAACTATTGAAATTGTTCATTTTGGAAAACAGTACATTAACATTACCATGTGAGTTGTGTCTATTCACAGGCCAAAATGTTTCTCTTATGCCTTGATCCTACATAAACTCCTTCCACAGGGTGGCCAATGGAGAAAATAATTATATTACCTATGGGAGAAGAAACTGTTCAATGTCAGATCCCTATTAGAAGTTCATAGGACCATAGCTTTAGAGTCCATTTAGTCAAACCCTCTTGCTTTACAGATAAGGAAACCGAGGCACAAAAAGTTAAGCGACTTCCCCAAGGTCACACAAGTAGTAAGTATCACAGACATGAAGGTGTCATCTTGAGGAGCTACTGACCTTACACAGTAAGAATCCAGGGCACTTTTGAATTATAGAATAGTAATGTAGATTTGCTGAGCTCTATCCTTTAGAATCATCAACTTTGTCATTCCTAGACATAGCCATCTGGTAGAAAACGTACAATGACCAAGTGTGTTGCAAGACTCAAATGAAGCAATGGATGTAAAGTTCTTGGCAAACTTTAAAACTCTATGTAAATGCCATTTGGTATTATTAATATTGACCTACAGTAAACATGCTTCCAGTCCAGCATTTAGCACATACCTGGCATATAGTAGGTTCTTAATAAATATTACTTTATTCCTGGAGTCTTCTACTATACTCCCATTGAGCATAAACAATGTTTATAGAGTAATTCTGAGATGTACTGGTAAATGATTAACAACCAGTTTCTCTAAAAGAAAAAACTATGCACTATAAGTATTCTTTTTTTTTTTGAGGGGGGAACCAGGGCAATTGAGATTAAGTGACTTACCCAAGGTCATACAACTAGTAAGTGTGTCAAGTGTCTGAGGCTGAATTTGAACTCAAGTCCTCCAGACTCCAGGGCTAATGCTCTATTCACTGTGCCACCTAGCTGCCCCCCTATAAGTATTCTTAATACTTGGTATTATTAATACTTTCTTAAGTCTAGACAATCAACAAAACAATAAATCGAGCTCTGATATGAAGCTTTTGGGATTTCTGCATTATAAATACATCAACAATTTAACAACCAGCTCTCATGAGTCATTGGCTCTAACACCCACTGGACTATAGATGCTAAACTAACAAATATGAGTGCCCCACTCCCTCAGATCATGTACCCTCACGATGTCCCCTAGAGATATTAAAATGAACTCACCAGGGGCAGGTGCCTATTTTGAAATGCAGGTGAGGCATGAAACCCACACCTAAAGGAAGGTCAGTTACTGATGATCAACAGGTCAAGCAGATGCTTCCCCCCGGTGGGGATCAATGAGCAGAGTACTATCTCTTCCACAACAATGTGGCAGGCTTTGAGGTCTATTCAGGACCTAAAATCCAATATTCCATCACTTCTGGTTGTCTTGGCTACAGCATCATTTCAGCTAATGTGCTCAATCAGGGAAAAACATGTGCCCAGACCAAGAGAGGGAACCTGGAAAAATAGGAAGAAAGCTTGAGAGAAAGCTACTGACTCTGCTGCAAACTCATTGTGTGACCTTTGACAATTCCTTTCATTTTTCTGGGCCTCAGTTTCCTCACAGGTAAAAATGAGAGACCATAGACTTAGTGGTGGAAGGCCATCAAACACAACTCCCTCATTTGACAGAAGAAGAAACTGGGGCACAGAGAGGTTAGGCATCTTGCCCAGGGTCACACAGCTAACACGTATCCTAGGCGAGAGTCTTCCTGTGTCCAAGTCCAGTGCCCTATCCACTGTACTATACTGCCTCAACATAACTAACATTTACATAGAGTTTTAAGGTTTAAAAACAACTTTATATGTATGATTCCATTTGACCTTCAAAATACCCTTATTTATGATTATCATTCCCATTTTATTTATGAGGAAAGTGAGACAGAGAGAGGTGAAATGCTTTGTCCAAGACCGCCTAGCTAGTAAGTGTTTGAGGCAGGATTCTGATGCAGATTTCTCAGACTTCGATTTGAGCACTCTGTCTACTACTCCCACCAACTTCCTAGTGATTCCTATTGTTCTTGTTCAATCATTCCCAGCTCCTTGTGACCCCATTCATGGTTTTCTCAGCAAAGATAATGGAGTGATTTGTCATTCCCTTCTCCAACTTACTTTACAAATGAGGAAACTGAGGCAAATAGGCTTAAGTGACTTGCCCAGGATCACCCAGCCAGTAAGTGTCTGAAGTCAGATTTGAATTCAGGAAGATGAGTCTCCCTGACTCCAGGACCAACACTCTGTCCACTGTGCCGCCTAGCCACTGGTATAGCCAGACATGACCTCTAAAGTACCTTCCAGATCTTCCCTGGGGGTAGTGTGCTGGAATTGAGGTCAGAAGATCTGAGCTCAAATCTGTACTCTGCTCATACTGTCTTTATTACCTTGGGTAAGTACCTCTGCCTCAGTTTCTTGGTATATAAAATTATTTACAGCTATGAAGCCTACAATCTATGATGCAATGTCCCCCACCCTGGAACCCTTGCCAACTGCCTCCCACCCCACCTAGGTTACACTGACACTAGAATTCATCACAGATCTGTCACTGTCCCAGGAGGATGACAGCACCTTACTTGCTTGGACACACTGGGATGAAGAGGATTTATTTATAAATTTATAAATCGGAGAGGATTTATCCCATGTGTTGATCAAGGCCACATAACCTGTTTCTGGAAGAAATATTTTGACTCTTTGGCTTTCTCCCTCGTGTTAAAGATTCTAGTTAGTTTACCTCACTTTTCTGGACTGTTCCAGTCACATATCTTTAGGTAGAATCACCTTCTAACAGTGTATTAACCCCAGTTTGAAGATCAGGAAGATTCCATGAACTGTACTCACTAATCTGTACTCTAGAATTGTTATCTCTGGTCTGACTGTCAGGATGACTGGCATGCCCAACTGCCCATAGCAGAATTCTCTACTCATATTTCAACCCGCTCATCCACCCAGAACTTTTATTTTCTATACCCGAGGCTCTTAACCCAGGGTTAATGTAGATTGGAGGGGGAATCTGTGAACTTGGATAGAGAAAAGAAAGAACAGTTTTATTTTCACTAACTTTTTTTTTTTTTGCTTTTTGGAGGGGCAATTGGGGTTAAGTGACTTGCCCGAGGTCACACAGCTAGCAAGTGTTGAGTGTCTGAGACTGGATTTGAACTCAGGTCCTCCTGACTCCAGGGCCGGTGCTCTTTTCACTGAGCCACCTAGCCGCCCCTATTTTCACTAACTTTTAACTGAAATTTAACATTCCCTCCAATCACTTAAAAACATCCTGTGAAGGGATCCTAGGCTTCACCAGATTGGCCAAAGGGATCCATGACACACACAAAGAAAGGTTAAGAATTCATTTTCTAGACCAAATAAACTTGAGGTTCTTCCTGGCTTTCCCCCAAGCTCCACTATTCCCTTAGGTAATAACTACCAGGAAGCCATCCAGGTGGACTTGTAGCATACCTTTTGAACATACAACCCCAGGGAATCCTTGAGCTCAGGAGACTGACTCTAGTTATCCTCTTGTAAACTCTGCCCCCCAAACCTTCCCAGACACGGATGGAAAGGGTGGAAGGTCCCTTCGCTATTACTCATGAACTGATACCATGCGGTCTCATGTGTTTCTACCTTGAGAGATGAGTCTCTCCGTATAGCAAACTGAGATGAGGTTGGAGCCTGTGTAAATGAGGAGTGCAGATGAGCTGTGCACCTATGCAGGTCCTTGGGGAACTCTCAATTAGTGACCAGAGCTAGAAAACTAAGCCAAATTGTCTCAGCATTTTCCCGCACACACAGCCCCACTGGCTTGAGCTATAACTGCAGCAGAGAGTAACCCGCATCCTCATTAGCTTCAGTTTCCAAAATTTCCCAGCCTTTACCCCCAGTGGAGCTTTTCCCTTATATCGGCTTTTGTTTGCCTCCAATGACGTCTTTAATTAATCTAGGGGGTAATTGTTTCGATTTCTATTTTGTCTCTCTTATGAAGACCCAGGGGCTTTCCCACTTCTCTTCAGATCTTGCTAAAAGGGAATAGTGTCTCTCATCTCCTTAAAGTGGTAAAACTTCTTAGCAGGTCTCACTCTGAGACATCATCATTAACTGTACAAGTCAAGATTGGTAGCTGCCAACTCCCCTCCCCTCTCCTTTCTTTGCTTTTCCTCTCCTTTCCTCCTCTCCCCTCTCTACCTCTCCCTTTTCTTCTCTCCTCTCTTTTTCTCCTCTCCCCTCTTCTCTTTCTTCCCTCCCCTGTCCTCTTCCTCTGTCCTCTCCTCTTTTCCTCTCCCTTCTCCTTGCCTTCCTTTCCTCTCTTCCTCTGCCCTCTCCT
>NW_027185809.1:26795719-26828193 GCF_028583685.1 Petaurus breviceps papuanus
TCTCCTCCCCTCCTTTTTCCTCCTGTCCCCTCTTCTCCCTTCTCCTTTCTTTTTCTTTCCTCTCCTCTCTAGCTGAATGGGCTCTGCTAGATCATCTAGTGCCCCCTTGTTTTACAGATAAGGAAACTGAGACCTAGAGCACAATGATTTACCCAAGGTTATCCCTTGGGCATTCTAAGGCAGTTCATTTGAATCCAAACTCACTCATTGGGTCATTGCTCATCGCACTATAGCAAGTTGCTTTTCTGAAGCTGACATGGGGGGAAAACTTCCCCCTTTCATCCTCCTATCCTGAGGGTTAGGATAGAAGTTAGACAATCACACTGTAGTTCACAGGTTCCTGTAGTCCAAGCTTTGCAAAAAGATTTAGCAATGTGCCAGATTCAGAGAGTCAGCAGCCATGGCACTGCTGGAGCCTCCTTCCCATTTGTTGGCTCCTCTTAGTACAGAAGGAAAGCACCCCAAAATGGAGAGACCCCAGCATGGGAGTTAGCAGGTCTGCATTCCAATTCTGATTCTGTGTCTCTTTGGGTAAATTACTTAACCTCTGGAAATTGAAAGAACTGAATGACTAAGTGACCTCTGAGGTCCCTCCCAGGTCTCCAGGCCTATGTTTAACAGGACCTGTAATTAGAAACTAGTTCCTCAGCCTATGGGTGTGTCTGATTATAAACAGGTTTCTCTTTGTTCTATGTGTACACTTTACACTTTATGGTGCTACCTCTCTGTTTTTAATATATAATAAGGGAGATGGCAAGTATACACAAAAAAAAACCCTATTAAAATGGTTCTATATTCAAAGTAAGTCTGCAACTTCAAAAAGATAGGTTTAGTGAATAATCACCCATCTTCAGTTTTAGAAGTTAAATCAATATGGGCTGAGATAAAAATGACATCACTATAGGATTTTAGTATTTAAAAAAGAGGGAACTCAGATGTTGAACTCAATGTCCATGCCCTTTCTACTCTACCCAGATGTCTAGTAAAAAGGGCTCATTTCCCTAGGAAAAGGTAAGTACCACCTGACCTCCTGTACAACCTAGATTCATAATTAAATCAATAGGTGCTCAAGAGAGTTTGTCAAATGAGAATGAATTAATCAACATTTTACATATGAAATTAACCATTAACGTACCAGTCACAATTCAAATACAAAATCAGTTAGTCTGAACAGAACCAGAGTTAGGATTAGGCAAAGTAGGCATCTCCCTACCCATAGGGTGGGAAGAGGGATAGCCAGTGTGAGGCATATTTTGATGGCTTCATATAAATGTTCATATTTTTATTTTCCAGTATATCTGTCATCTGGTTGGTGTGGCTATGACTTCCAATGCTCAAAACCCATACATGCCTGCCCATCCATGTGACTTTTCTCCATGTCCTTCCATGAATCTCTTACATAGGGAGTCCATAAAAAAATGTAGGCCTTCGTTCAGTTTTCTGGACATTGTATGAATACTATCAGAGTGTAATTATCTTTTGCTTATAATGAAAACAATGAAATGAAACAATGAAAATCATGAAATGCAGAAAAATACCAAATGGCCATCAGTCTTGTGAAATCCCAGTTCTCTTCTGTAGTGACATTGGCAGAATGGCAGAAGAAGGTTAGAGGCTACTAATAATCTCATTCCTTTAAAACTACTCAAATGAACTTAGGCTTGTATTTGTTATTGCTAGAAAATCCCATTCTCCACTGCACTTAGGTATTTTGTAATAACAAAAGCTCGAGGCCTATGGTAGCCCACAGAGGGTAGGGTTCCCATTCTTAGGAAAAATAAGGGTATAATTCTTCTAACCTTACCCAGGGCAAGTCCTCTCCTGGCTCTGAATATATACATCTACCCTGTGCTTTACTCTGTACTGCATCTTATGGAATGTAGCTCACTGTGGATAGACAAATGGACCAGTAGATGATTAGAGTTTGAAAGAAACACCCTTGCTTTCCCTATCTGATAGGTTGCCTATTGTGTCCTGGCAAATTCACAGAAAAATGAATGTGTGAATTTAAAAGCATTTATCAGGTTCTTACAACACTCCAAGCATTGTACTAAGTGCTCGAAGTACAAAAACAAGGGGAAAAAACTTAAACAGTTCCTGCCCTCAAGGAATTTATATTCTAATTAAGTCAGAAAGACCAGAGTTAAAATCCAGCCTCAGACACTTGCCACCTGGGTGACTGTTGGCAGGTCACCTAATATCATCTGCCTCACTTTCCTTGACTGTAATAGAGATGACAATAGCACCTACCTCCCAAGGTTATTGTGAAGATCAAGAGAGATAATATTTGTGAAGCGCTTCATACAGTGCTTGGCATATAGAAGGTACTTAATAAATAGTTGTTCCCCTTCCCTTCCATACTGTGGGAGACATCACATATGGTAGAATGGTGGCAAGGGAGATGCTATTTTGGTTTGGAAAGTCACAGAGATGGTTACAGGTACCATAAGGAAGTAATAGATTGACGCCAATGATACTATTGGCAGCAATGGTAATATTGATTTGATTATGGTTCCAGAGCTAAAAGGGGGAGAGTGGGGGTGGAGAGGGGAGGGAATGCATTTAGGGGCAGGCAAGAAGATGAGAGGGTATAAAGCAAAGCATGGTTGGGGCTGGATAGATATAGTAGGCTAGGGGAGGTGCTCACCAATCAGGACAGCTCAGGCCCCAGGATGGGAGTTCCAGAGCTAAAAGTCAGGTGCTGACTGCCTGGGAAGGCTTGTTTTAGGTTGTCGGCATGATGACACTTATTAGCCAAGCTAATGAATATGGGTGAGTGGGGAGAAGGTGGCAGTTCTCCCTTGTCATTTAGTCAAATTACAGGGCTGTAACCCTGATGGAACACCATTTGAGCAGCTCTGGCATTTTCTCCTCCAAGAGTTATTAACATAAAGGCAACAAACCCAACCCAACATTTGTAGCACATTCCATATCCTTCTTCATCTCCTGCCATCTTGTGCTATTGTATGTGTTCTATTATATGTCACACCAGAGTGGTAAGTTTTCTGGTCTTGCACTTAAACACACTTAAGCCTGTTTTAGATTTTTCTGCCATGCAGAAGGAAATTGCTAAAATTAAGAGATCACTTGGAGTGGCTCTTCATCAAACCCAGGAATTATTTCTTCTGTTACTATATTTAAAAAGCCCCAGCAGTAAGCTGCATTGGCAAGGGCTCCCATGTTATGTAATAAGTGTAATGTTAAGCTTTGGAAGCCCTGCATGTGATTGGTAAAGAATAAAAACAGTAGCCCCACAATGCTGCTTTTCCTAAAGATGATGTGTTGCCTTGAGGAAGGAAAATAGGAACCATCTCAATAAGTATTAAAGGAAAATTGGGACAGAATGGGAAGGAACTCTAAATTACTATGTAAAATCACAGGTGTCTTTTATGCAGGGAAGGGAAATGTAATCAACAGCCTAATGAAATTGTTCTGGAAAGGCAATGAAAATCAGGAAATGTAGCTTCATCGTAATCTGGGATTAGGTTTATTCTGGGTGACTTCAGAGAGCAAATTGAGAACCAGAGCACAGGGGAGGAGGAGGAGGGAGAACCATTTCCAGCTCAATTCCTTGCAATTAGATTGACTCAACACTCAACTCAACAAACCCTCAAAGACAGGCTGCCTTTAAGACAATGAGTTTCCAATCATAGGATGTGGTTGAGCAAAGATTAGACCTAGACCACTTGTCTAGGGTGTGTAGAAGAGATTTCCATTCAGGTAGGATTTAACCAGATGAAATAAAAATTGCCTGTATCTATCTGTATTGCTCTTCCTTCACAAGCCTGTGAGGTGCTGAGTGTAAGCCTTCTCATTGCATTTTACAACTGAGGAAATTGAGGTGTGGTTTAGACTAAGTGTCTTGGCAATGGCTATACTGCCAGTCCATGGTGGGGAGAACACTTGAACCCAAGTACCATGACATACAGGGCAGTGTTCTCTCCAGCATGCCCACAAATTGCATGACTCCACTGATGTCGTTTTACATTTTTATTGGTAGTTTGTTTTTACACCACCTTCATTTCTAAAAGATTCCCTCCCTCCCCTATTCAGTGAACCATCTCTTATAATAAAGAATAAAAAGGGGAAAATAATAACCATTCAGCAAAACAAGCCAGCATATCAATAGAGTCTGACAATATATGCAATCACAATTCCCTATGAAATGAATAAAAAACCATGAGAGACAGTGTCTGGGTTATTAATAATCAATTTATTAATTAGGCTAACTCATAATTAATAAATTGGTGATCTATATTTTTTTCTTAGCAAGCAAATATGCCAAGGGAGGCTCTGAAATACCTTAAATTCAGTGTATGCCTTTTGACAGGGAACTCCCCTAAACAGTGAAACTCAACCTTAATTGATAGACATTTAAAGAGGAGGTGAGCTAAAAGTCCTTAGGTCCTTCTGGCTTGATCATGAGACTCAGCAGCCTTCAGCAATCTGGACAGGGGAATTCATTTCCATCCAGACCCCTCTGGGTGGTTTTTCTCCTTCATGAGCTGAGTCACCCTAAACTCTAATGGAAGGGTAGAAGGATAGGGGCTCCTTGGGTAAAAATTCACCCAGACTGAATTCTGTTTATACCCTGTCTAAATAGAAGTTAGGTGTCCTAGTTGGGTCAGGTCCCACCCAAGATTGAAGAACGTGTTCCTTGAGGGCTAGGGGTAATCTCCTCAATCAGTCATGTCCTTCAAAGACTGACTTTAACAAGAGCTCCACCTTAATGAGGAAATTGAGGAGAAAAGCCAGGATCCCAATTTAATAGCTGGTTATTAATATAATAGTAAAAAAAATTTCTCTCAAAGAAGGGAAGTAAAAACATTTTCTCATATCTTCTCCTGTGACATATTTGGTGATTATATTACAGAGCATTCAGTTTCATCTTTAAAAAGTATTTTCATTTACATTATTGCAGTCATGTACATTGTTTCTCTGATTCTACTTAGTTGCCTCTGCATCAATCTATATGTCTTCTCATGATTCTCTGAATTCTTCACATTCCTGTTTCTTGTGACACAGTAATGAAAAGGAAAAAGCACTATACTAAGTGCCTTTGGGAATACATCTAGAAAAGAAAGGTAGACCTTGCTCTCAGAAGGCTCATTTTCTAATTAGGAGAGACAATATGTGGAGCTTCAACTTCAGGCTTCATGGAAAGACCTGGTGGTCTCTAGGATGAAGCAAAAGGGACAATGCATGTATCCTATTACATTTCTATACTGGGATAGCCATTCACTAATCAAAGTGTATTTCCTTTATCTCCAGATATTTGGCCACAATTTGATGGTAAAGAGACCAAATCTCCCCACATGGTGCCCCACTCAAAACCTGATTTAAATATTGTACAGTATTATTGTCACTGAAGTAAACTACATGGAGTATGCCTTATGAAAAATAATAGTTCTTTTCAATGGAGAGATGGAGAGAATTTGGAATTGAAAGTAAAAATAAAATTGAATTAAAAAAAAGAAAAATAAGCCACCACTAAAGCCCTAAAAACATCTAATGTCCCTATTTATTCCTCTGCAATTCATGTTGCTAAAATATTTCCTCCCAGCCATCAAGTTAGAGCACTTCTTTCCTGCTTTAGGAGGTGTGAGAAAGTTCCTTAATCAACCTGATTATAGGGTGTCAGTCACTGAATGAAGACCATTGACACCACACAGGAAATTTGTAGTTATTGACTGAGAGGATCAGCTATGTTTCTTGGTGTCTATTAAAAAATCAAACTAGCAGTCTCTGTAGACAGTGAGCACTGAGGAAAAAAGAGTGCCTCCAAGATCCTTATAGATTACAGATCCACAGGAAAAGTTTTCCAGGGCGGTTTAGTGATCAACCCCAAAGGTATTGCCCCCATTGAGGAACTTCACCTATCTTTAGTTATTTTCTGAGTTTGTTTTTTTTTTTTTAATAGCTTCTTTTTCCTAGAGATGGGGTAAATTTTGTCTTCATCTTAGAACACAGTATGAATTGCAGATTGCAGATTGAAGAAACACATTGCTGGAATTTTTCTCTGGACCTATATTTGGAATGCCCTGTGGTTTTTTAGAGACCCATTGTAGAAATTGAGAGGTTGGTTTATGTGCTGAAAGGACATTTAGATTTTCACTTAAAGGTAAAGAGATGACTCATAAGTGCTTTCAGATCCTCAATTCCTTTTAGGAGGGCTCTATAGATTCTGGGAATTCATATATGATCAGATTTTCCTTTTGAGAAGTGAAGCTCATTTTTCCCCCTTTTGGATTAGAGCAGATTTTTCCAAGCACCTAGACAGTTGAAAATTTTATAAAATGTTGTTTTAATTTGCTGTTCAGTGATTTTAGTCATGTCTGACTCTTTGTGACCCAATTTGGGGTTTTCTTGGTAAAGATACTGTAGTGGTTTACCATTTTCTTCTCCAGATCATTTGACTGATGAGGACACTAAGGCAAACAGGGTTAAGTGACTGGTCCAGGGTCACAGAGCTATTAAGTCTCTGAAGCCAGATTTGAAATCAGATCTTCCTAGCTGCCAGACTAGTACTCCATCTACCGTGCCACCTAGCTAATTTGTATAGCCATGTATTTGGTACCAGCTATGGTAGGTTTGGATGCTCACAAAAAAACCAAAACATGTTTATTTGGGAGTTGGTGCCACACGGACTTTGTTGGGATTCTTTTGTATATTACAAGGCACTTAAGGAACCTCCCCAAGTCACCAGAGAGCTATCCAGAATTAGGTATATAAGCCAAATGTGCTAAGAGACCGCTGGTTAATTTTCTGGAAATAGTAAATACTTAGCTGATGAATATAATAGGAATGTAAAAAGGAACTAACTTTAGGGGGTATGAAGAAGTTTTAAGCATCCTGGTGGGATTATAGGACATGTGCTGTCTGGATCAAAAGGTATAGATAGTATAGACAGTTTACTGACTTTTTAGGCCTAGTTCCAAATTGCTTTCCAGAATGACTGGACCAATTCACAATTCCACCAAAAACACTTCAGTGTGCCCATTTTCTTTCATTCCTTCCAACAATTGTCATTTTCTATTTTTTTCAATCTAATAGGTGTGAGATGGAAACTCAGAATTGCTTTAATTTCTCTAGTAATTAGTAATTTGGGACATTTTTTCTTATGATTATAAATAGCTTGTATTTCTTCTTTGAAATTGCCTGTTCATACCTTTTGACCATTTATCTATTGGGGAATGGCTCTTAGTCTCATGCTAAGTTTGAGTCAGTTCTTTATATCTTGACTATACTACCTTTAATCAGAGAAACTCGCTGCAAAGATTTTTCAGTGACTTCTTTCCTTGCTAATTTTAACTAGGTTTATTTTTGTTTATATGAAAAAAACAGCTTTATAATTTTATACTGCCAAATTGTCCATTTTATCTTCTGTGATCTTTTTTCTTCATTTTCTGGTCATGAACTCTTCCCCTAACAACAGATCTGGAAGGTATTTTTTTTTTCCTTGCTCCTCTAATTTGCTTATTATAATGCCATCTTCTATGTCTAAATCTTGTATTCATTTGGAGTTTAATTTGGCAAATGGCATGAGATGTTGGTCTTTTCTAATTTCTGACAGAAAGTTTTTCAGGTTTCCCGGCAGTTTTTCTTAAATAATGAGTTCTTACTTTAGTAATAGGGTATTTAGGTTTATCAAATACTATGCCAAGTATCTCCCATTCCTTTGATTGCTTTTCATGTCATAATCTTAAGGGTCTCCTCTGGATCTCTCCAAACTGTAGTGTCCAGAACTGAATGTAATATTTAAGATTTTTTAAAAATCCAAATGTTAAGACCTTAATTTACCTTTATTAAACATCATATTATTAGATTAGTCTCAACGTTCTAATCTGCAAGGATCATTTTGGACTATTCTGCTTCATCCTTAGGGCACAGTTCTTTCACTTGAGACTTTGTGCTGTATCAAGAAAAGGCTTTATCCTACCACAGAGCCATACCTAGCAATTTCTGCACCTAGGGCAAGTAGCACTAAAGGTATCTTCAAATAAGCTTCATAATTCCTGATGTAAAAAGAATACAAGAAGCAATTAAAATAAATTTATTTGAGTAGCAGGGAGAGGTGGTTACTCTACATAGTTTTTGGATAGAACTGGAACTCATAAGAGAGGTTTGGGCTCAGAATATGGATTTGGGAGTCATCTACTTTGAAGTGATAGTAGAAATCATGGGAATGGTTGAAATTGCCAAGATAGAAAATGTGGAAAGTGAAGAAAAGAAAGCCAAGGTTAGAATCTGGGGGAACAGTTACCAAATCTTGGGTGTGGGAAGAGAACAGACAACCAGCAAAGGAGATATATATATATAGGATTGGTTAGAAAAGTGGAAGGAAAATCAGGAGGAAATGATATCTCTAAAGATAAGAGAGGAGACCAGAACAAGAGGGGAGCTTGTGTCAAATGTCACAGAAAGATCAAGAAGAATGAAGACTGACACTAAGGAGGACTCATAGCACTAGTCTCCACTGAGAGAACTATTTCAGTAGAGTGGGTAGAATTAGAAGCCAGATTACATCAGAGGTGAGAGTGGGTAGTGAGAAAGAAGAGACAGCAAGTGTAGATAAATTCTGAAATTCCTTTATCTGATAACAATCTATTGTCATTCAACCCTTCCCTCTGTCTTGTAACCCCAAACCCTCTTCTGTGTTTTCACTTGGACCTTCATTTCCTCCACTCCTCAGTTCTTTCCCAGGCCATCACTCCTGACTGGCTATCCTCTTCCTCCTTTTCTCATTTGGACATCTTGGTGAACCAATTCAACTTTATACTGTCATCTTTTCTTGAGTTACATTTCCCCTTATCCTTCCTGAGATCTTGCCCTGCCAAGCTTCAACCTTGGTTTAATTCTGCCATCTGCTACCTTTTGCTTTTGCTAATATATTGGAGAATATCATGAAAATTTGCTGACTGGAACCACTACAAATTTATATTTTATAATCTCAACTGGGCCCTCACTGCAGCAAGGCAATCCTTTTATACCACCCTAATCAATTCACTATCCTGTTTACCAACAAGTATTTTTCCATATTTTCCCTCCTCAAACTTCCCATAGGTCTCCCCTACCCCTACCTTCTCAACTGAGAATCTTGCCTCATGAATTTTACTAAAAAATCAAAGCTGTTATCAGAGAACTCCCTGTTATCCTCTCTTCCTCATCTTATATCACTCAGATGCCATCCACTACTATCTTCTCCTTTATTCCTGTCTCGTATAATGAAGTGGCCCTTCTCCAAAAGGTGTACATGTACAAGTAATTCCATTCTATTGCATCTTCTCCAGCAAATTGCCCCCTATTATTATCCCCATTCTCGCTTGTATTCAATGTCTCCCTATCTACTGTCTGCTTCCCTAATGCTCATGTCTCCCAAATCCTTAAAAAAGCCTCACTTGATCCATCCATTCCCACTACCTACTTTCCCATAGCTCCTCCCTTTTGTGGCTAAGCTTCTGGAGAAGGCCAGTTATGACTAATACATTTGTACCTCCTTTTGTCTTACCCTTATCTTAACTCTACAGTCTAGCTTCTGACCTCATCATTCCACTGAAATGGCTAACCTAAATTACCCATGATTCGTAATTGCCAAATCTAATAGGCTTTTCTCAGTCTTCATCCTTGTGGACCTCTCTGAAGCCTTGGTCATTGTCAATCATCCCCTTCTCCTTGCTTCTCTTCTCTTTAATTTTCATGACATTCTCTCTTCGTTCTCCTACCTGTCTGATCACTTCTTCTCAGTCTTTGTTGCTAGTGTTCTTCTGCTAACAGTAAGGGTCCTCCCTCTTCTCTTCTCCCTTTATACTATTTCACTTGGTGATCTCATAAGTTCCCATGGTTTCAATGACCATGATTCTCAGATAATTCTAAGCTAGCCCTAACTTCTTTCTTGAGCTCCAATCTTGCATCTACAACTGCCTTTTAGACATTTAAAAATGTATGTCCTGTAGACATCTTAAATTCAACACATCTAAAACTGAAACTCTTTATCTTTTCCCCAAATCCTCCCTTCTTCCTGACTTTCCTGTTATTGTTGACGATACCACCATTTTCCCAGTAACCCAGGCTCACAATCAAGGTGTCATCCTCAACTTCTCATTCTCTCCATGGCTCCCTCTTCCCCATTTCCAATGTGTTTTCAAGTCCTGCCATTTCTACCTTTACAAGATCTCTTATCTATGCCCCTTTTTCTCCTCTGACACTTCCATTAACCTAGTACTGGTCTTCATAAACTCACACTAATAGCCTGGTCAGTCTTGTTGTCACACTCTGATTTATTCTCCATTCAACTACCAAACTAATCTTCTTAAAGTGCAGCAGTATCTATCTCTCAGGCAGCTAGGTCATGCAATGGATAGAGTGCCAGGTCTGGAGATTCATCTTCCTGAGTCCAAATCTGACCTGACACTTACTAGCTGTGTGACCCTGAGCAAGTCACTTAACTCTGCTTGCCTCAGTTTCCTTGTCTATAAAATGAGCTGGAGAAGGAAATGGCAAATTACTCTAGTATCTTTGCCAAGAAAACCCTAAATGGGGTCATGAAGAGTTGGCTATGACTGAACAAAATCTATTTCACTCTCCCTATTCAATTGACTCCAATGTTCTCTGTTATTTTCAAGTTCAAATATTAAATTCTCAATTTGGCTTTAAAAGTCCTTCATTTGGTTTATGGTTACGGTTATGGTTCGTGGTTCCTACCTTTCTAGTCTAGTCTTCTTATACCTTTCTCCCTTCTACTTATCTGTGATCTAGTGATATTGACCTCCTTATTCTCCTTCACATGAAATACTCTATCTCTTGACCCTGGTTGTCCCCCTTGCCTGAAACTCTAGCCCTCCTTATCTCTCCCCCCAGGCTTCTTCCAGCTTAAGTCCCACCTTCCCAAAAAGTTTTTCCCAGTCCTTCTTAATATTAGTATCTTACCTCTGAGATTATCTCCAATTTATCCTGTATATATCTTATTTGTATATAACTGTTTGACTCTTGTCTTCCTCATTAGACTTCGAGCTACTGGAAAGCCTGAATTATTTTTTTTTTTGCCTCTTTTTGCATCCCCAAGGTTTAGCCCAGTGCTTGGCTCATATTAGATGCTTGATAAATGTTTGACCTGACTTATAAAATCCCTTGAAGATCCAATAAACAGGGCTTCAGGAGGTCTTTGCATCTGAGAAATCCTTTCATCTGAGAACAGTCTGAGGAATAAGGTATTTCCCATCATGCCTTACCCACTTTTATTGCTCTTCCATCCACTGTTAATAAATTATCTTCATTCAATGACAAAATAACAGCTAGAGTTTAAATGTATTTGGGAGCCCTGCCACATACATTTTGTCTCAGAGGAAAATCTGCTATCTCTCTTGCCCTGGAGACATGGTTAAACTTCCTTGAGTGATCCTGGCTGCCCTAAATTTAGAGTTATTAAGATATTTCTCTGCATTAAGTGCTTATAGTGAAAGAATGTTAAACAAAGCCATAGCTCAAGGCAAAATACATGTCATACCAGTCGGCCAAACCTGGAGACTTGGAACAGACCCAGGGCAAGTCACCTAACCCACCCCAGAATTTTCTAATCCGCATGTCCTAGGAGTTAAAAGGGTAGAAGGGGTGACAAAACTGGTGGAGAGGGGGGAATGTCATAAAGCAGTGGTCAAAATTTTTTTTTATTGTTTTGAATATAGTTCCTACATAAACAGATCCACTTTTTCAATAAAAATAAAGTTCAAATCAAAATCACTGAAAGTAGGACTAGAAAGGAGAATTTATCCAATGGTACAGGGTAGAAGGGGAGTGAACAACTGTCTTTTATTGGCCTTGGCAACTCTGTGCCCCATTCCAATTGCCTGTATTTTCCTCTTTATCTTAAGAGAGCTCCCATTTACAGAAAAAGAGCCTAGGAGTTTTTGGCAGCAGCAACCTCCAGTGCTGGTAGAGCTACCCCAGTAGCCATTGACCCCTGCTCTGCAGGGTCCCTGTGTGGACTCTCACCTTTGACTGCCTTTGCCTTATGCCCTGACACTGGACCTGGTTCTACCAATCTCATAGGGGTGGTAGATTCCAGGGTAGTTAAAGCCTTGATGAAACCCACCCCCAGGAGGCAGTGAAAACCCCAAAACTTTCCCTCACCCTTGCTTGATGTAATGGTTTAGTTCAGGGCTTTTGGGGGATAGAGAAGGGAATATAGGAGGCAGGATGAACACAGACCACCAGTCATGGATTCTTACCTTTGAGAGGCAGCATGGTGCATTGCAAAGAGTGTTGGATCTGGAGTTAGGAGGACATGTATTCAAACCTGACTCTGGTCACTATGTAACCTCAGACATACAACTTAACCTCTACAATTCTCAGTTTCCTCAACTGTAAAATGAAGCAGTTGGAATGAATGACTTCAAAGGTCCCTTCCATCTCTGAGTCTATAATTTGGCTAGCTGGAAGTTCAGTGGCCCAGAACACAAACAGTAATAATCTTGTCTACCTCTCTTCGTTACCTCTGCTCTTAATAGGTCTGCTGAAACTCTGTGTATGGTACTCGTTTCTTTCTCTCTTTTGTATATTTAACAACTATAGCCACTTCTGGTCCTGGGGAACCACATCCTCTCCCTTTCCACTAAGAAGCTCCTCTGCTCTGGATACGGGGTGATTATGTTTAGTCCTGAGAGAGTCTAATCACTTAAATGAAAAGTTAGATTTCTTTCCCCGCATTTTTTTAATATATGAAACCCCCTTCCAGGTTTAACTTGTCTCTAGTCTCTCCCCAAAAGGGAAAGTAGAAAGACACAATAGGAATCAGGTATAGAAAAACTTTATTTCCTCTATGCAAAAGAAATGTTTAACAAATAAGGCCCACAAGTGTGCATTTACAGATGAGTTGAAATAGGAATCAGTAATTTATAACTACTATTATGACCTCCCAGGAAGTTAATATTTATATCAAAACTTGAAGCAGTGTGCAGGACTGTTGAATAGGTATTATTAAATTTCACCTCAGCTCTGCACTGTTGTGTCAGCAATGCCATATTCACATTGCCTATGGAGATTACAGATATGCTGATATAATTATCCATCACAAAATACATCAGGCTTGCCATATGGGGAAATAAACTAGAAAATTTATTAAGATACCAAAAGACTGAGTCCCAAAACCAGAAAGTGAAAGCCATCAGAGTAGTTATGACATTGGCACAGGTAGATAGAGTAGAAAGCACCCACATTTTCAAGCCTTTAAAACAGAACAGGCTACCTCAGGCAAAGGTCCTCCTCTCCCCACTCACAGCAACCACCCAGCGTCCGGGAAGCGCGCTCTCAGCAGCTCTGGCCCCTGGCAGTCCTCATCAGGAGTCCTTAGCAGAAATTCTGACTAACTCAAAAAGGGCTTTGCGCTGCCGCTGCCTCTGCTGCTGCTGCCGCCGTCGCCACCACCGCCAGCCACCGCAGGAACTCCAGTTTTGGCTTCCTCTTCCTCTTGCTCGGCCCCTTCCTGCTACATCAGCAAGTCCAATGGGTCATGGAAGATCTTTAAATCCCATAACCCTTACAACTGTCTAAACAACTATCTCCAGATCCATGTCTTCTGACAAGCCTGCCCAGGACTTGAAGCTTCTCCCATCATCTCCTAGAAGTATTGAAGTAATTGTTGGGTAATTATCTGAAGTACAACTGACATTAAATAAGGATACAAGATCCTTGAACCCGCAAAGACACCTCAAAACTTGAACATAGCCATCTTGAGATTGATGTTCAGTAACTTACAAACCCATCAATAAACATAGATCAGAAGAGGCAACCAGAGGACCAGATTTAAGCTTACCTAGATGGGGCTCCTGCTCTGTTGGCCACAGGGAGCAGTTCACCATGCTGCCAGAGTGAGAGGAAAGCTAGTCACTCTTCCAATCCCTCATGGAAGAGACTTGAACAGTCCTGATACGTATGGTATGTATGATCTGTAGCAAGAAAGAAAGGGGAAGAAAGGGAGACTGAGGACAAATCATTCTCTTTTAAAGATCTACTAAATCAGTCACTTTTCCTACTTAACGCCTAATAAGGGGATCACTTCATCATTCCCAAAGCCCTGTAGTCCTTCAGCACTGACCAGAAGCAGACAGGGCATACTCCACAGCCCCCGACACATAAAGTCTGGTGTTTACTTGTGTTTCTTGAAGTCCCATTTTCATTTTACATACCCATCAATTGGAGAATGTTTAAACAAATTGTGATGTGTTTGAAATGTAACAGAAGGGGCGGCTAGGTGGCACAGTGAATAGAACACCAGCCCTGGAGTCAGGAGGACCTGAGTTCAAATCCAGCCTCAGACACTTGACACACTTACTAGCCATGTGACTTTGGGCAAGTCACTTAACCTCAATTGCCCTCCAAAAAGCAAAACAAAAAAAAAAAGAAGAAGAAATGTAACAGAAGAAACTCAACCCCTCTTAATACTAGTGCCTTCCTTCTATTAATTATTTCCTGTTTATCCTGTATCTAGCTTGTTTGTACATATTCATCTGTTGTCTCCCCCATTAGATTGTGAACTCCTTGAGGGCAGGGACTGTCTTCTGCCTCCTTTTATATCCCCAGAGCTTAACACAATGCCTGACTGTGTTAAGTAGGTACTTAATAAATGTTTATTGGTTAATAAATAATAATAATAATCATTACAGAATTTATATAGCTCTTTAAGGTTTGTAAAGTGCTTCACAAATATCATCTCATTATTTCATCCTCGCAACAACTCTAACCCTAACCCTAACGAAATAAGTAGGGTTAGGGTTATATGATTAATATGATTCTCATATTAAAGATAAGGAAACTGAGACTCAGAAAAATTAAGTGACTTACCAGGGTCACACAACTAGGCTGTATCAGAGGTCAGATGTGAACTCAGGTCTTCCTGATCCAGGTCCACTATAATTGTTAGAAATATTCCAGATCGGGGCGGCCAGGTAGCACAGCGAGTAAGAGCACCGGCCCCAGTGTCAGGATGACCTAGGGATCGAATACGGGCTCAGACACTTAGCACCCACCCAGAAACACCTGGCCATGTAACCTTGAGCAAGTTACTTAACCCCAATTGCTTTTAAAAAATATTCCAGATCTAGTGTTCTTTCTAATGCACCATGCTGACACTCAGTGGTAAGAATCTATGACTATGATGAGCAGTGTTAATCCTGTCTCTCATACCCCTACAAAAATAGGTCTAGCTCTATCCACTATACCACTTACCTGTGGATATATTATTATTATGCTAGAAGAAGAGACAAATATGATGACTACAGAGAATCATAGAAAGATTTACATGATTGATGTAAAGTGAAATTATCAAATCCAAGAAAACAATATACACAGTGACTACAACAATATCAATGGAAAGAACAACAACCACAAAACAATTAAAAATAAATATTCCATATCTGACTCTACCTCCCCCTCTTCCTCTCTCTCCTTGTGAAAAAAAAAATATCAGGATGACTTTCAGAGTGAAAAGATGAGGATTATGGGGAGAAAAGTAGTCAATGTAAAAAAATCAATAAAATGTATTTTAAATTGTTTTTATTTTACTTAAATGGGAGGTCTTTATAAACACTAATTCATAGCCTCTGAATATGAGTAATTAAAAAAAATGAAAACTATAGTTAACTCAAGTCAGATTTCAAGGTATAACTCAATTCATAGTTGACTTTTTTTAGCTTGTTTCTCTATGGACACTAAATGAAAGCGATGTGTCTTTTCACTTTCCCCTGAGGGTCTACAACCTAACACTGTATTGGATGGGTAGTTGAAGAGTTTTGCTGATCTGTAATTGACAACGGGATTCCCATTTAGGAACTATCATCAGCAGCCTTTAGGTGACCCTAAAGTTTCAGGGAAAGAAGATGACCACTGAGGAGTGTTGGTTGTTGGCATTCATTCTCAAAGAGGACCAGAATGACATCGCTACTCTAGAATCAAGCTATAGTTTGTTCCACTGTGGCTAATCAGACCAGTATGAGCTCAGAATGCTCTACCACAGGTCAGGCACAAATAGTCCATTTGAATATTGGGGGCGGATTCTCTAACTTTGTACACCATGTGTTTCCTTTGTGTTGTTTCAATTCTGCTTTGCTTTCAGAACACAGACCCTGCTCTGATGTGGGCATGCCATGCTGAGTGTCCCTGTACCAGTGTCTCCCATGTCACACAATCAATTGTAAAATTCTTAAGAGAGACCTTATGAGTGTCCCTCTATTGCTTCTTCTGACCACCATGTGAATAGTGAGTTCTCCATAAAAAAACAGAGGAATGTAATATCCCTATAATGCAGGGGCATTTCATCTTTTGCCTTGTTGCATCTAGCGCCATAGTTGGGGAAGTTGCATGCAACTTCTTACATAAAAACAGTTGGGGAAGAATCTATCTCCAGGGCTATGAGGGCTCAGTCCAAAATTGTTCTCTAATACTTCAATGGACTGATGATCTTATCAATGTAGATATTATTCTCTCTATCAAGGCTGATCACAGTCTGTTTATACCTTTTCATCGAATGCAATAATAACAATTAAAATAATGATAACTCACAGAGAACAAAAGAAAACATACAAGGAAGCAAAACAAAGATAGACAGCTCTTAACATAAGGCATAGATAGTATTTATTATATAGGCTTTCTTGAACTGTAAATTTATTGCTATATATTTTGAATCCTCTCTTACATTCTGCTGGGCATGTGATGATGCTTTTTTTCTTTTCATATTTTATATTTAAGTTCTTGATGTATTTCTTTTTCTTTTCTTATTGTGTATTTTGGTTTTAGTATTTAGGTCTAAAATTTAAAAAAGAAATTAAAAAATAATAACTCACATTTTAAATTGCATATTAATGTTTACAAAGTGCTTTCCTCACAACAACTCTGGGAGAGCAAGTAACAATTCCCATTTTATAGATGAAAAAATTAAGGTTCATGGAGGCCAAGTGAATTGCCCATAAACACATTGTTGTTTGTGAAGGGGACCACTGACGTCACAAGGTGATGTCTTGATTTGTGCATGAATTAGTTTTAAGTTAGGCACAAGTTCATCAGTCTCACTTTCTTTTCCAGTCACTAAAGTCCAATAGCAAGACAAAAGTCAAGGTGACTGATGATGGACCAGGATGCAGAGGATGATCTTGATGTCTTCAATGTCAGACTTCCTCCTCACTCACCAACAGGTTTGAGGCCTGTTGATCACCATCAGCCTGGTTTGGCTTGTGTGGCAAGATGGTTTTACTAGGGTGTGGCCACTGTGCATGCTACAGCTTCTTGGAGCCACAGGTAAGAGTTAGGTGACAGATAGACACCCAAAGTGGATGAACAGCCCTGAAAAGGGCTCAGCAAGCCCTCCCACAAGAGTTTCTAGTCCTCCCTGAATACCCATGATCACATAGCAAATAAGTGTCAGAGCTGAGAAATGAATTCCTCTCTCCTGACCCCAGGATCTGTCCTCTTTTAGGACTGGGCCAGTCAAGAGCAGTAGCTACAAAGTACCAACTCTAGAAAAGTCATCCCTTTCTTCCTGGTGTCTCACTGTTTCTACCCTGTTTTATCAAGAATCTCTCAGGCAGAACCCGAGATCAGGAATTTTTTCACCTGAAGGAAGAACTACAAACTGTATGGATCAAGGGATAGGATACATTCCTTCGGATGAGTGGGGGGTGGGCCTGCTATTGAATAGCTTCCTAGTTTAATTATCTTGTGAATTAGGTGCTAGACTCTGTTTTCTATATTTCTATAAGACAGTAAAAATTGTAAACAAAATCTAAAATTCAGAACAGCTGGATAAAGCTCCTGTTGCCCCACTTTAGTTACAGCTCTGATATTGTATATTAGCAGCAGCAACATGACCAAGCTGGGTGGATTGATATTACTATACTAACAGAGATTCTCCTTCGGTAGTTGCCATGATAGTAGTTTCTTCTTGTGATCCTGTTCAGTTGTTTCAGTCGTGTCCAACTTTTCATGACCCCATTTGGGGTTTTCTAGGTGAAGACAGTGGAGTGGTTTGCCATTTCCTTCTCCAGCTCATTTTATAGATGAGGAAACTGAGGCAAACAGGTTAAATAACTTGCCTGGGGTCACACAGTAAGTATCTGAGGCCAGATTTAAACTCAAGGAGATGAGCCTTCTTGACTCTAGGCCTGGTGCTCTATTCACTGCCCCACCTAGCCACCCCTACTCCTTGACCTACATAATATAAATATTCATATCCCCATTTTACAGATAAGAAAACTGATGTTCAAAGAGCTTAAATGATTTGTCTAAGGATACAGACTGCTAGTATCAGAGCTAGGACTCAAACTTGGGTCTTCTGGCTCCAAATCTGGTGGTCTTTACACATTTCCACAGGGCTGTTCCTCCCTACCATTCTCACAGTACCACCATGGGGCATTTGGATACTGCATCTCTAGAATTAGACTGTAGTGAGTTGACTTGACCTGGCTGCATCAAGACCGACTACAAAAAGCTGCTTTCAGCAAACCAGCCTCTTTCACTTGTAGCCACCCATATTAAAAAGCTAAATATGGCAGCTGTTGTGATATGGTTGTAATCACAACCTTAAACCCCTAGAAAATACTTGCTTGCAGGCAGCCTTGATTTGCTTTGAATTAAATACACCTAGACACACCGTTCCCAGGGATAGTACACAGACACTCCTTTCTCATCACATTCCACACTCAATTCCTAAGGGCCTTCCTTAAGTTAACAGATAAAATACCCATTTACCATTAAGTTAGCCTCTAAGAGAAGCATTCCCTTAAGTTTGGGAAGCATGAAACACAGCTATTAATACTATTGCTGGTGCCTTTTTTTTTTCAAATGAAGCTTAATGCTTTTAGCTGAGCACTGACCAAAGTGGACAAACCAGATTGGTGCCTGCATTTATTTAATAATTTATTGCTGTAACAGTGACAACAGCAACAATAGCTACCCTTTATATAGCATCTATTACATGCAGAGTGCTTCACAATTATTATCTCATTTGATCTTCACAACATTTCTGGTAGGTAGTTGCTATTATTATCCCCATTATACGGATGAGAAAACTGTGGCAAACAGGGTTAAGTAACTTGCCCAAGGTCATACAGATAGTAAGTGTCTGAGACTGGATTGGGACTCAGATCTTCCTGACTCCAGACCCTATGCTTTATCCACTACTTAGCTACCTCTAGGGAGCTATCATAGTTTGGCTCACACTGGGTGGAAGATTAAACTAGGTGACATCTAGGATTCTTTTAACTATAAGAATCTGTGACTTCAGTTCCACATAGAAGCATGATGTCAATTAGTAATTCCTATGATGAGAAAAGGATTGGATCAAAAGCCAGGAATCTTCCTCTTTTTTGCCATTACCATAGATGTTCTGGGCTTCCTTGACCATGACACTTTCTTTCTCTCTGAGGTTTAATTAATATGAATGAGCCTCAAGGAGATCAGTGACTGAAAAGTCATCTATAACAAAATATTCATAGCAGCACTCTGAAGCAGCAAAAAACAAAACAAGTAAATAAAGTAAACATAAGGTGGTTCTATTATCAGAGGACATTAGAAGTCCTATACCATGGCAGGTCTGAGTTGTCTTGAAACATCAAGCAATCAATAAACATTTATTAGGTGCCAACTACATTCCAGATACTGTGCCAAATGCTAGGGATATTAAAAAAATATTTTTAAAAAAGGACAAAAGATTCCTGCTCTCGAGGAAAAAAAAAGGAAAAAAGTCCCTGTTCTCAAGAAGGGTATAATCTTTTTTTATGTTTTTCTTTTTGGAGGGGGGAAGGCAAGGCAATTGGGGTTAAGTGACTTGCTCAAGGTCACACAGCTAGTGTGTCAAGTGTCTGAGGTCAGATTTGAACTCAGGTCCTCCTGACTCCAGGACCAGTTCTCTTATTCACTGCACCACCTAGATTCCCCAAAGATATAATCTAATGTAAGAAATAACCTGTAAACAAAAATATACAAAACAAATCCTGTGTATTTTCTCTCAACACGTGTGCCTTTGTACTCATGTTTCCTGGTCACATATGGCCTCCCAGACCACCAGCCCTGCTTGCAAGTCTGGCCCTGCCAGCCATTGTCCACAAGATCATCTTCTATAGCATCCTCTGATGCTGTAGCCACCACCCCCCTCAGCAGTCACAGCTACTAAAGACAAAGGAAAGAAAGTTCTTACCACCAAAGTTCTTTGCTACTGGTCAATGGTTCAACATTAGAAACAGCTATGGTTGTGTCAGTGGGAATGACATTTAAGAGGATGTATTTTGTGGCTATACCAAAGGACCACTGGGTCTTTCCCAAACTGACTTCTATTAGAATATATGCTCCTAGAGAGCAGGGACTGTCTTTTTTTTTTAAATTATTATTGTATGTACTCTTAGCACTTAGTACAGTGTTTTGTCCATGAGAAGTGTGTAATAAATGCTTTATCATTCATTCATGTACCTAACATGTGAAACTTCCATGCATATTCCTTGGTCGTACATGTTTTCTGCTCATGAATCCTCCTCTGCTAATGGTGCAACCTGCGGGAGAATGAACACCATGTGTATGTGGAAGAGGAATCTTATCTCATTATTTTACTCCCTTTGCTACTTGGTTAAATACCTTTTGTTTTGTACCAGTATGTTCCATGACTGATTCATAGGAGTGAAGACATCATTGGGGGCTTGTAAATTATGGTGTGAAGGAGATGCTGACCCATGGAATACCTTGAACCTTTATCTTTTCTGGTAGGGTAGGATGAATGAACACATGAAATAAGATATTTCCAAGGTGCTACAGAGAAATGTGAATTGTTTTTATTATACACAAGGAGGACCCCCTGAGAAAGTGTGTAGATTCATCACTGATCCTAGTGGCATCCCCTTTAAATGCAAAGGACAACCTCTCTGTGAAGAAACATTCTTCCTGATCTAGCACTGTGCTAACAAGTATAGGAGTTTAATTCTATAGCTCAGGTTCATTTTAAGGATGACAATAATTTGACACACTTTTTTCTCAATTCATGTATATATGGAGATGTGCTATGGTAAGACAGAAAAATCATTCAGTTAAGGATAAAAAGTTGGTTTCTCAAGTAAATTACAAAGCCGCCTTTCTTCCTCATATGAAATAGTGTCAATAAGAACTTTTTATCCTCATTCTTCATGACCTTGTAGAGAGCTCCTATGGAGTCACATAGGCATAGATAATGATTTTTAAAAAACATATAAAATCTCTGAACATGCAAAGGGCTACCTATCTCTAAATTCAATATGATTATTTACTCAGCAAAAAAATCTCTTTTTTGTATGTATCACTGCCTCTGGGATACCTTTCCCTAATTCACACTTGTAGATTGGTTCCTCCAGGCAATGACTACCCCAGATTCCAGGTATTCTTTGGATCTGTACCTTTAAAAGTATATACATTTTCCAAATCCTTTACCTTCAATAATTGACCAGGGGACACAATTAGCTTGAAAAAGTTATTTACTGAAATGGCATTGTAAGAACAAGAGCTACAAAGCATTTCCTCCATTATCCCAGGACATATACTACAATGAATGCACACAGCACATAGAAGACACAAATAGGCACACTTATGGAATACATTGGTCAAGGAAATTCATATTTCCTGAAGGATCCAATGTCTTTTTTCTTCTTGTGGTGTTCCCATGCTGCTTACCCTTGGGCAGACACTGCATCTTGGCATATCACTCCACGGGGGTCTCCTGCTAGGTGCAAAAACTCCAACTGGACAAGTCACTCCTCTAATTCTTGCCCCAGTTAAGTTCCAACCCCTGGCCCTTCCTGTGGGACTTAACAAGTTCACCTTAGTTTAATTAATTCATCAACCCTTTTCTGAATCCCTACTATCTTATCTGCCTAAGACTAAGAAGATACAAGGAAAGAAGGACATGGTCCTCCCCCATCAGGCTCACAGCCTTAATAATCTTCAGGACCTAGACTTTTAGATCTGAAAGAGGGGTTATTCAAATATACATTGTCTCAGGTTTCTCTAAACTGCTTACGAGCGACCATCAATGGCTTCAGCAGAGTTTCATTGCTTATATGTTATATGGTTAACCAGGTAAACTGGTAAAATTTGCATGAAAAAATGCGGGACTAAGAAGTTACAAAATTCAAGACAAAGGAAAAAGATCAGAAGAAGGAGAAGGTAGAGATAAGAATGACTGCTAGTTCTTAGGAATTTCTATTGATGTTTTATTGTATCACAAATGACATAATTTAAGATATTCAGTTTGGGATGTAAACTTCTAATAACAAAGGTGGTAGCCACTAGCCAGACGCGAGTTTTGCCCTCCTGTGTTACCTAAAAATTGTTGTAGCCACATCCTTCCAGACCGTGAGAAATGATTCATTTGGGCCCCTACTCTATTCCAATCAGTATTAATCAGTTTGATGTGATTCCATAAGGGTAGTGATTAGTGTTAGGTCCCAGAGCTGTGAACTGCAGATTGTAAATTCACTTGCTTAATCATAGGAGGTTAACTAGAGGCCCTCCACCCTTGTTTTTCCTTGTTATGGTGACCAAGCCCAGTGTAGAGGAGACAACTCAATTACATGGAAAGTCCCCCAACTTATTTTGATGCCTTCAGAACACTCTTTCTTGTCCAAAATGAGCAGGCGACCATCTTATGGCTACTTAGTCAGTGGAGATGCCGAGATGCCCCATGCTTTGCCCAATCCAAGGCCCCTCTGCTAATGTACCTTCTAGCTGATGCATCATTTTTGGCCCATGGAGCAAAGTTTCTCAACCAATGGAACTCTGTAGTTTGTACAGCCTCTCTAGAATGTTCAAGTATCAAATCTGATATCAAGTCTTATTAAAATAAAGCCCTGGAAGGAGGGGGTCCCTCAGATTGTGAGGAAGATCTGAAGTCCACTTCATTAGAGGGTAGCATAGACTAATAAAGTGCCATTGACTCAGAGATCTGCCTCAGTGATTTTTCTTGCAGATTCGACAATTTTAATCACCCCAAGACCTTAGGCAAACCTCACCCCATCTACAATGGGAGAAGTGGTATCAGAGTCTTTACTTCTCAGTGATGCGAGAGATAAACAGTAATGGCAGCTCAGATATCAAGATTCCATACTTAACATGACCCACTGAGATACAGCCTGGTATCCTGATATTTCTAGTTTTGCTAGATTAACCAGGGGGTCTGGATTGTGACCAACCTGGATTCAAAGTGCTTGCTGCTAATGTTTTTTTTTTTTTTCTGGGTATCACAATATTTTCCATGTAATGAGGGATGAGGAGGATTAGGGATGATCCTCAAAGATTATGTTGGAGTCACTGTCTCCTCATGTGAAGAAGGAGGAGGGTAGACTTCCCAGCCCTACAAGTAGCCTTGTGTTTGGGAGCTTAGAGGAAGCCTCCCACTTCAGTGGAGTCAGAGGATCCGGAGCATGGAAGCAGAGAATCTACCCTCTAGCACTTCAGATTGGATGATGAGGTGTGATGGATCATGCAGAGGGAGGTCATGCAGAGGGTGAGCAGGGAACCTAGAAGCCTGTGGAGGGCTGAAATTCCTCACCCCCTTGTGCTCCTATACTTCCAATATTGGGCTTATATTGTATCTAGGGGTTTCTAATTGGATTGTATACTAAGTCACCATCTCTGGCCTTTATTTGTATTTCTTCTTCTGACTTGACCTGGCTTAAAATTCATTGACCACTCATTTCCCAGCTGGAATAAATTTCCCAGATGTCTTATTATTCTCTATGACGATTTAGCTCCAGGGGCTGTCTCCCCAGCACTAGGTGAGTCTATTGTTTCCAGGACCATTCTGTTTCTTCCCCACCGACTCTAGCAAATCCCCAGAAAAATCATTTTATGTATTAAGGGGGATGAATTAGAAAGAAATAGACCACAAGAGGGGTGCAGGGTCGGGGGAGGTGGGGTGAGAGGAGCAAACTGATCAATACAGACAGGGCAACAATGGCAGCCAGGAATATTCTGACTACAGGGAACAGGAAGGGACTTCCTGCTTCAGTGCTAGAAACAGCAATTAATTTCATCAGATCCTCCTGAGCGGGGAAAGAAAGTGTCTCTAAGGGGCCATCTTACCCAAACTGGTTTCAGCCTGCAGTATGGGAAGAAGGGAAAAGCTCCTACAGACTTACCAAAAGTTCTTATAGCCTTTTTGGATGCAAGAGCTGGGGAGGAAACAGTTTGATCACAGGTTTCTCACCCTCAATAAGGAGAACGCTTTCACTTCTTGTACTTTGTGACTGTCTCAGCTCATCTTCTGCCTTCTTCTTCCCAGAATGCTCCAAAAATCACTCCCATTCGCCCAGACTTCCAGAATTTCTCTCCAGAACATCCTAGGATTGCTATGCCTTCCAAAGTTGTGTTATATACATTTGAAAGTAAATTGCCATCATTCTCACTACAGGCCAAGGTCATTTGATAAAAGGGGACAATCTGTGGATTGGGGCTCATACATTATTATGGATAGTTTTGAACCCAAATCCCAGTAGATCCCTTGGATTATTGTTTAGGGGATACATATCAGGGTGTTCATATCAGTTATGAAACCAAGTCCCAAAGAAGTGAAGTAAATTACAGAAGATCAAGTTAATCTCATTAGGGAAACAAATAAGACACACAAAGCAATTAAAGAACATGACAGCATAACTTGTAACCACATGCCCAATTTGTGGGACAGACTGATAGTAAGTTTTATGGGAAGACCAGAAAAGGAAAAGTTATAAGGGCTGCTAGATGGTACAGTGTATAGAGTCCTGGCTCTGGAGTCAGGAAGACCTGAGTTCAGATACTTACTGTGTGACCCTGGGCAAGTCACCTAACCCTGTTTGCCTCAGTTTCCTTATCTATAAAATAACCTGGCAGAGGAAATGGAAAACCTTTCCAGGATCTTTGCCAAGAAAACCCCAAATGGGGTCATGGAGAATTGGGATTGAAAACACCTTAACAACAACCAATGTGGGCTGAGTTTCATAGAGATAGTGGCACTTGAGTTGCATCTTTAGGGACAATATACAAGAGATGGGTACTTTAGAAAGTAGTAATAGGAGCAAATTATCTTCATCGGAGCAGAGGCTTTCAATAAGTATGATTTAGATGTTTTTGGAATGAAATTATCAATTAACATTAACATCTGCTTTGCTACTTGAGCCTAATTTTACCATGTTAAATCTTTTTCAGATTTCCTTTGTCTGTCTAGATTTTTACATACCTTGGTTTCAAGGCATTTGGCACAGTAAGAACTTATCTATATGTACATTAGCGTGATTGGCCTACTTCCTCTCCAACTCCATAGCTTTAGTGTGTCTAATTACATAAGAAGGGCTTTCCAAGAGACAAAAAGAATAAAGGTATCCTAATGTTGGCAGAAAGGCACTTACATAACAACTGGTTTTTCAGACCTTCACTGCAAGGCTGATGAAAAAGGGATTGATGCCTTTTGGTAGAAAGCTGATGTCAGCACATCTGGCCAAGACTTGGCACTGGCCTATTCAAAGCCATTCAAGACAGTGACTGATGGTGCCCTTGAAAGTCATAGCTTTGTGACTATGGGAATTTTGCAGGTATTTTCAACTACAGAATGGTGGTAGCTTGAGAATCAACGTTTCTGGGATATAGCCCATGGACTGAACTATCCCACACCTGATGCCAGGAAATAGAATTCAAATCAATTCATCTTTCTAGACCAGTATCATATTTCTCTACTCTCACATGCCTCTAAATTACAGCACAACTGGTCTACTAGCTGTTCCCTTGTCACAAAATTCCATCTCCTGCCTACCATGCCTGCCTTATAATTATAGAACAGCTCTGGTGCTGCCTACCCAACCCCCACTCATACTGGCAGGCTGGGTCCCTAGAGCTAGACTGTTATACCTCTCCTCAGGATTCTACAGGTAGCTCTGAGGGTTTAGGGATAATTTGCTCGTGAGTCCCTTTAGAAGGGAGGTATTTTACTATGGCAGTATAATAGGTACAGCTGGTACAAAATATTCTCTCCAAAAATCTGTGACACACTCTACTACTAACACATACAGAGTCTAGGGCTGGAGTTCTTCACTTGAGGTGCAAGGGGGTAATGGATAGATTTCAAAGAGTCTGTGAAATTGAATGGTAAAAAAAATACATCTTTATTTTCACTAACTTTTGGTTTCCTTTGTAATAGTAAGTATTTTGTTTTATATATTTAAAAACTTTATTGTGAGGAGTCTGTAGTTTTACCAGATCGCCTAAATATGTGTGTATGTATGTATATGTGTATATATATATGTGTGTGTGTGTATATATGTGCATGTATATATATGTGTATATATATGTATCATACATATATATGTATACACACACACACATACACACCTGGATTTATAACCAAGCAAGCCTGGATGATTTTTCCTGAGATTCTCTTCATTAGTGGAGAAAATATTGATTGTGTGCTGCATAAATGAATGAGGGAGGGCCGGCTAGGTGGTGCAGTGAATAGAGCACCAGCCCTGGAGTCAGGAGGACCTGAGTTCAAATCCGGCCTCAGACACTTAACACAAAACTAGCTGTGTGACCTTGGGCACTTAACCCCAATTACCCTCCCCCAAAAAGCAAAAAATAAAATAAAATGAATGAATGAGGGGGAGTTTGAGAGTTTGGAGAAGACATTCTTCTTTCCTTCTTTCAGAGAAACACATGTGGTTCCAGATTCTCTTTGGGATCAAATCCAGGGAGGAGCTAGAGAAAAAATTCTCTTATAGATATATGGAAGGGAAAGCAACTCCTCAGCAAGTCTCTGATTTCCAGCTCGCCTCCTTAGAGGGTCAGATCAGGCCTCCCTCTTGACTGACAGAGAGAGAGAGAGAGAGAGAGAGAGAGAGAGAGAGAGCTCCTCTTACCCTTATCTACAGAACCATTTGCTCTTATTCTAATCTGTAGGACTTTTAAAAGTTTCTGTTTCCTTTTTATCTTGGATAAATGGGCTTGCTCACTTTTCACTGTTTCTGAAGGTGCTTTGCATAACCTGCAATTCAGTAGGCAGGGGCCAAGCTGAAAAGTACAAGCTTGGGGTACTGCCCCCTTAAGAGCAATCAGAGTAGCAGCTTTTTATTCCTGAACCAGCTGTGCCCCTTCATCAGCAATATTTAAGGGGGAAATGGGAGATAAAATTAGAGTGTACTGCTCCTTTCTCAGAGGAAAACAGTGTCCAGCCTGATGATCTCTTATCCTGTTCCCCTCAAAGCAGAAATCACAGTCTCCCTTGGAAAGGAATGGACCAGATTCTACAGACTTCAATGCTTCCCCTGAGCTGCCTTTCTATATGTTTAGAAATATCATGTGGATATATATATCTTACATACACTTTACATGGGCAACTCACACCTCCTGGAGGTCTTCACATAAGATATCCCATCTCCAAACTCTAGTCATTTTCACTGGCTGTCTTCTACGGCATCCTAGCTACAATCCAAGCTTCTACAAAAAGCTTTTCCATGTTCCCCCTTCATGCTAGTCTTTTCTCTTGTTGATTATCTCCAATTTATCTTGTATATATCTTAATTGTACATAGTTGAGGGGAAGAAGGAAGGAAGAGAAGGGAGGGAAAGAAGAAAGCAGAGGGAGTAAAGGAGGGAGGGAGAGAGGGAGGAAGGAAGGAAGAAAAGAAGGAAGGAAGCATTTATTAAACATTTATTAAGTACCTACTATGAGCCAGACACTGTATTAAGCACTTTACAAACATATCATATGATTCTCACAACAACCTTGGGAGGTAGGTTCTATTATGATCCTTATTTTACAGAGGAGGAAACTGAGGCATACAGAGGTTAAGTGACTTGCCCCAGGTCACATAGCTGGCAAATGGCTGGAGCTAGACTTGGATTTAGGTCTTCCTGACTCTAGGCCCAGCACTCTATTCATTACCCCACATAGCCAATACCTAGGACTGTGTACCTGCTGTTTCTTGCTATTTGCACGCAGTTTAGAGCAGGGGTCCTTATCTTGCCCTATAGATATCATGGAATCTATAAATGTGTGTATGGGGAATGGGGGGGGGATTACATGTTTATCTTTAATAATCACTAACCAGAATTGATCATTTCCTTTTATTATGCACTTTAAGTGTCTACTGGTTTCACCAGACCACCAAAGGAGTCCATAATACAAGAAAAGGTTCAGAATCCTTGATTTAGAGGGGAAAAAAACCCATGTAGTAGCTGTAAAAATGGAGCTGGTCAATCTGTAACATACACTTAACTGAGACACCCAAATGTTTAAACACATCATTGCAATTATGCATGGCTTGTCTGGAGCAGGATGGCAAAAACTGGTCATGTGGATTTGGAAGCAATGCTACTTATGATGTAACCATTCTAAATCTTAGGACTTTGGGAGACTGATGAATAGTAAGAAGTCCCAGGTCACTTAAAATCATAGAAACTTAGGGTCTGTACTGATCTTAGAAGTAGCTCTTTCTAGCTTCCTACTTGCTGCTACTTACTGAGTTTGGGGTATTTATAAGTCCTGATGTCTTGACATTCTCCAGATGAAGTCACATCCCTGCTTCTTGATAAGGTTAAAAAAAATTGCTGGAGAAGCTTGGTAGCACAGTGAATAGAGCACCAGCCCGGGAGTCAGGAGAATATTGATGAGGGATGGCTCCCTCCAGGTTCAGCAGGAACTCTTGATCTTATCTAAGACCAGAAAACCTGCAATGGCATCTGGAAAGAATTCAAGGTCTCAGGCTTAATTGGAGTGAGAGTTGTAGAAGTCTATTGTTACACTTCTATAAGAAGCGGGCAAGAGTCCTTTAGGGGACCTGTGAGTGAGAGGGGTACATGCTTTTACTTTTAAAGGGTAGGGCTGCCATTATCAGGGCTGACAAGATGGAGGGAAGGGACCTCAGTGCATAGATAAAGGTTAGAGCTGACCCAGAGGAACTTGTGACTTTAGTGCATAGATAGTTTAGATCAGATTTGGGCCAGACCGGAGGAGACCTGAGGCAAGTACAAAGGAGTATTTGGGCCAGACCTGAGGAGACATGAAGAGATTAAGTAAGAACAAAGGAGTCACAAGTTGTTGCCTAGGCCAAGTGCAGATAGGGGGAAGGGGCAGAGTTTGAGGCTGGGAAAGGGATTTTACAGATTACTATTGTACAATACAAATTGCAGTTACAATTGTACAAACTGGTTTTACAAATTGATTTAGACCCCAGGCACCCCATCATTCCCCCCTTAAACAGATGGGGCCCAAATTCATTTGGGGCAGGGGCAATTGTCTCATCTTCTTGAACTGCTTCCAGCTGGGAAGGGATGTAGAGCTGTCCCTGCCTCTCAGGATCCCATTGTTCAAGGGGTGGGGTTGGTGGCCAATGTCCGGAATTTGGCCAATGCCAGATCCAAGGGGTGAGGGGTAGCGACTTCGGGTAACAGTTGGTACTCAGCCTGCGCAATCATCTGCAAATGGAATGCACTGAGCCTAGAAGAGACAAAATTAGCAAGGAGGTTAAGCAGACCAGGACCAAAAAGAAGTATAAAGATTATGATTAGGAGTGGGAGCAGGAAAGGGGCCAGTATAGGGAAAAGCCAGGACCACCATGAGGAAGAGGAGGAACCTGGTGCACTAAGGGCTTCATGAAGTTCTTCCATCCAATTGGCCTTTTTCAGTATATTTTTGTTGTGGAGTTCTACCTGTCGAGAATTATTGATGTACATGCAGCAGGAGGTGTTAGCTGGGGCACAAACACCCCCACTAGAGGCCAGCAGATAATCTACGGCTATGATTGAAGAACATTGTTCCAAAAACCCTGTTTAACTCATTTTAAAGGAGAAGTGCTGGGCTTAGTGATGTTATAAATAGTCAGAGGAGGTTTGAGAAATCCCAGGGAGTACATACCTCGTCCCCAGAGTTCACACCCTCTGGCCCACCCATCCCACAAAGAACAGAATATCCTTGGGGAGCACAAATGGGGCTTGTTCGTAGTAGGCCTTGAACAAGGAGGCTGCATGGGTTAGTTAGATTGCATGACAAAGTTCCTGGCAGAAGAGTCACCTGCAAATGAAGGGTGCTGACCTAAAAGACACAAATCTAGCAAAAAGATTAAACAAACAAGGGCCAAAAAGGAGTAAGAGAAAATTGACCAGAAGTGGGGTGAGTATGGGCTAGTATAACTCATTACTCAGACTATTTCACTGTCCTTTATATTTTCCCATAGACAGATATAGTAGGCCTTTTAAAATCCCACTAGAGATTTAAAATTTCTTCTAAAAGTATTTTCCCTTCTTTTAAAACAGTTCAAGACTCATAAAACTTTTAAAATGATCTTAAGCAGTTTGCATAACTTTCTGCACATGTTCTAATCCTAGATGAGAATAATATTAGATTTTCCAGTAAGCTAACATGAAGGAGCTCACATGTTTTACTGACTCCTTGCTCTGATCATAGAAACCTGCTATAGAAGGAAAAAAACGGGGACCTGTGACATTCCAAATATGACAGGATAAAACATCCTTGATTCTGTTTAAATTCAGGTTAGTTACAGATATCAAGCTAGGCAGTATCCATTCTACCTCAAAGCTAGACTCAGGAATAGGTGGGGAACATTCCTTTTCAAAGGAACCCCATGGATAAACTGAGCCAGGAGGGATCCCATCCCAGATGGAGGCTAAGATTGTCCCTCCAGCCTTTACCAAATGCAGGCTTCCACCTGTCCACAGTACAGGTTCTGAGTAGCTTGTGGCATTTTCTCTCAGATACTGATTTAATGCAGATAACTATACCCAAATTCAAACTCAAAATAAAATTTAGTTATGGTCCCAAATGCCTTTTACTTTAAACAACAAGCTTCAACAATCATAGCTTAGAGCCAGTTATAATTATTTCTGTTCTCTTGTAGCTGCAATAAGCAATAAAGATTTATCAGGTCCCACAACTGTAAGAAATTCCATTTACCATCTTTCCTTCTGAAATCTAAAAGCCAACTGATAAAAATCCTTTTTAATCCTTACAACTTTTTATCAAGTTAGACTCATTTAAAACTACATGACTAAAACTGTTCCTTTCCCAATGACCTTGACTGTTCTGAATGGGCAGAACTAGTCAGAATAAAGTTGTCACAGTTTTAGGTTTTAGCATTAAAACAGTAGCCCAATAACTTAGTTAACAGTCTTACAATTTTAAACAATCTTAACTGAAACTTCCTTTTTAAACAAAGACAGACTTGGAAGCTTAAGATTTTCCCAAATTACAATACTAAGCTTAAGATTTTCCCAAATATCAGCAGTATTATTATTACTTGTTTGTATCTCAAATATAAGAGCTTTAGACCATCAGATACTATAACATAAAAAATCCAATTCACATGAAATAAACATTTTAACATAGGGTTAGCAGAACTGATAAAGTAACATGGCTAGTTTTACACAACTTTTTCTCCATCTTTTAGTTTCAACAAAATTCAGATTGAAAACTGCTTTTTGTCACTCAATTTTTACAGTATAAGAGGATTTTAAAATTTAGATTTTACAATTTAGAGATACCATAATAAAACAATGACATTATAACATTAATTGCATTTCCAATTCATCACATACCAAAATTATTGATAGAAAATTAGGCTTACCAAGTGCTGAGGCTTTTCTCCTCTCCCCACAGTTGCAGAGCTTGGTTGTAAACCCAGGAGTTTGAAAGGAGAGAGGGTCATTCATCTGCATGCCCCAGGGGCCCAGGGCTATTGCTGTGGGGCCCTCAATATAGCTGCTATGCCTCCCCCCCAAAATGTTTTTAGCTGTTCTAACTTTTACTCCAATAAACTTTATGTGTCCACTCCTTAGAAACTTCTTTGAAAGTGATAGCTTTGACTTCTCTAGCAAGGGGAGGGGGAGTGGCGCCTACTCCCTTATCCCAGTTCTAGAGAACCCCAAAACCTCACCTTTCCTATCAAATCTTAGAAAATATTCCAATTTGCCTAAATGCCAAATAGTAAAATGAATTCTGACTTTTCTTTAGCATCAAATTAGGAGTGACACTTTTCAAAAATGACCAGAATGCATTCAGTTGCCTTTTAGTTGTGTTCTGTTACACAAAACTTTCCTCTGAAATGAGGAAGGTGAGGCAGGAAATAGTTAAATGTTAGTCTGCCTGCCTCTTTGATCTGAGGGAGAAGATTCCCTCCCTTTCTTATTGGCTTCTCCTCACTCCACTTGGCCAGAATGGAATGAAGAGGAGGAGATTTTCAAACTTTTAAAGATCTTAAAACTTCTGTTCACAAGCAAGACAATATTTTGCTCTCTTTCTCTCCTTCTCCAGCCTGCATTCAGCAGCAGGGGAAAGGAGGAGGAGGGAAAGAGATATCAGCATTTCAAAGGTATGTCCTGTAGTCCAGCTGCAGTTTAAAGCTTAGAGATGTCAGATTACTCACACATACTCATTCACACAAAGACAGATAGAGAGAGAGAGAGAGAGAGAGAGAGAGAGAGAGAGAGAGAGAGAGA
>NW_027185809.1:26828203-26854508 GCF_028583685.1 Petaurus breviceps papuanus
AGAGAGAGAGAGAGAGAGAGAGAGAGAGAGAGAGAGAGAGAGAGAGAAGCTGACAGGAAGGTTCAAAAGCTCACAGAGGATTTCTGGAACCCTCGGCACAAATCACATTTTCTTGGCCCTCAGATAGATGCCAACTGGGGCCAGGTAAGATTGCTTTGAGATAGCCTAGGCACAGACCCCCAAGTGTAGGGGGAAGCTGGCCCATCCTTTCTACTTGAGGTCTTGAAGACCGAGTGTTTTTCAGTTGTACAAAAGATATTCCAGAGGTGAGTCCTGCCTCTATGGCCCAGGAGCACAAGCTCAGCGTGGAACACTGGCCTGTGGGGCCCAAGCATGCAGAAGTGATCTGTGGGTACTCGAGCTGGGAAAGCTCAAGGCTGAGAGAAGCCCACAGCTGTACCTGGCGTATGGAGTGAGACTGACCCATTAGATTTTTGGAGGGGGGAAGGCAGGACAATTGGGAACTGCCCAGGGTCACACAGCTAGTACACCACCTAGCTGCCAAAAGTCACTTGTAGTTGTTTGCTTTTCCATGACGCCCCATGAGAAAAAGCCTTGCTTAAAAAAATATATGTGTATTTTTTTTTAGACACGGAGACACTTGTCCCTGGACAGGGTGTCCCCATCCATGTGGGATGTGTCCCGGGTATATTAAAAAATAGACCAGATTCTGGTCCCAGACCGGAATCATCCAATCAAGCCTTCCTAGGTGCTTGAATGAACCCTACGTACAGGACGAGAGGCAAGGAGTAAAGGGAGTTTACCAGAACTCCAAGAAAGCTTGAGACCACAGACTTCCCCTAGCTGGCTCGCCAAAATGATGAGGGATGGCTCCCTCCAGGTTCAGCAGGAACTCTGATCTTATCTAAGACCAGAAAACCTGCAATGGCATCTGGAAAGAATTCAAGGTCTCAGGCTTAATTGGAGTGAGAGTTATAGAAGTTTATTGTTACACTTCTATAAGAAGCGGGCAAAAGTCCTTTAGGGGACCTGTGAGTGAGAGGGGTACATGCTTTTACTTTTAAAGGGGAGGGCTGCCATTGTCAGGGCTGACAAGATGGAGGGAAGGGACCTCAGTGCATAGATAAAGGTTAGAGCTGACTGAGAATGAACTTGTGACTTTAGTGCATATATAGTTTAGATGAAATTTGGGCCAGACAGGAGGAGACATGAGGCAAGAACAAAGGAGTATTTGGGCCAGACTGAGGAGACATGAAGAGATTAAGTAAGAACAAAGGAGTCACAAGTTGTTGCCTAGGCCAAGTGCAGATAGGGGGAAGGGGCAGAGTTTGAGGCTGGGAAAGGGATTTTACAGATTACAATTTTACAATTGTACAATACAAATTGCAGTTACAATTGTACAAACTGGTTTTACAAATTGATTTAGACCCCAGGTACCCCATCAATATAAGTTCAAATGGGGCCTCAGATTCATAACACTTACTAGCCAGCCATGTGACCTTGGGCAAATCACTTAATCCCAACTTCCCTGCACCCCCCCTCCAAAAAGCAAAAAAAAAAAAAATTGCTGTGGGAATCTAATAAGTTCCTTCATAGTCATAAAATTTTAGAGCTTAATGTTGTAGTAAAAATCATCTACTCCAACCACTGCATTTTAGAGATGAAGAAACAGACTCAGAAGCACCTCATAACTAATTTTAGCAGAGCTAGAATTTGAACCCAGTTCTCTTGACTCTGAGGTTGGCGTTCTTTTCCTTACACCACTGAGCCCCACAGTGACAAATAAATGGTAGAAATCACCTGGAAGCGTGACAAGTAAACAGCCACCAGCACTAAGTGGGAAGGAAGAGAGAAATAAGAAGGGGCTAAGAGGTTGGGAAATATGAACCAAAGTGTCAGACAGCTCAGAAGGTGGGAAAGAGGCTTTTTTTTTTTTTAACAAACTCTAGGAAGACAACCAAGAAAAAAATATATAGTAGAAGGAAATCAAAGCCACTGTCTAAAGTTTGGTAGAGTAAAGAAAGTGACAAGGAGGAGAAAGCAAAGAAGAATCATTGAATCTGCATAGCAAGAATGAAGTTTTTCATAGGCCAATATTGCATCCACCACCCCACCTACATTCTTGCTTTATCATGCATATCTGTCAGTAGCAAAACTTGATTACTTTGGTCCTGTATTTTGGCCAGCAAAAAACAAAAAACGAAACCTGTCTCTCCAAGTTTGTAATAAGTTCTTTCTATAGAGGGTAGATCTGAGTCTTTTGAGGGATGAACAATATCCTGTAGTACACACTGAGAGGGATGATTGTTAATAACCAATTATTGGGTAGATCCAAGCTTTTCCCCTATCCTGTTTCCTTGTTTGAAGCCCAGTCTCGGAAAGACATTACTAACTTCTGCCAGAAATTTATCCCCCCAAGACCATCTTATTTAGGTGAATTCCTGCCCATTGGGTTCTACTCAGGTTTGGGTGGAGATAAATTCTTTGATTAAATTGCCCAAGGCTGGGGAATGATTTGGAAGTAAATGACATGATCAACATCATGTACCCAGCCCCTCATTAGAATAGATCCACCTGGGGTACCTAGGTGGCTGCAGTGATTAGAGCATAAACCCTGGAGTCAGGAGGATCTGAGTTCATATTTGACCTCAGACACTTAACACTTACTAGCTTTGTGACCTTGCATGTTAACCCCAATTGCCCTGCCTTCCCCCTCGAAAAAGAAAAAAAAAAAGAATAGGTCCATCTTTCAGTAAGTTCATTCTCTCTCATTACTTGTTAACCAGTCAGAGTTGATTTCCATCCTCAAGAATACCCTCTATTCCAAGGGCATCTAAGTGTTGAGGGGGTTCCATGATTTGACTTTTGATCTGAGAGAGAAGGCCAAATGGCCATCTTTTTATTAATAATATGCTAATTTTATTAATAAAATGATTACCCAGAAACTAATTTTTTATACATTACAACATACACACATGCACACACTCAAACACACTCATGAGACTATACAAGTACCAGTAGATTTCAGAAAATTTGTTAATGATGCCAGAAATCAGAGATGTGTCATGGCAGATGGTGATATTGCCAATAGAAATAGCAAAGTTTGGGGTACTCAGATACCATCTGAGATGGATAGCATCCATAGAAATGATATGACCAATCAGAAGGTGTTAGCTTTTTGGGACAGGTAGCAGGCAAAACTGCAATCAGGATAGGTTTTGCCCCATGTATGACCAGGTTTAGAGGGCACCAAACTGGCGATCCAGGCAAAGGTCACTAAGAGAAGGTTAGTCAGGAGGGAGAGGTTCACCAGCACTCCAGGATCCTTCCACAAATCATGTTTGTTCAAAATTTCTCTACCCTAGGGTCTGAGAAAGTCTGAGCCTGGTAACCTAGGTACCTTCTCCCCATCATGGCTAGGAAGGGGATGTGTTGTTAAGAGTCACAATCTGGGAAGAACTAAGAAGCCAGCATGAGTTAACCTCCCTCACCCTCCCCTATACTCTAATCCCCATCCCCACCCCACCCCTACAATACAAGCAGGAGAGCTGTGAGCAAAAAAAACTACCTTGCAGACCCTACCAGTTCGAACTAACTTTGCCTACATATAGATGGATTGATGTGGGACCCAGCTGTGAACCCTTTGGACAAAAAGAATATTGGGCTGGAATCTTCTGAGACCCCAGGGAACCTCCTTGCCCACTACTTTTAATTTCCTTGCCAGCAGGCTTTTATTTTCTTGAACTGCCTTTTAACAGCCTTGGAGACTGCTTTTAACTGGGGATATTTGAGTTATTTTTATTAAGTAGAAAGTTTATTTGAACTCTCAGGTACTGGGTGACTCATTGCACCATAAATGACAGCCTTCTTGGCTTCTTTCTACCTTTTGACACTATTGACCACTCTTCACGTCAGGATATTCTCTCCTCTCTTCAGTTTTCATGAAAACATTCTTATTTTCCATTCCTGTGACTATTTCTTCTCTTTTTCTGGATCATTACCCATGTTCTTTCCTCTAATCATGGGTGCTCTCCTGGCCTCTCTCCTACATCTTCTTTCTCCCTCTCTCTCCGTGATATCAACACTCATGGGATACAATTTACATCTCTTTGCAAGTGACCATGCATATGTGTGTATACTTTGTTTCAGATCTGTGATTTCAGTGGTGTGGTGTAGGAATATTCCCAACATGGTATTTCCCTTCACCGATATTGAATAGCAACTCATCTGAAGTTTAGGGAGTGAGAGTCTGAAAGAATTGCCTGTAATACTAGAGGCTGTGACTATCCATGGTCACACAGCTAATGTATATCAGAGGCAAGTCTTGAATGCAGGTTTTCCTGACTCTGATACTAAACCCTATGCCATGTAGCTCCAGATCTATATATCCAAACTTAATTTCTTTCCTGAGATCCAATACCACTTTGCTAATTGACTTTTGGAAATCTCCACCTGGAAGGACCACACAGCTCAAACTCATAATGTATAAAATGGAACTCATTATCTTTCTCTCCTGAATTCACCCCTCCTCAAAACCCCCTTATTTCTATTGGAAATTCCACCATGATTTTAGTCACCTATCTTTGCAACCTTAGAATCACCCTCAGCAACTCTTCCTCCTCCCCTACCTCCTATATCCAATCAACTGCAAATCTTGAGTTTACTTCTGCAGTATACAAGATATATTGTCCCCTCTCTACTTATATGACCATCCTCCTAGTTTGGGTAATTATGATCTCTCCACCGGACTATTAGAATATCTTCCTAAATGAAATCCTAGCTTCCTGTCTCCTCTTTCTCCACCAAACTTTTTGTGGTTGAGTTGTTTCAGTCATGAAACCCATTTGGGGTTTTCTTTGCAAAAATACTAGAGTGGTTTGCCATTTCCTTATCTAGTTCATTTTCTAGATGAGGGGTGGCTAGGTGGCGCAGTGAATAAACCACCGGCCCTGGAGTCAGGAGGACCTGAGTTCAAATCCGGCATGAGACACTTAACACAAAAACTAGCCATGTGACCTTGGTCAAGTCACTTAACCCCAATTGCCCTCCAAAAAAAAGGCAAAAATAGAGCATTTTGGGGGCAGCCAGGTAGCACAGCAAGTAAGAGCACCGGCTCCAGTGTTGAGAAGACCTGAAGTTCGAATCCTGGGCTCAGACACTTAGCACCCACCCAGAAACACCTGGCTGTGTAACCTTGAGCAAGTTACTTAACCCCATTTGCTTAGGGGCGGCCAGGTGGCTCAGCGAGTAAGAGCACCGGTTCCAGTGTTGGGACAACCTGGAGATCGAATCCCGGGCTCAGACACTCAGCACCACACCCAGAAATAACTGGCCGTGTAACCTTGAGCAAGTTACTTAACCCCAATTGCTTAAAAAAAAAAAAAAAAGCATTTTATAGATGAGGAAACTGAGGTAAACAAGGTTAGGTGACTTACCCAGGGTCACACAGAGCTAGTAGGTGTCTGAGCTTGGACTTGAACTGAGGTCCTCCTGACTCTAAGTCCCATTCTCTATCCCCTACAGAACCCAGCTGCCCTTCCAGTAAACTATCAAATTAGTATTTCTAAAGCACAAGTTCAGCTATGTTTCTTCCCTCCTGAAAAAGGGTTCAATGGCTCTTCATTGCCTGTATGTCAAAATACAAACTACTTAACTTGGCATTTAGAACCCTTTGCAATCTGGCTCAAGCCAGGCTTATTTCCTGTTATTCATCTTTGTGAACAGTATATTCCAACCGAATTGGCCTACTTTCTGTCCTCTGAACTTGATGCTCCATCTCCCACTTCAGTACCATATCACAAGTTAATTGTCCCCCAAATCCGAAATTCTCTTCTTCCTCACCCCTGCCCCTAAATCCCCAGTTTTCTCCAAGGCTTAGCCCTGTACTGCAGCCTAGAGGAAGTTTTTCTTAATCCCAGAAAGCATTAGCATTCTTTTCTTCATATTATTGCACACACAGATAATGTGTGCACATATATACACATAATATAATATAAATAAATAATCTATGTACATGTGTGTATATGTGTGTGTATATATGATAATGTGAGCTGGAAGGAAGGGGAGAAAGGGTACCTGTAAAATGTGGCAGATAAGACGGAAGTGAAGTCCAGAGAGAGTTTAGGTGAGGGTGAAATGAAGCATGGCTGGTGTGTGTGTGTGTGTGTGTGTGGTTACGCATATATACATACAGGCAGACAATGTGTGCATATATGCATGTACATGTGTATATAGGCACATGTGTGTATATATATGCATACACACATGCGGCGTACATGCATTTATATATCTGTTCCACTTTGCCACAATGGGAGAACTCCATCTAGTGACCCTTCTCTCCTTATTGGTCCACATCTGAACTACTATTTGGGGAAGGACCCCAGTCATGCTTCATTTCACTTTCACCTCAACTCTCTCTTTCTCCTTGCTTGCCACGTTTTATATAGGTGCTCTTCTTCTCCCCACCTCCCTTCCAGCTCCCCTTTATGCATTGTCTCCCCACATTAGAGTATAAGAGAATGGAGCTGTCCTGCTTCTGGAACATGGTAAGTATGTAATAAGTGCTCACTCATTCATCTACTCTGTAAAAAACATGTGGATGAAAAATATCTATCGTACATTTTGCAATTGGATGGACAAACAATTCATCCATCAGTATCTGTCTATTCTTTCTGTCTGTCTATCCATCTATCTTTCTATCTGTCTGTCTGTCTGTCTATCCATCTATCTTTCTATCTCTATCTATCTGTCTGTCTGTCTACTTATCTATCTGTTATATCATCCCCCTGTACATTCCTTGACAGCAGGCACTGGTTTTCCTTTGGTCTCTGTATCTAAAGTACCTAGTCATCACCTTATTCAAGCCCCTTAATAAATGCTTATTGGATTGGAAGCTTCCAAATGATACTAGGGTTGAACTTCTGCCCCACAGACCTCCAGCTGGAGCCCAGAATCTTTTTCTTTTCCTCCTTTCTCCAACATAGGGTGTCTTTCCTTAGGTACCAAAATTTCTAATTATAACTCTGTATCCAAGATGGGACAGAGAATCTCCCAAGATTTTTCAATCTGGAAATGGACGTCCTACTTCCAGTTGTTTTTATTTTTGTTTTTGCTTTTTTGCTTTGCTTTTTGGAGGGGGAAGGCAGGGCAATTGGGGTTAACATCCAAGGTCACACAGCTAGTAAGTGTTAAGTGTCTGAGGGCAGATTTGAACTCAGGTCCTCCTGACTGCAGGGCAGGTGCTCTATTCACTGCACCACCTAGCTGCACCTCCCTCCCCCCCCACCACAATTGCCCACTTCTGATGCTTCATGTGAGAAGTCAATAATAGACTCAGAAGAAATCTGAAAGGACTTTCCTGCTCAGAACTGCTGCTTTCTTTCACAGGTTAGATTTCTCTATTAACATCCTGGAAGATGGCCTTGTTCATGTTGCAGGTGTTAGCAACAGTATAATCGTTGCTCACTTCCCCTCCCTCTCCCTCTTCCCCCTTTCTTGCTATTGCCTTAGCTGAGCTTGAAGACAGTGACAGAGCTCCTTTATTGTTGCTTGATGATTTAAAAAAAAGGAAAAAGTCATATTGAGAGGACCCCTTGGTTTGCATCTGCAAGACTGACATTTAACTGAGAATTTGGGGAGAGGAGATTGTGATTTCAAAGTGAGGAAACTCCCTCTACCAACGATTGTCCTGTAACACACAGTTTGTTGCACTGTTGGGCTCATACAACCCATATGCTTCCGAGGCAGCACTTGAACCCAGGCCTTCCTGACTCTGAGACCAGCCTTCTATCCACGACAGCTACTTCACACTGCCTTTCATGGAGGTTTACAGCCTGCCAAATTGTACCTAGATTTGCCCATCTGCACCCTAAGCATTTACAACAATTAGTTAACCCAGAATGCATGATCCGTCTCATCCAAAAGCAGAGCACTGCGGAGAACCAGCACTCTGTCTCAAGGCTGAAGCCAAAGGAACCAATGACCCAGAGCTTAACAGGCTCCACCCTCCCCTAGATTTGCCCCAAATTCTTTTCATCCTAATTGTGTTCTTTCCTCCAACTTCCACTCAACCTCCCTGCCTTCCGCTGCAGTCTCTTGGCCTGGTTCTTTAGCACAGTGTCTCTTGCACATGCCTTGAGTTGCCCTTCACTGGGCCCATCTATCTGTAATGCCTTCTCCCCAGCACCACCTTCCCTTCCACTTCCCAGCATTCTGCCCTCCTGTCTCTTGCTTCTCCCCCAAGCACACAAGGGTTCTCCAAGGGGCCCACTATGCTCATTGTAGCTTGTATGCACAAACATACATATCTATTATCTGATGATCTGATTTATTTGTGCCAAATTTGTCGCATCGCTCACATATCCAGGATCGGCTGATATTTTAAGACAGTGAATCAGACTATTTGGCATCGCTTGCTTTGCGGCAGAGCTAGGGGGTAGTGGCGTAATGAAGATGGGAGGGGGAAGTGCTATACTTATTGGGAAGGAAATTCATGTCAATAAGAATTCTGCCTGGCAACAGGATTCTGAAAGTGAGACCCAAGCACTAATATGCAAAGCTGGAATGCTGTCATTGGTAAAACAGCATCACATTTCTAGCCTGTCTTATTTTTTCCCATGTATTGTAAGATGAGGAGCCTGTTTTCTGAGAAGGTAATAAAATTGCTTTGCAAATTTGTTCTGTAAAGCATACCTACCAACCTGTCACTTAAGAGGAAGCTTAAACTAACTGAAATGGGTGACAGATTTAAGACAAGAAGGGACCTTAGAGAACATCCAACACCTTTATTTTATAGGTGGGGGTACCAAGGATGAGAGGTTAAATGACCTATTCCTGGTTGCACTGTTAGTGAGGGATAGAGGTAAGACTGGAACCTGAGTCCTCTGAATATAAATCCAGGGTTCTTTCTATCATACTGCTTGTTATTGCATGGTATGATGGAAAATAGGGTATAAGGCAGGTAGGTGGCATAGCAGATAGAAGGCCAGGCCTGGAGTCAAGGACCTAAGTTCAAATCCTGCCTCAGACACTTACTAGCTGTGTGATCCTGGGCAAGTCATTTAACCCTGTTTACCTCCGTTTCCTCATCTGCAAAATGAGCTGGAGAAGAAGATGGCGAATCACTGCAGTATCATTGCCAAGAAAGCCCCAAATGGGGTCAAGGAGAGTCAGACACGACAGCCCACTGAACAACAACAACATGACTGAAAAATAAAATGAAGCATTACGTTAGGACTCAAGAGACCTAGGTTCTAATCCCTAAATTAATCAAACTTTTACCACTGGCTACTTGTCTAATCTTGCTCTAGACTTTTTTCCTCTCTAGGACTCAGTTAGCCTAGAATCAGGAAGACCTGAATTCAAATGTGACCTCAGATAGGTACTGGGCAATAGTACCTACTTCCCAGGATTTTTTTGAGGATCAAATGAGAGTAATTGTAAAACACTTAGCATATTGCCTAGTATATAACAGACGCTATGTAAAATGTTATCTATTTTAAAATTTGTACTATTATTATTACTACAAGAGTTGAACTAGGTGAACTCTAAGGCCCTTTCCACCTTTGTTATTAGAATATGATAGAAAGGAAACCAACAGGTCTTAGAATCAGAGGACCTGAGTTCAAGGGATGCCTCTGACCTGACGGGCCTCAGCTTATATATCACAGAGTTGTGAGGCAGTTGTCTGCAAGCCTTAAATCATTATATAAACATGAGCTATTTTAGTATTATTATTATTTGATACTATTGCCAAGAGAGTGATTTTCTTATTGGCAACTTGAACCAAAATGAGGAGACAAATTTCTGCAAAGCGATAGATGATAGGAGCAAAGAGAATCATTTTATGTGACAGAAGCTAAGTTCTTAAACATAATATAAGTACATTTTGAATCATGGGAGGAATTCTGGCGCAGGGACCAAATTTAGTTGAATGGTTAGGAATTCTGCCCTGGCCAGGACACATCCTCCAAACAGTCTAGTCTAAATACCTGTATCACTCATTGGTGACCCCTAAACCTTAGCAAGGATGTGCTAATGAAATAAGGGCAATCAAGAAGTGAAACCAAGGGACATGTGTACAGGTAACAGTGGGAAAGAGAACCACTGAGGAGAGGCAATGTCTCCTGGACTAGTTGCCCCACCCTAGTAATGACTGATCATTTGTTGTTGTTCAGTCCTGTCTGACTTTTCATGACCCCATTTTGGGTTTTCTTGGCTAAGATACTGGAGTGGTTTGCCATTTCCTTCCCCAGCTCGTTTGACAGAGGAGAAAACTGAGGCAAACAGGGTTAAGTTGACTTGCCCAGGGTCACACAAGTAGTAAGTGGCTGAGGCCAGATGCAAACTCAGAAAGATGAGTCTTCCTAAATCCAGGTCCCAGGCTCTATCTACTATGCCACTTGGCTGCCTCTAATGACTAATTATACTAAATGAAAATTTTCCCTCTTTCCTTTTTATACTCCTCGAATTATATTCCCCTAAAAATTATCTCCTAATGAATGAGATAAGGGAACAAACATGAGACTGGGAATCAGAACACTTCTATCTTTGCTACTGAGCTGTGTGACCTTAATTTCACTGACATAGTCTCTCTGGGCCTCTCAGTTTCCTCATCTGTAAAATGAGAGTCTTGGATGCCTTTCCACTTCTAACAGCCTATGATTCTAAAATCAAAAAGGGTTTTATAATCATGCAGATGCGTAGATTAAAATCTAGGCACTCAAAAACCTTCTCATAAATGTTCACACCTTAAATGCCTAATCCTCCAGCTTTGCCGTATGTATTATTATCACAGTGTGTGCATTCAAGTCCTGTTGCTAAAATGTTCTCATGAATATATCATTCAGTGGTATCTATGATGCACTCGAATTTTTAGCATCACTGTAATTTTGTTTAGTTTTATTTACAGCACAGAAAGTTTGAGGCTGATTCAATTAATAGATTTTTTTTTAAAAAAACACCTAATTTTTATCATGTCAAGGGAAAGAGAATGTGTTGAATATGGTACATTGCTGAGATTTCCATTGTTATCCGATCAAGTCAGTTGGTGATACTGGCACTTCATAAAGGTCCATATATTTCACCGTTACCTAAAATCAGAGAATTTAATGCTACAAAGCATCAAAGAGATTTTTAAGTATATTCCTACTAAGTTTAAGGACAGCATATGTATCTTGTACAATTCTGTTGCCCTAACAGTGCCCAGTACTGCGTACTGAGTGGTCCATCATCAGACCATTTGGAGTGAGAACCTTAAGGGCAAGGACTTTTTTTCTTTTTCTTTTGCATGTTTTTGTATTATCCAGGGCTTAACACAATGCCTGCAATTCAATAAATTCTTGTTGATAACATTTACTTGCAATAGCTATTCTTGAATCAATGGATCTGGTCCAATTTCCTGACTCCTAAAGAGGTCAAATGACTACCCATAGGTCAAGATAGTAGCAGAGTCAAAGCTAGATCATAGGACTCCTGATTTTCTTTTTTTTTAAATTAATTTGTTTGTTTACTTTTAGTTTACAAGATTCAATTCCACAATTCCTTGAGTTTCACATTCTATCCCCTCCCTGCCCTCCCCCCCACCATGTGGGTATACAGTCAAGTATAGGATCTGTAAATACTTTCACATTAGACATTAGTCAGGTTATAAAGATGGATTGTATCAGATGGAATGATAAATGGTAAAGAGGAAATGAAACCAAATAAGAAAAAGAAAAGTAGTTTGCTTCAATCTGGATTCAAACTCAGTTCTTTCTAGTTCTTTCTCTGGATGTAGACATCTCTCTCCATCATGAGTCTTTTGGAATTGACTTATATCACTGCATTGCTGAGAAGAGTCATCACACATACATTGTGCCTGTAATTGTGTACAAATTTCTCCTGGTTCTACTCTTCTCACTCAGCATCAGTTGGTATAAGCCTCTCCAGGTAAATATGAAGTCCATCTGCTCCTCGTTTCTTATAGCACAATAGAATTCCATAACATGCATATACCACAATTTGTTCAGCCATTCCCCAATTGATGGGCACCCCCTTAATTTCCAATTCTTTGCTACCACAAAAAGAGCTGCTATAAATATTTTTGTACATATGGGTCTTTCTTCCACTTCTGTGGTATCTTTGGGATATAACCCTAGAAGTGGTATTGCTGGGTCAAAAGGTATGAAATTATTTATATCCCTCTGGGCATAATTCCAGATTGCTCTCCAGAAAGTTTGGATCAGTTCACAATTTAATGAGTTTTCATGCCTTTTCATGTTAGAATCTTAAACTTAACTGATTATGTTGATCCCTCTTTGAACCAGAACCATTAAGAATAATGTTCAAATGATGTTCCTCTCCCTCTTTCCTTCCCCTCTACTATAGTGTGTTTTTATGTGTCTTCATATGGCATAATTTACCTTTTTCTCTCTCATCCTTTCCTTTTATCCCATTGCAGTCCCTTTGACCCCCTTTATAAGGGTTTTTTTTTTTTTTATCATTGGGTTAATTCGTTTATATCCACATCCTCTATCAATGTATAACCCTTTTAAGGGTCATGATAATCATATAAATTTCGATAATTGACAGTTACCAGCTTCTCATATAGGGATGTGAATATTTTACTCTTATTGAATCCCAAGTTATGTGCATATGTGTGTGGGTGTGCGTGTGTGCATGTGTGTATGTGTGAGTGTGTGTTTTCCTTGTTTACCTTTTTATGTCTTTCTTGAGTCTTGTAATTGGAGATCAAATCTTCCATTGAGCTCTGGCTTTTTCATCAGGAAAGTCTAGAAGTCCCTTATTTCATTGAATGACCATCTCCTTGCCTGAAAGATTATGCTCAGTTTTGCTGGGTAGTTAATCCTGGGTTGCAGTCCTAGCTCTTTCATCCTATGAAATATCAAATTCCAGTCCCTCTGATCTTTTAATGTAGAAGCTACTGCTGCTTGCAGTATTTTCTCCTTAATCTTGTAATTCTGGAATTTGGCTACTATATTTCTTGGAGTTTTCAATTTGGGATCTCTTTCAGGGGGAGTCCGGTGAATTCTTTCAATAACTATTTTATCTTCTGATTCCAGGACTTCAGGACAGTTTTCTTTGACAATCTCTTGGAGGATGTTGTCCAGGCTGCTTTTTTCATCATGGCTTTCCGGTAGACCGATAATTCTTAAGTTATCTCTCCTGGATCTGTTGTCTAGGTCAATTGTTTTTCCAGTGAGATATTTTACACTTTCTTCCAATTTTTCAATCTTCATGTTTTGTTTGATTGACTCTTGGTGCATCATAGAGTCCTGAGCTTCAATTTGACTAATTCTAATTTTCAGTGAATTATTCTCTTTGGTTAGTTTTTGAAGGTCCTTTTTAGGCAGGTATTTTCTCCAACTACTTCACTAAGTTTATTTTTTAAGGATTTGTTTTCTTCAGTGGAACTTTTCTCCAATTTGGTCACTGTAGATTTAAATTTGTCTTCTGCCTCCCTAATAAGGCCTTTAAAATCTTTCTTGAGCTCCTCCAAGAATGCTTTTTGGGCTTGAGACCAATTCATATTTCCTTCTGTGGTCTCAGGTGTGAGTATAGAGTTCATGTTGTCCTCTGTATTTGGTTGTTCTTGATCGATATAATAAGCTCTAATGGATTTTCTTGCCTTCCCCTTCTCCTTCTCAGCTTCCTTCCTTCCCATTGTAACTTCCTATTTCCTAATTTCTCAGGCTAGGAGTTAAGGGCCTGGTTGTTGACTTTGTGTGCTGTAGACTCTGGATGTGTAGATTGAGGCCAAGGCAAGGGTTCTCAGTGTTTCTGTTAAGTTATGCTGAGGCTCACAGAGTACTCTGTGGAGGAGGGGTGGTCTGGCCACTCCAGATTTCTGCCTCTATGCCCCTGGGAAGGCTTTCACTGGTCAAGTGAGGTAGGGCTTGTTGGGACCCTCCCCCTCTTCTCTTCAGACTCCTTGATGCCTCAGTTACACCCCTTCTCAAAGACTCCTCAAGCCCAAGGCTATTTCCACTGTCTCAAGATTTCACTCTGGGTGGGACACTTATCTCTGGGTTTTCTAGGTCAGGGAGCCGGGATCCAAGCAGCCAGAGTTCACTTTGTCATCCTAGGCTCTGGAAAGTCAGGCAAGCAGTTTCTAAACTTCAAGGCAGGGGGATGATAGCTCTGGAAGAAGCTGCTGTCCCTGCTGGGGGCCCCAGCCCTCTCTTACCCGGCTCCAATGGATCCTCCCCACCCTTGGTGAGATGCTGGTGAGACAGCTGCGAATTGCCCTTGGGGTGGGTGAGTCAGCCAGCTGGGTCTCCTTCTCTCTTGGTTGTAGTCTGCTCTCTGGTCCGAGCTGCTGCAGCCCCCACATGTTCCGCACTCCCCCTGCCCACACCCACGTGGGCACTTTCCTGGGCTGGATTCTGCTGCGCTCTGTCTCCCAGTGGATTCTGACACTCCAAAATCCATTCAAATTCACTTTTCAAAGTTTAGTGACTTTGGATTCATGGAGAAGCTTAGAAAAGTTACTGCTTCCGTTCTGCCATCTTGGCTCCACCCAGGACTCCTGACTTTAAATCAAATGCTTTCCTTGAACTATCTAATTCATTTCCTGGTAACATTTTTCAATACTTTGTCAAAACCCCAGGCAATGCAGTTGTAATGTTTCTACTTGCATGCAATATCTACTCTACTTAGAGCCCCCAGGTCAAATTTGAAAGGCTCATCAAGCTAGTAACTAGTACTCTAGTTAGAAACTAGGGTCTTTGCCCAGTATCTTCCACCAGCAAGTCCAAATGTCCCTCCACTTTTATAACTTATAAAATAGGTTGTTAAAAAAAAAAAGAGTTGTTGAATCGGGTCTGACACTTCATAATCCCAGTTAGGGTTTTCTTGGCAACGATACTTGGAATGATTTGCCATTTCCTTCTCCAGTTCATTTTACAGATGAGGAAACTGAGGCAAACAGGGTGAAGTGACTTGCCCAGGGTCATACAGCTAGTTAGCATCTGACCCTGGATTTGTACTCAGGTCTTCCTGACACCTGGTGTTCTATCTACTGGGCCAACTAGCTGCCATATAAAAAAAAATAGAGAAAATAACAGTTAACATTCATATGGTGCTTCAAGATTTTCAAAATCAGCAAGCATTTATTAAGTACTTACTATGTCCCAGACACATAATAAGTGCTAAGTGCAGGAAATACAAATAGAAGCAAAAAATGAAGAGTTCCTGCCCTCAGGGAGCTTACATTCTAAAGAGGGAAGGCAACTTGTAAAAGTAAACTGAAAAAGGAATGTGCCTAGAGAGAAATCAAAAGACTTCAGGCGCATTATCTTACCACCTTGTGAAGTAAGTAATGCAGCTATTATTATTCTACTGATTTTACAGGTAATTTATCTAAGATCTCATAGCTAGTGAGTATCAAAGGTGAGATCCCAAGAGGAAGAAAAGAAGCATCTGTTAGTACCTACTGTGTGCCAAGGACAGCTAGGTGGTGAAGTGGATAAGAACACTACTTGGTGGTGCAGTGGTCAAAGCACAAGGCCTAGAGTCAGGAAGACCTGAGTTCAAATCCAGGGTCAGACATTTGCTAGCTATGTGACCCTGGGCAAGTCACTTAAGCCTGTTGGCCTCAGTTTCCTCATCTGCAAAATAAGATGAAGAAAAAAATGGCAAACCACTCTAGTGTCTTTGCCAAATAAAACCCAAATGAGATCACAAGGAGTTGAACATGAATGAAACAACTTTTAAAAAGCTATGTGCCAGGGGGTGGCTAGGTGGCCCAGTGAATACAGCACCAGCCCTGGAGTCAGGAGGACCTGAGTTCAAATCCAGTCTCAGACACTTAACACAAAACTAGCCATGTGACCCTGGACAAGTCACTTAACCCCAATTGTCCTACCTTCCCCCTCCAAAAAGCAAAATCTAAAATAAAATGTGCCAGGCACTGTACTAAGCACTTTTTACAAATATTGTCTCATTTGATCCTCACTACAACCCTGTGTAGGGTTAATGGAATATAAGATCTTCCCCATCCATTAACAGGCCTATGTGATCATATGTGTTTCACTTTTTCCTTGGAATGGAGGCTGTGATCCCAGGTCTAAAGGCACACAGGGATTTCAATCACAGATGTCTTGCTGCTTTGAACTCTGGCCCAGTTCACAGCTGTTACACATCATGAGTCACATAGAGCCCATATATATATATATATATATATATGTATATATATATATATATATGTATATATATATGTGTATATATATATATATATATTCAGGGAGATTTATATTGCCTTGGGGGAGGAGCTTGCTTGGGGGAAGCTTGCTTATAGGGAGGTTTGCTTTCAAGAAGGCTTTCACACCTTTTGGTTCTGAGCCAATTAGGCACTGAGTCACATGGGTTGTGATGCCTTCTGGCTCTAAGCCTATTAGTCAAAACTATATATATTACAAGAGGTTGGTATTTTGCTTTGGTGCTCACTCATGGGAAGAATGTTCTTCTGAAGTTTTTGTGATTTGACCAGAGGAGAATCTGGATAGCTGTTGTTAAGGGCCTCCCCCTCCCCTCCCCTCCCCCACCCTTTGTGAACCCAGATGTTGATGCTCCTGGTCTGGTGATTATGTTTTTATTACTTTGTTTAGACAATTGGAGACCTGTCTATTGGATTCTTTCTTGGATACTCACTTCTTTCTGCTTAATCTGTCTGCATTGTTTAATTAAAGTAAGAATGTTGACCCCTTTGAAACTGTCTTTACTTTAGAAAAGCAGATCAAAGAACCTGAACTAATAGCCTTCTGTATGTCAGTGTTATTGGTCTTACACCTCCACAGCAGCTGTAAGCATCATTAGCATATACCCTGATAGGTAGGTGCTATTATTATACTTATTTCTTACTTGAGGAAACTGAGACCAATGGAGGCTAAGAGACTTTTGCCCAGTGTCACATATCTAGTAAGTGACTATAGATTTGAACCCAGGTATTTCTGTCTCCTGGTTCAGCTACCTCTCAATGGATCATCATTTTTGTAATGCATACTTAATGGCTACAAATTACTTTCACACAAATTTATCTTCACAAAGACCTCCTGAGTAAGATAATACACCATCCACCCATTTTTCAGGTGAGGAAACTGAAGACCTTGTCACTTTATCTCTTGGAGCCTGTGTCCTTATTTATAAAAAGGAAAATACTAAAACTAGATACTACATTAGGGACCCTAAGGCTCTTCTCAACTCTGATATACTATATAAGCCCAGAAAGTAGAATTACCTTGCCCAAGGTCTCACAAGTAAGTGGCATAGGTTCAACTTGAACCCCAGCCTTCCAAATCTAAATCCAGTGCATGGTTCCCAGCCCCAGTCCCACCCCCACCTCCAATGAATAGAATACACTGTCAGAATCAGTTGATATGTTCACTGGTTTTACTGAGCTACTTTTTTTCTCATCATTTAACAAAATTCTTTGTTACAAAGGATGGCTCATTGGGGAGAGAAGAAAGAAAGAATGGGGTATATTTGGAAATGAAGATGATGTAAAACCAAAATTGTGTGTGTGTGTGTGTGTGAGCATGCATGCATATAAGGGTATATGGTAAGGCTGTGTTGTTTTGCCCATGTAAGTTATGTGTGTCTACATTGGTTTGTCTAAATATGGCTTACAGGGAGACAAGAATAGAAATCTCTAGTCTCCTCTTCCTACCCTTCTCCAAGGGAGACTGATTCCTGCCAGTACAAGGAAGAAGGAGGTTATGTATGCCCAGAGTCTGGCCACTCTATTCTCTTGAATAGAGAGAGGAGAAACCTGGCTAGCTTTATGTGTATCTGCTCTCTTAGTACAGAGGAAATAATTCTTAGTTTCACACTGAATTCCTGGTCACTATTCCTTAATGAAGCTATTAACTAGCACTATTCCTTAAATGAATGTCTAAGCTATATATATATATATATATATATATATATCCAAGGCTAGACTCTCTTCCCACCAGATGCTAGCTCCACAATGAACACATGGCAAATAGCAAATAAATCTATTTATCCAAATAAAGAACAAAAATCAGAAAACATATACATATGAGAGAATACATGCCATATACTAATACACTGAGGGAATGAGCTCCCCCTCTGAAAGTGAGATAACTCAGTTCAACAGATAGAGAGAATCCTAGATCCTACCTGAGGGGAAATTCCCTAAGGTTTCTAGTGTAGTAATCTGGGGATAAGGAAATTATTACAACTACCAGCATCTCCTTACCACAGTCTTTCTACCCCTTCAAGGACCTGAAGAAAATCTGGAACCATGTATCTTCTCTCTCGAAGCTGTAAGCCGCAAGACCAAGCTCTCACCAATTCCAAAGTGCTCAGAACACTTTGCAATCAATTTCCATCAATGAGGGTGGTACCATGCCATGATAATCCAGAAAGGAAGACATTTTGGAGGTGGGGAAAGGTGAAGGATGTTGTTTTTAAAGATAATAACAACAATTATAGCACTTTTAAGTATACAAAGTACTTTCTTCACAACAACCATGTGAGGTAGGGAGTGCAAATCTGACTGGGGTGATCAGGAAAGACCCCCAACCTTCTGGCCTAGGGTACTTCCTGTGGAGTTGGGCTTGTATCACTGCTTTGTGGAGAGAGGCATGTTCTCAGCACTGAAGGCCTTACACTGTGGGACTATGTAGTAATCCTTCATTGGTCCTGGTGATTGATTGGTGACTGATCCAGGAAGAAAAACCCTTCCCCTCAGGAGGCTAGATAAGAAAGTGAGGAGAAAATCTCTGCTGTGTTTCAGTGATTTTTTTGTTGAGACCCAGGTAACACTGTATTTCCCTTGGATTTCTGGGGTGTGTGGGCACATGGGGGTTAGGTGTGTGTGGGTGTGTAGGAAATCTCTCTCTTTTCCCCTCCTCATAGCCCAGCAGCTAAATCATAGCTACATGTACATGGCAGTGAGGACTACAATCCTGAGAGATATATGCTCCAAGCTTTGGTGATAATCTCATGAGTCTAAGATGTTGGGGGTTCCTAAGATGCCAACTGGCAGCCATACAATTACATCAAGGGTTCCTAACCTTTTCTGTGTCATGGATCCCCTTGACTCTCTCGTAAAACCCATGGACCCCTTTTCAGAATTATGTTTTTAAGTAGCTGAAGAAAAGGTTCGATTTTAGTTAGAGGTTAGTGAAAATAAAGTTGTATTTTTTTCCCATCCAAATTCAAGGAGACCTTGAAATCTATCCATGGACCCCTTAGGGTTCTGTAGACCCCAGCTTCAGAACTCCTGATTTACAGCATTCTCAGAGGAGCTATCCTGTGCCAAGAAGATGAGCCATCCTCTGGCTGGCCAAAAGATCTGGAACTTTGGTTAGTGCTCCAACAGTGCAGACTGATGTAAAACTAAAATCTGTTCAGCAGTCTCAGGAGTCTCCTAGGAGTATTCCCTACCTACCAAGAAGAGGTAGGGTTATTGTTTCAGGTTTTAAGTATTTTTCAATACATGTTTATGAGGCTTCTGTGTTTTAAGCCTTCCTTTTTTTGTGTGTATGAAATGAATAACTGTCTAGTAACTGATAACTACTATTTTACGTACTGATTAACTTTTCTAGAAGAGACCTTTTTAATCCCTTTTGGAGATAACATAGACTTCAGGAAGGAAACAAGAATTTATTAAGCATCTACTATATATCACTGTGTTAAAGCACTTTACAAATCTTATCTCCTTTGATCTTCACAATCCTAAAGAGTAGATGCTGTTATGATCCCCATTTTACTGATGAAGAAACTGAGGCAGACAGGTTAAGTGACTCGACCAGGGAAATACCGCCGGGATGGATTCGAACTTTTCTTCCTTACTCTTAGGCCCACTATTCTAATGCTCTTTTTGCTATGTCTGTTAACCGAGTAGCCACATACAACCAATACAAAATGCTTTCTCTCTGAAGAGGAGGTAAGAGTGGGAAGAGGAAAGAAGATTAGAGAGAGGAATTTAAACATCTCTTTGTAATTAGACAGTTGGAACTGCTTTGGCAGATGAATCATAGGATTTAGAACTGGAAGGAACTTAAGAGAACATCCAGTTCAACCCTTTCATTTGACTTTCTGAGGAAGCTTATTCTTAGAGAGTTGAAATGACCTTGTCTTGTCCAAGGTTGCACGGATATCCATTGGCAGAGCCAGGGGGCAACCTCAGCTCTCCTGACTCCAAATCCTGGACTCTTTCCATTCCTGCTGTGTGCCTGTAATAAATTAAGGTAAATAAATTAAGGTCTATAAAGTAAACCAGGAATAAACACTCTGTTTACCAAGAATCAAAACAGGAAAACTCATCCATGTACCAGGTCAGAGTCAATAATAGTAGGGCATGGTAAGAAAAATAACAGTACTTTAAGGTATACAAAGCATAATATATGTGTGTGTGTGTGTGTGTGTGTGTATAGTTTCACTGAGATTTGAGATTATCACAACTAACCTGGGAGGTAGGTGCTGTTAATATCTCCATTTTACAGATGAGGAAACTGACGCTGAGCCAGATGATGTAACGTGCCCAGTATCACATAGTCAGGAAGTGTCTGAGGCAGAATTTGAACTCATTTATGCCTGATTCCCAGTCAGGAGTCCACTCCCACCATCTGGCTGTCTCTGGATACCCTTTCAGAAAGGAAAACAATTTCCTTTGAGGAATGTGCATATGTCTCACTCCTTAAGGACTGGGGGCCACCTACAGGGATTAGCTTTGTCAGGGGTCACTGCCTGAAGTATTTAGGACCTGATTCATATTGGCTGAACTATATCCTGTGGACCTTTCTAGTTAATAGCTAAGGGATTGAGAAAGAAGACTATTTACAAAGGGGATTGAGGATAATGGGAGATAGGGGAGAAATGGAAAATAATGGCAGGAAGATGAAAATTCATTAAAAAAAACAAAAAACCTTATTCTTGTTGAAGTCTCTTTAAGATAGTGTGGTATATTGGAAAGATCATGGACCCAGGCTCATCAGAAGACCAGCTCTGATCTTCAGTAGTTATAAGACCTTGAGCAAGTCACTTCCTATCTGTAGGATACATCTGCCTTTCCCGGAAAATGTGGAGGTTGGCCTAGTTAATATCTAATGTCCCTTGAATATTTGAAATACTATAATTCTACCTGAATGTAGTGGGGAAAACTACACTATGTGGAGTCAGATCTGGGTTAGAATTCCAGTTTTGTCATTTACTATACACAAGCCCTTGAAGAGTTGAAATGACCTTGTCTTGCCCAAGGTCACACAGATATCAATTGGCAGAGCCAGGGGGCAACCTCAGTTCTCCTGACTCCAAATCCCCAGTTCCTTCCACTTCTGCTGTGCACCTGTGATAAATTAAGGTACTAGCTTGATAATATAAACCAGGAATAAACACTGTTTACCAAGAACCCAAATGGGAAAACCCATCTAAGTATCAGGTCAGAATCAATAATAGTAGGGCATAGTAATAAAAATAATAGTACTTTAAGATATATAAAACACCTTATATATATATATATATATATATATATATATATATATTTAAATTACTCTGAGATATCCGCGCCCAAGTGGGACTTGGGCTGGGATCTATTGTTGATCAACCAATGAAAGTTAGAGTGATTTGAATTTACGGCATGGTCCTTTAGAAAGAAATTTAACCTGTGAACCCCAAGACATCTTGGGAGGCTTCAGTGATCAAAATTTGTATTTCTTTGGGCATAGCACCCAGAGGTAAAGGATGATCCTGTATTGTTGGTCTCATTCATGAAGCCTTATTCTGCTCTTAGAGGAGGGTCACACACACACACACACAGCCAACAAGTAAACTCTTAAAACTGCAAATGCCATGAAGGATACAGCGCCACCTTGACCAGGAAGTGTGGGAGTGAGGTTCCAGGTGAAAGAGTTCCAATTCTGGTGAATTGGTCTTCAAGACTATCTTGGATTTTAAATTCATTTTTTCTTGAAGAATTACCTTGTGGTGGGGCAGCCAGGTAGCACAGCGAGTAAGAGCACTGGCTCCAGTGTCAGGACGACATGTGGATCGAATCTGGGCTCAGACACCTATTACCCACCCAGAAACACCTGGCCATGTAACCTTGAGCAAGTTACTTAACCCCGATTGCTTTAAAAAAAAAAAGAATTACCTTGTGGGAGGTTCTTTCCTTTTCTCCTTTTTGTCATCCTTGTCTATGCTTCATTTGGGAATATTTGTTCTCTTTCATTTGGGGTTGTGGAATATAAACTATTACCCCAGGTTATGACTCAAATTGCCATCTTTTTAGGCTTTCAAATTTTATAAAGAAGAATATGGAGTATTTGAAGTAGATAGTGAAAACAGTTGCTACAAGACAAAGCTAGAGGCAAACCATACATATCAAGGGCAAACTGTTAGGTGCTGTCCAGAAGAGGATGCCCAGAAAAACATCAAATATGGACCAGTGAAGATGTTGGTCCTTAGGTAGAGTAACTGAATCTCATGTAAGAAGGAAGAACTGACCAAAGAACCTAACCAGGGATTTGATTATAGTGATAGAGAGTAAGTATAACAAAGAAATAGATGAGTACAGATACTACGTACATTTGTAGTAAATTCTCATACTTATCCAGACCAACTACAATATGTTCACCTGAAGGGTATGAAAGAAGTGAGGCCCCATTCTAAGTGGTTAAGGAAGGGATATTAAATTCACTTCCCTTCTGGATTTTCTGGATATAAGTAGTAAGAAGCCTGGACATCTGGGTCTTTAGGGGAAGGAAACAGGACTTGTATTAAGACAAGAAGAAAACTAACCAGGAGGGCAGCCCTCCTGCATCGATCTCAAGCATTCATTCAACAAACATTTCATTATCTAAGTCCTGGGGAAGATAGAAAATTTAGATAAAGACCCTCATGGAGGTCATATCTAGGTAGAGGAATCAGATACCAACACAGATAGCAATATTTCACAGAAGTGTGTGACAAATGAACTAGAAAATTTTAAGACCAAATTCTATGTGAGTTCTGAGGGGAAAGAGTGAAATAAACAGGGAGATTCAGGATAGGTTTTCTGGAGGAGGTGACATTTAGGTTGGGCTTTAAAGGATGGGTGGGAACTCAAAAGGAAAAGAAGTGGAAAAAAGATATTGTAAGAATAAGGTGCAACCATATCCAAGGCAAAGAGCTGCAGGATTATTTATTTTTGCATTCCCTTTGGCCTGGTAGATCTGTGATCTCAAGCAGTCAAGCTTGCAACCTATACATACTGTAATGGACACCGAGATATAACAGGACAGCTAGGCCAATTACAATTTGATAGGAATGTTTATTAACTGGCTGGGACTGCCTTTCAGACTGAAAGACAGCCTCAAGCTTTCTGTTAGACATAATTTTATAGACAATGTGATTGCTGGCAACAGAATATGTTTCTAAGGGGTTAGCATTGTTTCCATTGAGGCGAAGCTTTCTCAGTATTATTCTTGTTGAGGCAAAGCATTCCCAGTATTATTTCTGTTCAAGCAAAGCCTTAGTATTATTTCTACTGAAGTGAAACACACCTGAATCCGTGGGAATCTGTGGCATGTTTTAGCAACACAGGTGAAACATTTCTTTACTATTGGAGCCTATTAGGTGATTTCCAAAGAACCCAGTAGGGGTCCCCTCTAGCAGGTTTAAGGAGGCTCTAGTGTATAATTTCTGGTGGGCACTTCAATACCTTCTCCTGATTCTTGTGCATGTCCTCCTACAAATTTTCCACAGGCAGCCCATTCAACATACTGGAAGACTTCTTTAGCATCTCTTCATACAGCAGGAAAACCAAAGAAGTACACGTCCATCAGATATCCCTCAATCTAACTATGTGACTGGCCCTAATCCTGCCATGATCTCTCTGATGACAACCTTTTATACTCTCCTGAATAATTCTACACAATAATTCTACAAAAATAAGTTGTTTCTTACTCTCTATTGCCCTTTGGGAAGGTATGTGCTGTGAATACTTAACAACCATTTCTCTGGTGGGGATTTGGGAAAGGTACACACAACATAGTTTTAAGTTTAACTTGCATTATTAACATTTTCCCTGTTGCTCTCTTGAGTCTAGACAATTAAAAAAAACACACACCAATAAATCAAGCACAGATTTGTAGTACTTGCCAACTTCTGAGATGTAAATGTTCATACTAAAAATTTAACACTCAACTCCAGCATATCCCTGTCTCTGGGTGACCAAACATTAATTTCTCACAGACTGTGATATTTCATTCCATACCACATAAATGACCAGGAGAATATTGAGATTAAGAAGAATTTTCTATCTTTCAGAGAGATTAGAGTCATTAAAAGCACTGTGCAGTTTCCAAAAGACTGTCCAGACTGTCATCTTCCTCTTGTCCAGTTCTGAGGCAGTTAAGTTTCCATCTGGAGCATCTGCCCAAAATATATGAACTTATGGCCAGGTTGGAAAGGTTGTCCTTCCAACTATATATGGACAATAGGTGATGGCTAAGACATGACAGGTAGAACTATTGAACAACTGAGATGGATTGGCTTCCATCATTAGAAACAACAGTACAATTTAGTTCAAGCTTACCAATTACAAACACAAGAGATCCCTATATCAGTGAAATCATAATGGCCCTCACTCTCTCTTCTCTAGCTGCATGGTCTTTCCCATGAAAGCTGGGTGCAGGGGGGAAGAGGGAGAGGAAAATAAGGAAGTGACCTTTCCTCCCTTTCCAAAGAGCATAATAACTACTAAGTTATAAGTTACTGATTAAGTCTTATGAGAATTTGCTTGTGTCTTTGAAATTGGCACTTATTTTGTGTATAGGAAAAAACCCAAAAACTGTCTCATACCTAATTCAAACTATATATTTGTGGGGGATGGGGGGTCCATAAGCATTTATTAAGTACCTACTATATGCCAAGAACTCTCTCCATCTTCCTGGGTCTGGCCTTAAATTTCTGGACTTTAAAACAATACCTAGTTTAGTGCTCATTCATTTCAAAACTATCCTTGGTGTCTGGGACCTACTTGGCCTAGAACAATCTACCTACCTCCCACCCCTATAGCCTATTTTATTTTAAAGCAATTGGGGCTAAGTAACTTGCCCAAGGTTACACAGCCAGTTTTTTTGTGTGGGTGTTAAGTATCTGAGGCAGGAACTGATCCTGGGTCCTCCTGACTCCAGGCCTGCACTCTTACCTAGCTGCCTGGCCCTATGGTCTTTTACTCTGGAATATTCTCCCCCAAGGCCAGCCCCACTCCTCTCCTTGGTGAACTCCTTCCAGAGCCCTAGGCTACCTGTGGAAGGCCCCAGGCCAACTTGACTTCATTGGCTTCTGGCCTCAATTTCTGACTTTCTGGACTTCAGATGCCGCTTTTCTCTTCCTCCAGGGACCATCTTTAATTTTTTTTTCATTTTTAAAATATTTTATTAACTTCTGATTTATATCATTCATTTCCTCCAGATTTTGAGTTTTCTCCCCCTTTTTCCCCTCCCCAACACCCCAAAATATCAGTCCCACAAGATATACTTCCTCCAATCTTCTCTCTCCCATATTTTCTCCAATAGCCCCTTAGAATTTTCCAATAGGGCATGGTAGATCTCTATGCCCCAGTACCTGTATATTCTATTTCCCAATTACATGTAAAATAGTATTAATAATAATTATATATATATATATATATATATATATAAATTTTAAAATTTTATATTAAAACTTTGAATTCCAGATTCATTCCCTTCTTCCCTTGTCACCTACCCTTACTGGGAAGATAAGTAATTCAGTATATATTGCACATGTATACCTAATGCAAAACATTAACCTAGAAGATATATTGTAAAAGACTGACTATATTTCCCTCCCTCCTATCACACCACCCACTTCTTCTATTCTCTACTTTGATCCTGTCCCTTTTCAAAAGTGGGTGCTTCCAACTTCCCTCCTCCCCAGTCTGCCCTCCCTTCCATCATCCCCCCTCTCATCCCCTTCCCCCCTACTCTCCTGACAGTGAGATACCCTATTTAGTGTGTATGTCATTCCCTCCCCAAGCCAAATTCAATGAGAATAAGGTTGATCCATTCCCTTTTGCCTTCCTATTCTTCCCCTCCATTATAACCATTTTCCTTGCCTCTTCTATATGAGATAGTCCACCCCATTCTGTCTCTCCCCATCTCCTCTTATTATATTCCTCTCTCACCTCTTAATTTCACCTTTTAAGTATCATCCCTTCCTATTACATTGGTCCTGTGCCCTCTATGTCTACCTGTAAACATATATATACATTCACATATGTATTCATATGCCCATATAACCTCGAATATAGACAGACAGACACACATTATATATATATATATATATATATATATATATATATATATATATATAT
>NW_027185809.1:26854518-26857696 GCF_028583685.1 Petaurus breviceps papuanus
ATATATATATATATATATATATATATATATATATATATATATATATACTTTTCTATTCCCTTCAGCTATTTTCATACTGAGAAAAGTTTCATCAGTTACAATAATGGTTTTTCCATGAGAGAATGTTAATAGTTCAAATTTGATAAGTTCCTTATAATTTCTTTTTCCTGTTTACCTTCTCATACTTCTCTTGCTTCTTGTATATGAATGTCAAATTTTCTATTCCACTCTGGTTTTTTCAGCAAGAATGCTTGAAAGTCGTCTATTCCACTGAATGATCATATTTTCCCCTGAAACATGATACTCAGTTTTGCTGGGTAGGTGATTCTTGGTTTTAATCCCAGCTCCTCTGCCCTCTGGAATATTATATTCCAAGCCTTTCGATCCCTCAGTGTAGAAGCTGCCAGATCCTGTGTTATCCTGATTGTGTTTCCACTGTATTCAAATTGTTTCTTCCTGGCTGCTCATAATATTCTCTCCTTGATCTGGGAATTCCAGAACCTGGCTATAATATTCCTAGGAATTTTCTTTTGGGGATCTTTTTCAGGAGGTGATTGGTGGATTCTTTCAACCTCTATTTTGCCTTCTGGTTCTAAAACATCAGGGCAATTTTTCTTGAGAATTTCTTGGAGAATGATTTCTAGGTTCATTATCAAAGAAAGATCATGGCTTTGAGGTAGTCCAATAAGTTTTAAATTATCTCTCCTGGATCTATTTTCCAGGTCAGTGGTTTTTCCCATGAGATATTTCACATTGCCTTCTATTCTTTCATTTGTTTTTTTTGTTTAATAGCATCTTGATTTCTCATAAAGTCACTAGCTTCCCTTTGCTCCAATCTAATTCTGAGGGAATGATTCTCCTCAGTGAGCTTTTGAGATTCTTTTTCTATCTAGAAAATTCAGCTTTTTAAGGCATTCTTCTCCTCATTGCCTTTTTGAGCCTCTTTTGACATCTGAGTTAGTCTATTTTTTAAGGTGGTATTTTCCTCAGTCAGGCTGTTGACTCTCATTTCATAATTTTCTTGCATTGTTCTCATGTCTCTTCCCAATTTTTCCTCCACTTCTCTTATCTGCTTCTTAAGGTCCTCTATGGCTTGTAACCAGCTCATATTTTCCTTTGAAGCTTTTGGTGCAGGAGTTCTGACTTCACTGTCTTCCTCCTGCTCCATGTTTGCTCCTTTTTATCCCCAAAATAGGAGTCAATAATACTGGAATCTTCTGTCTGCTTTATTTCCTTTGCCTGGTCATGTCACCCCTCAGCCACTTGACCCCTAGGCTTTTTGCCACAGTAAGACTCTGCCACCAGACAGGGGAGCTTTCATCCCAAATGCTGGGGTTTTCTCAGCTGCTGGAGGTATTAGATGGGTGCCCTCTCTGAGGTCTCCACACGCTCTGGCAAGCTGGACACACAGCCCAGGACCTCCACCCTAGCCTGCAATCCAGATCCAAGCAGGTTAAAGCAAGAGAAATTTCCCCTCAGGCTGGTGCTTGGTCCCCCTACACTCTGCAGGACAGGAGCTGAAGTTGCCACATGGCGCTGGCTGTGCTCGGCCGCTTCTCACCCTGGGTGCAAAAGCCAATGCTCTCCCAACTACTGGTCCCAAAGTCCACACTGCACTGACCTCTCACTTTGTCCTTCACAATCTATGTGTTGATAAATGTGGAAATGGCCACAGCTGCTGCTGATCTGGAGTCCCTCCGGCCCACGGCTGGTTAGGCTTGCCCTGGGGCTAAAGCCTCTGGTTCACATGGGCCTGGGCTTGGCTCCCAGAGCACTGCACTGGCTGATTCCTGCTGGCCTGCTGGGCTGTCCTCAGCAGGAGGTTAGCTTCTCTGTGTCATTTTGTGGGTTCTGCAGCTTCAAAGTTTGTTCAGAGTCCCCTTTTACATGGATTGGGGAAGGTGGAAGCCGGAGCTTGGCTGAGGTCCTGTTTCTACTCCGCATCTTAATTCCGCCCATACTATACATTGAGTACCTTTCTATATACCTTTGGGAAGAGCCTAGACATCCCCCCAAACCTAAATTTTATGTAAATCTTTTTGGAAGCCCTGGAGTACAGATGTAACAAAGTGGGAGTAAAGAAATCTTAGTAGGGGTGGCCAGGTGGCTCAGCAAGTAAGAGCACTGGCTCCAGTGTCGGGATGACCTGGATCAAATCCAGGCTCAGATACTCAGCACCACACTCAGAAATAACTGGCCGTGTAACCTTGAGCAAGTTACTTAACCCCGATTGCTTTAAAAAAAAAAAAAAAAAGAAATCTTAGCTTTCCTTTCGGTGGTCAGACTCCCACAGGATTGAACCAGGTCAGGAACACGTGATGGATACAGAGAAGAAGGGCTCCTTAGTGGAGAAAGAGGGAGATAGACAGAGACAGAGAGGGACAGAGAGAGGAGGTACAGTTAATAAAGAGCCATCAGAGAGACTACAAAAAGGCACTTTTAGAGTAATGAGTGAAAATCCCATTGACTAATGAGAATTTCAGCATAAAGCTACACATGGACTATGTGAGTGATTCAAACCATTTGTTTTTGCACAGTCTCACCATTAGATTGTAAGCTCCTTGAGCTTACTGTCTTTTGCCATTTTTTTGTATCCCCAGAGCTTAGCACAATGCCTGGCACAGAGTAGGTACTTAATAAATGTTTATTGATTGAGTGATTACTTAAGTACCTAAACTTTCCATATATTTCACCATTTAAGAGAGGGAGCTATCAAAAGATATTGCTCTAGCTGGGCAGTGAGGTGGAGGAACTGAGATATTTACCACTTCAGAGATGTATCTGTGATTATATTTTGCTCCCTTTTTATTTAAATCAATTAAATAGCTAACTAATACAATGGAGATTTCTTTCCATAGAATGTGTGGAATTGCTCATGCTATGTCTGGGAAAAGAGACTTGTTTTGTCTAACAGACAAAAGTCTGACAGAAAACAAGTTTGACAGACTTATTACTTTGGGATCACACACACACACACACACACACACACATACACACACACATATTAGGTAGTGTTTTGTTTCCCCACCCTGTGATGATTGAAGGGGAAGAGGATAAAAACTGGATTATATGGCATTGGCTAATAAAGGAGGAAGGGTAGCCTACTCAATAGACTTTGAAAAGGGAGTTACTTTGCCAGTAGGCTCTCTCTCTCTCTCTCTCTCTCTCTCTCTCTCTC
>NW_027185809.1:26857796-26870883 GCF_028583685.1 Petaurus breviceps papuanus
TCTCTCTCTCTCTCTCTCTCTCTCTCTCTGTGTCTCTCTTTGTCTCTGTCTCTCTGTCTGTCTCTCTGTCTCTGTCTCTCTCTTTTTCTCTGTCTCTCTCTGTCTTTCTCTGTCTCTCTGTCTGTCTCTATCTCTGTCTTTCTCTGTCTCTCTCTTTCCTTCTGCAGATCAGGTCCTCAGTACATGAGCCTATTCCTGGAGAGGTAGGGGAGAGGGTTGGTGTGCCCTCCCCACCACTCCTCAACAGAAATGGAGAATTGAAAACACTTGATAGGCAAAGTACATATGTGTGGGTTTAGGTAAGACTGAACCTAGTCCTTTTCTATTTTTTTTTTCTGAGTATAGGTGAGCACCAGTATGGTGTCTTAGACAAAGACAGGGAAGGACTCAGAGAGAAGAAAACACATAAACTGAGACATTATAGACTCTCAAATCCAAAGGGACCTCAGAGACAGCCTAGTTAATCTGTACCTGAATAAGGATTCTCTCTAAAACATACCTGACAGGTAGTCATCCAATACTTGCTCCAAGTCATCCCCCAGTGGGCAACCCATGTGCTCTCAAGGTAACTAATCCCACATTTAGAAAGCTTTAGTTGTTAGAAAGATCTTCCTTAATTCAAATATAAATTCTTCTTTGAGACTCCTACCCATTGTTTCTAGTTTTGCTTTCTTGGTCCAAGCAGAATAAGTCTATGCCCTCTTTCATGTAAAAGTCCTTCAAATAATTGAAGACAGTCAGTCAGCAAGCGTTATTAAAGTCCTACTATGTGTTAGGGACTATACTAAACACGAGAAATTAAAAAAACTGGCAAAAGATAATCCCTGCTTTCAAGGAGCTCACAGTCCAGTGAGGAACACAGCAGGCAAACAATTATGTACAAACAAGATAAAATGTTTCTCTCTCTACTTCTCCATATCCCCATAACCCCTTGCCAATATTTTCTTTTCAAAGCTAAATGTTTCCAAGTCATTCAACTAGTCTTCATATGACATAATCTCAAAAATCTTCACCATCCTGTGAGGGAAATGATTATTAGTAATCAGTGATTTGGGGAGATCCAGAGTTTCCCCTTTTCTTAAAATCCTCATTTCAAAGCTCAGTCTCTGAAGGTTAAACTAACTTTCTCCTCAATCAATCATGGTCAGGCCGAACCCAAACTTACAAGGAATCTAATCTAAGGTGAATTCCTGCTCATTATGTTCCACTCAAGCAAATTTGAGTAGAGATGGATCCTTTGTCTAGACCACCCCCAAGGCTGGGGGTGGTCTAAGAACAAAGATAGTCACTTTGTTCAAGGGTGACATGATATCACTTTCCCAGTCCCTCATCGAGTGAGCCCACTTTCCTTTGTAAAGTCTACCTCTTATTTTACCTGACAATTAACACCAAGAAAAAACAGAGGCTCTCCACTAGCCAGCAGTGCACATGGAGCCATAGATTATATATAGCAAATGGAAAAATTTCACATGCTGTGGGTAAGTTCACTTACCTTAGCTGTATACTTTCCAGGGATGTCCACATAGATGATGAGGTTGATTGCTACTCTCAGAGTTGATTGCTACTCTCAGTAACACCCCCTCTTCCAAGGACATATAAACTGTGAGCCCACTACCAGGAGGGGTCTTTGGCATTTGAGAGTGCCATTGACCATTTTATTAATAAAATGCTAGCATCATGAATAAAGTTATTGATTACCTAGAAATTATATCTTTTTAAATGTGACACTGGTTGCCCTCCTTAGGTCCTCCTCTAGCTAATCTTTCCTAAAAAGTAGTGGCCATAATTGATATTCCAGTTGTGGTTGACCAAAGCATAGCATAGTGGAACTAATCCTACTCCAAGCCCCCATACCCCTCTTAATGAAGTCTAAGATCATATTAGTTTTTTTTGGCTTCCATATTACTCTAGGATTCGTATTATAGTTTAATCTGATATGGTAAGCATTTCCATAACACCTACTATGTTCAGTGCACTACAGTAGATGCTGGGAATGCAAAGACAAAAAGGAAACAGTTTCTGCCCTTGAGGAGCCTACAGTCTACTGGGGGAAATAGAGACATGTAAACATAGATACTCCTAAAGTATGGGTCTCACTCCATCCTAAGAAGCTTCAGAGCTTCTTATTGACCTGAGGATAAAATACAGACTCCTCTATCTGGCATTTGAAGTCCTTCACAATCTGACACCAACCTATCTTTTCAGATGATGTCATGCTACTCACCCTCATATACCCTACCTGGTTTTGGTTATTGTCCTTCATTCTATAAAAGGACCAAAATGACTTCTCTATGTTGGGGTCAAGGTAAAGTATGTCCAACTGTGACTGATCAGACCAATACAAACTTGGAAGACTGTAGCACAGAGTAAGCACAAATAATCCATGTGAACATTTAATGGAGTAGTGATGTCTCTAAATTTGCACATTTCATGTTTCTTTTGACCTATTGCAATTATGCTTTGTTCATAGAGCAAAGCACCTTCTTTGGTGTGGTTACATCATGCTGTCATGTCTCACAATCAATTCCAAAGTTCTTCAGAGAGACCTTGAGAATGTCCTTCTTCTGACCTCCATGTGACTGCTTGCCTCATGTAAGTTCTCCATAAAATAGTCTTTTAGGTAAATGTATGTTTGGATTGCAAAAAACATGGCCAGCCCATCAGAGCTGCACTCTCTTCAGTAGAGTTTGAATGCTTGGCAGTTCAGCTTAAGAAAGGACCTTAGTGACTGATACTTTATCTGTCCAGGTGATCTTTAGAATCTTCCTAAGACAATTCAAATGGAAGTGATTAAATTTTCTGGCATGGTGCTGGTATACAGTCCAGTTTTCATAGGCATACAACAATGAGGTCAGCACAATGGCTCTGTAGATCTTCAGTTTGGTAGAAAGCCTAATACCTCTTCTCTCCTACATTCTCCTTTGGAGTTTCCCAAACATTGAGCTGACTCTGGCAATGTGTGTATCAACCATTTATGTGGACATCCCTGGAAAGTATACAGCTAGGGTAAGTGAATTTAGCCACAGCATGTGGAATTTCTCCATTTGCTATATATAATCTATGGCTCTATGTATGTATGGTGCACTGCTGGCTAGTGGAGAGCCTCTGCTTTCTTGGTGTTAATTGTCAGGTCAAAATTAGCACAAGCAGCAGAGTATCACTCCATACTCTGTTGTATCTCAGCTGCAGAGGTTGCTTTGAGTACACAATCATCTATGAACAAAAAGTCGTGTACCAATTCTCCCACCAGGAGAAAGGAGCAAGCACACAGTCCTGCTTCATTCCACTGGTGTTTGGAAAAGTGTGAGAGCATGCCCCATCATCCAGAACTCACACAACCATACGGTGGTGCAACAGGCATACAATACTGATGAATTTCTCTGGGCAACCAAATTTTCCAGCTTGACTAAAATACTTACTACTATTCTCTACATATAACATTTCATCCCTTACTTCTGTGTATTTACATTGATTGTTTCTCACTAACTTCAAGACTTAACTCAAACATCACTTTCTTGCATGAAGTCTTTCTTGAGCTCCTCCCCCAAATCATTCTCTATTTATTTATTATGTTTTGTATTGACTTATCAGCATATCCATTATTTCCCCTCTGTAGAAAACAGGAATTCTTTTTTTATCCTTGGGTCTCCAGTGTTAAGCACAGTGTCTTATATGTACTAGGCATTTAATAAAGGTTTGGTAGATCAATTAATATACATAGCAATATACATTAATATACATCTTTTTCACATGAACTGCTCTTTTGACATGAACCCCTCTCTTATATTTGTGAAACGGATTCATTTGTCCCAAATAGAATAAGTGGTCAAAGGATATTAATAAACAGTTCTCAAAACAATTTCAAACTATTGGCAAACATATGAAATAATGATCAAAATAACTAATAATGAGAGAAATCAAAATCAAAACAACCTAAAGTTTTCAACTCACACTTTGCAAATTGCTAAAGTGACAAAAGGTACTACATTAATGAACACTAATGCATTGCTATTAGAGATGTGAATTAGTACAACTATTTTGGAAAGCAATGGAACTATATTAATAAAGTGACTAAAATATTCATACTTTCTGATGCAGAGATTACAATATTAGGTGTATACCCCAAAGAGATACTTGATTTTTTAAAAAATCTCCATGGGGCAGCTAGTTTAAGCAAATAGAGCACCAGCCCTGGAGTCAGGAGGACCTGAGTTCAAATCCAGCCTCAGACACTTAACACTTACTGGCTGTGTGATCTTGGGCAAGTCACTTAATCTCAATTGCCGTGCCTTCCCCCCTCCAAAAAAAAGTCCCTATATACACCAAATTATTTAAAGCAGCACTTTTTGTGGTAGCAAAACAAAAAAAAACCTGGATACATTTCATAGTATATATTTATTTATTTATTAGGGAGTGGCTAAACAAGTTGTGGTACATGAATTTAAAGGAATATTAAAACACCTCCTTTCACTCCTTTACAGAGATGGAACTTCCATAGGATTGGGAAAATGTACATATTTTCAGATTTTTAAAAATGTTTTGATAGGTTTTGCTGATTTTTTCTCTTTTTTTTTCCTCTGAAAAATATTTGTGATATGGCATGGCTCTTTGGGTAGGAGAAGGTGATACAGGAAGAAATTTAGGCAATGTAAAAAAAAAGATAACCAAAATTTGTTTTTAGAAATGTTTTAAGCCAAAGTTTAAGACTTTATACGCACTCCTGACAAATTTCATCTTCTAAGACTTGGTCCAATGTTCTAGCCCATCAAGATCTTTTTGGGTCCTGTCTCAATAATCACATGTGTTATCACCTACAAATTTGATAAAGACAACATCTGTGACTTTTTCCAAGTCATTGATAAAAAATGTTAAATAGCACAGGGCCTTGGACAAATTTGTAGGACCATCTAACGGAAGCCTTCTTCCATATCAACATTGAACCATTAATAATTGGTAATTGGGTTCAATCTTGAAGGAAAACAATGCTTGCTAACAACACATATGCTGTGGGGGGTTGTATAGATCAACCTAAAATTCCCCCTTTAAAAAAATGCAAGCTTTCATTTATATTTGCCATATAATCCATCCTTGACCTGTTACTTCATTCAGCAATTACAGTATGGGGCTATTTGATAGCCTTCTCCCCCAGCCTCTGAGATTCTCACGGGCACATTAGCAGCTGCTTTAGCCGTAACCTAAGCAAATCTTGATGTCTGTCAGCTGTAACTACTCAGAACTGGCAAGGGAAGGATAACCTGTTACATGCCTGGTATATAAGTTGACCCTAGTCAAGGGGAGGAAGGGAGAAAGTTAACCCTTAAAATCAAAGCTGCAAGAATATTCTGAAATTTTTGATAATATAGTTTGACTAGGTAAATCCCCTCATGATTTTCTTTTCGTTTGATTCTGTGAAATGAATTATATATTTCAGATAAGCTTCCTATTGGAATATCAATGTATATGATAGAGGGTTGCTTTTCCTTTAAAACAAAGACTTCTGGAACCACCAATATCTTTTACTTTCCTAGCCTTTTTTCCTAGAATATTTGATTATTTCTGAAACCAGAAGTTAATCTAGACTAGAAGAATACTTCTAGACCACCTGTTGGAAAACTCCTTTAAACTGCTGTTGAGCTAAAAATGTTTGGAAATAATTGAGTGTGGTTTCAGAAATATACAGGGATTGTGTTCGTTTTCTGGCTTTGATTCTCATAGTTAAATCCAGCTCTGGTGTATTGGGATGTGCTCTGAAAAAATTAAATTATTGTATTACAGCAAGTAATAAATAGCATAGTTCTTTAATTCATCCCTACCCCCACTCCCACAAAAGTGAAAGCTGTCTCTTCATTTTAAACTGCTACAGCTCCTCCTCTAGTGTCATCAAGATTGGGGAGGGGAATAAGGATCACTTAGGGTTTGATACATCATCCCAAGTACCCAAGGCCTTTAATACTGATCACCACACATCTTTCCAGAGGGCAACTAAGGCAAGTCAATATGTACTCCATGGTGTTGCCCCAATAGGCCCATCCTTAATCATGCCACATAATGTATGCTCTGGCCAGAAGAGATCAGGCTGTGAAGTTTGAATTTGGTCAAAGGGCCCCACTTGAGAACCTAGAGGGCCACAAGTGACCTTGAGGTCCACTGGACCAGAGTACCTACTATTTACTTTACCTTCCCCCAATTAAAGTTACAAAGTCTGCGTCCTGGGAAAGGTACTTCCTTCCTATGGAACTATCCCCAGGCTATTATCCTCTGCAAATTGCTGTAAATCACAAAAAAAAAGAGGAATTTTTTATCATTAGATGTCACAGTATGATAGGATCATAAATTTAGAGTTGGAAGAGAAACCTTAGAGAAAATCTAGTCTAACTCTCATTTTTCAGTTAAAGAATGGGGAGATATGATTCCCTCTACCTCCCCCCCCCCATCATTTCAGGCTGCGTAGTCATACATGATGAGGTTTTATAAGATGTGTCCATACTCTAATTTTTTTCATGAGGTGTGAATGATTCAGTATTTGGGTCAAGAGGGGATCAACAAGTCTGTAGATTAGTCAAGTCTCTGGGTCCTTTAAATTGTTAAGCCTTGGATAAGTTTTTAGAGTTCAAGAGTCAGAGGCAATTGTAAGACTCCTTCCTCCACCCCCACCTCACCCCATTCTCCATAGTCATGTCTTTGGTGCTACTGGAGTGGTAGAAGAAACTACACCCAGGAGAGAGCAGAGATAAACAATCTGAATAGACACTGATACCATCTGAAATGGGAAGCAGCTTTAATCAGCTCCACTCCTAGCTAGTGAATATAAATAATATTAATATATATTATATATAGAGGGCTAGTGTAAGGAACAGATCCTGGGATCCTAGTGTAAAATTCTATAAAGAACAGAAAAAGGATTTCCAGGCCTCCTGAATACCAGGAGTTGTTCTAGCCCATCAAGGGGCTAGCCCACCTTGGTAACTGGGTACTCAGTTGCTTAACCTTCTCAAAAGAGATGCTGTAACCAAAGGGAAGTTTTAAGAAGACTACAAGGGTGAAATGACTTCAAAGTTCCAGAGTTGTGAGTTGCTATAGCATACGTGGGTTTCCAACACATGTGCCTCATTAATCTTCCCATGGATGTTGTGTCTATTTGTGGGAGAGTAGTGGAGGGAATGCTTTATAATTACTGCTCTTTCTATACCATCTTACTAAATAAATGCCTTTGCTAAGAACTATAGTATCTACTGGTTGATCTTTAATGGGAAGCACACTGGTAGGGGCTTGTGAGCTATGATAGTATGAGCCCATACTCACAGACTACACTCCAAAATGTATAGCAGCAGTTGCCCTCTGGAGTCCTAGCCCTTGAGTCTCAGTTCAATTTGGAAGGAGTAGTACAGGGGGGATGCCGCATGCAGAAGAGAAAACTGAGGCCTTAAGAGGTTCAATGATTTGCCCAAGGTCAGAAGGTAGCAAATAGAAATGCCAAGTATGTGAAATAAAATTAATTATTTAATTAGTATGAACTAGAGATATTCAAGCCATGTTCACTTTGCTAACTAACCATCTGACAGCAAAAAAAAAAAAAAAAATAATAGAGTGCCTTTGCAGGCAAAGGTGTATGGGGGGGGGGGGTGGAGGGGGACACAACAACAGTGGATTTTCCAATAAAGGACAAAAGTTTAAATTCTTGCTCTTCTCTGTACTACCTGTATGACCTTAAATAAATTTCATACCTCTTTGAACTTCATATTCTTTATTTTAAATTAAGAATGTTGAACTAGCTGACTTTCCAACTCTAAATCTATGATTTTCCTATTATCCTATATACTTCAGCTTCCTCATTGTTATAGGAATGTAAGTTTTTAAGATCTTCCCTGCCCTTAGGTTAAGTGCACCTTGAGCCTGTGGTGGGAGGCTTGGTTTTCAGGAACACTCACACCTGGTCGCTTTGTGATTGGGCAGTGGGTCAAGAGGGTTGTTACATTCTCTGAGCCAGGAGAAGGCTATATAATCCCTGATGTGAGGCTTTGTTTTGGGGCTCACTTTGAAAAGTGTTGTGTGATTTGACCAGCTGTTGAGATCCCCTAGGCTTTGAAAACCCAGATGTTGATGCTTCCCTCTCTGGTAATTGTGATTAGGTATGGATGTATGTAATGGTTGGACAGTTGGAGGCCCGTCTGCTGAAATGTTTCTCTGTCTTATAACTTCTGCTTGTAACCTCTGTATACTCTGAAGTTCAGGGTGCTGACCTTTATCCCCTGAACTAGGTAAATTATATATTTGATTGATTAAAGCAAGATTGTTAACCCATTTTGAGTTGCTTTCCTTTAGAAAAGCAGATCTAAGAACCTGTGTTGGCAGCCACCCTGGGGATGCTGGGGTCCTTGCTGCCCCACTCATGTGTACAGTAAAATCAGTCTATCAAATTCCACAAGAATGGGCTATTTATTGTACGGGAAGCATTATACTAGGACCTAGATCTAAGTGCTGGGAAGATAGCTTTAGATAAGTTTATAATGGCAACTAGGTGACATATTGCATAGAGTATTGGAGTCAGGAAGACCTGAGTTCCAATCCAGTCTCAGACACTTACTAGCCGACCCTGGGCAAATTACTTAACCACTGACTGCCTCAGTTTCCTCATCTACAAAATCTACAACTTCCCTGGGTCGTTGTGAAGATTAATCAAATGAGACAACATTTTAAAGTGCCACATATTATAGCTAGTAGTATTATTATTGTCAGCTGGGAAGAAAGATAGAATTTTAGTTTTAAAATATAAGTCCCTCCACACACACCCCCTTTCTGATTCATGGGTGAAGTATGCTAAAGCAAGACAAAGGTTGTTTTTAATAACAAACTCCCAGGAACAGCTTCTATCTTCTTTCCTTGGTAGAAATTACTTTCAGCTGAAGAAACACGCCCAGATCATTTGCATCAGTAAACAAGCAGAGCTGGAAAGTAATGTGTTAGCATGTCCGTATTTGCTCATTGCGAGCCAATAAAATAAGCCGCAGTTACCTTTGTTCCTTCTTTCTTCTTAAGTAAAGGCTGGCATCAGGAGGCAATTTTCTCATGACTCCCATCTTATGCCTGTCTGAATGTTCCACATGTGAAAAGGTGAATTTTTATACATAAGAAATTCAGTGGATTTTGTAGCAATGGGCATCCAAGAAAAAACAAAGACTCTAGTAGACCTTCCTCAGAGGATTAAGACTGGTCCAGCTTCAGATAGTTAGTAGTGTGATCCTGGGCAAGTCACTTAACCTCTATCTTCCTCAGTTTTCTCAACTGTAAAATTTTTTCGGTGGTTTCAGTTATGTCCAACTCATTATAATTCCATTTGGGGTTTGCTTGGCAAAGATACTGAAGAGGTTTGCCATTTCTTTCTCCAGCTCATTTTTTTACAGATGAGGAAACTGAGGCAAACAGGGTTCAGTGATTTGCCCAAGGTCACACTTTTAATAAGTGTCTGAAGCCAGATTTGAACTCAGGGAGATGAGTCTTCCTGACTCTAAGCCCAGCACTCTATCTATTACAACATCTGCTTCCCCCAACTGCAAAATGGGGGTTAATGATAGTACCTGTCTCCTAAAGCTGTTGTGAAGATCAAACAATATAATGTTTGTAAAACAGTTAGCACAGTGCCTAGAACATAACAGGTACTCAATAAATACTTGTTCTCCTTCCCTTCTTTCCTCCCCAAAGGGGAGTGCTGAAGTGATCTCCTCTGTCACAATTGGCAGTCAGTTAATAAGGCACGCTGTGGATTCTTCCCCCAATCATAACTGGCATTGATATAAATGCTTAATAAATATTTAAAAAGTGCTTTACAAATATTATCTAATTTATAACCCTGTGCAATAGGTGCCTTTATTATCTCCATTCTATAGATAAGGAAACTGGGGCCAGAGAGGACAAGTGTTTCCTTCAGAAGTGTTAGAGGCAGATTGTGAACCTAGCTCTTGCTGACTTTCCCCGCAATCTAAACACAATGTTATTCTGTATCTTTCCCCAACTCTTCTACCAACTGGTTGTATTGAGAACATCACCCACCTTCTTGTCTTTGGTTTTCTAATTTGGGTGGGTTATGGGTGGGTGGAGTGGGGTAGGGAGAGAAATGTAGGAAGAAGGAGGCTGGACTAACTGATGTCTAAGGTACCTTGGTAGTGAGTCTGAGACTAAATAGGATAATTCAGTGGAAGAAGCATTGACTCTGGAGTTGAATGGATCTGAGTTCAAATCCTACCTCCTTCTAACTCTGTGAATTTGGGCTAGGTAACTTGACCTCCCTGAGTCTCATTTCCTCCACAACAAAATAAGGGGGTTGGATTAGGTGACCTTCTGAGGTCCCTGAATGGCAGCAGCTGAAATCACCACCATTATGGATTGACATGGACCAGGGGTGGGGAACCTGCAGCCTCAAAGCCACATGTGGCCTTCTAGGTACAGCCTTTGGATTGAGTCCAAGTTTTATAGAAAAAAATCCTTTTATTAAGGAGATTTTTGTGAGGTTTGGATTCAATCAAAGGACTGCACTTGAAGACCCAGCGGGCCACATGTGGCCTCAAGGCCTCAGGTTCCCCACCCCAGACCTAGACAGATCCCCAAGACCTTCACTTCATCATCCCAGGTTTTGAAGGATGCTAATTCAAATCTGGCCCTAAACACTAGTGATGAGACACTGGGAAAGTCACTTAATTCTGTTTTCCCTAGTTTCCTCAACTGTAAAATGAGTTGGAAGAGGAAATGGCAAACCACTCTAGCATCCTTGCCAAAAAAACCCCAAATGGGGTCATGAAGAGTCGGACATGACTGAAATGACTCAACAACAAAAACTAGGCATAGGTCAAATCCCACAATAGCATAATTTGTCTAGCCTTTTCTAGATAACATCAGTAACTCTGCTTTGACCCTCTGTTTTCAAAAGATTTATTTTCTCTGTTGACAAAAGGAAGAGGTGGCTGCCGATTACATACATACCTGCCTCACAAGACTGTTGTGAGGATTATTGACTGACCTTTTGTGAGAAAGTGCTTTGTTTGGCAGGTAATGTTGGAGTGAAAAAGACAGGAATGAATTAAAGAACTATTAATACCCAGTATTTCTGGCAAGGCTTGTAATAATGATTTTAATTCTAATCCCTTACCCTTCCTCATGTGTTTGGTCCAGGGCAACACAGTGATTTCAGGGTTATCAATAGATGCCAGAGATTAGTGACTCATTAGGTTGTAACTTTGCAGACACAAGAGAAGAAAAAATACCAAACTCCCACACATTATGTCATCTGACAATTCCTGTTCTATTCATTGAACTGAAACAAATGCCTGAAGTAATGGTAATGAAAGCCATGGTCATACTTGTTAGACAAGACAGATGTTGGAAAGTGCTCCCAAATACAGGTGAAATCTTGAAGGGTTTCTGAGGAAAATGCCAAAGAACCATGTCATTCTCCTGTTTCATAAATAAAGCAGGAGTCTTGGCCATGTTATGAAAGGATACATGGATTGGACAGAATGGATGATATTTCATATAATATAGGAAAGTGCTATTCCCAGTTTGGGGACCAGCTTGAACTGAAACTGTGACAGACTGAAAAAGGTTTTCAGTCAAGAGAAACATTTCTCTAAAAGGTATGAGAAGGATGTAAAGTTTGCACTTAGGCTCCTGCTGTTTCTCCCTGGCAAACAGTTTGGAACACCCTGCTGATTGTCCCAAAAAAGAGCCCATAATAAGGAAGTGACTTCAGAAGTGATTTTGCTAGGCACTTTGGGTATGTAAATAGACTTTAAGTTGTCAAGCATGTGGAGAAGGATGAGTAAAGGCCCAGAAATACATGTGGAGGAAGAAAGAACAAAAGACAAGAGGAGGAGGAGGAGAAATGTAGGAAGAAAGGAAAAGAAACTGAGTCTGAAGGAAAACTGGTAGTCTATTGCTTTTTTTAAAAAATGTTTTCCCAAATTAGTTAATAAACTTTGGTTGAGACTGTGCTCACACTTGTACTGTACACTGTGCTGGGATGCAAGAGGTGTGATGATCTTTGTGCCCAAATAAGTTACAAGAATGAGCTGTGATTTAACTGACGTATAGAAATTAAGTGAATTGCCCAGGATCGTTGATTAGAAGTAGCATTAGGATGCAAGTCCAGCATTGTAATCACTACAATATGATCTCAAAAACTCAATACACTGAAGAAACAAAAAATTGCATAAAAAGTTAGAAAACATTGTTTGCAGGTGCAATTTAACTTGAATAAGTAAAGGATGGGAACACATGAGGATTTATTTGAATTGTACATAGGCTTCCTAGTGGAACTCGGTTTTGGAACTCATTGAACAGGGTCATAGCCTTGCATTTGTTAAAGAAGAAATTTTAGTGGGGTTGTAAAACATATGTATCTGGGCCCATAGCTCAGTTTTCTTCCAATGTGGGTCTGTGTCAATTTGGCAACTGGAAGGAGCAATAAATTGTTCCTACAATTCAAGTAACCATGACAACTGATGCTTCTTTTTGGAACCTAGCTGAGGCAACTAGGTGGTTCAGTGGAAAGTGTTCTGGACCTGAACTCAGGAAAACCTAAATTCAAATCCTGCCTCAGATACTTATTTGCTGTGCAAGCCTGGGTAAATTACTTCCATCTGCCTCAGTTTCCTCATCTATAAAATGAATAAAATAATAGCTAACTTCTCTTTCAGAGTTGTTGAAAGGAAAAAAATCAAATGATATTTGTAAAGCAATCTACAAAACTTTAAGTGCTAGCCATCATCATTGATAATAGTAGTAATAGTGGTGGTAGTAATAGAATAGAAGTGGTGCTAATGGTAGTAGTAGTAGTAGTGGTGGTGGTGAAAATAGTAGTGGTAGTGGTGGTAGTAGTAGTAGTAGCGGTAGTGGTGGTAGTAGCAGTAGCAGTAGTATTAGTGGTAGTGGTGGTAGTAGCAGTAGTAGTAGTGGTAGTGGTAGTAGTAGCAGTAGTAGTAGTGGTAGTAGTAGCAGTAGTAGTAGTGGTGATAGTAGCAGTAGTAGTAGTGGTGGTAGTAGCAGTAGTAGTAGTGGTACTGGTGGTAGTAGCAGTAGTAGTAGTGGTGATAGTAGC
>NW_027185809.1:26871283-26889288 GCF_028583685.1 Petaurus breviceps papuanus
CTCTTTCAGCTGGGGCAATGACCTCTATCTAGCCTGTAGAAGTCTCTCCTCTTTGACTCACTGTGAGCCCTGGCTTTATGGTTCATTGCCTCCCAGCAGGTAATGGGAGAAGTCTGGCCTCTCTTGTTTGATAGTCCCTTCTGATTCAAAGCCAGTTCCTTCAATAAGAGAACTACCTTGGCTTAGGGTGATCAGAACTAGTACAGTAAATTCCTCTTCCAAACTCTTTAATATCCCTTACAATTCTAAATTTATGATCTATATGAGTCTTTCCATATTCTCTGATTTATTCATATCCATTGTTTCTTGAAACATAGTAATATTCCATAACATTTATGTTTCATACTTTTTTAACCATTTCTTGGTTGGTGGGTATTTACATTGGTTTTAGTTATTTATGAACACAAAAAGTCTTACTTTGAAAATTTTGGGGCAGCTAAGTGGCACAGTACCTGCCTCCAGGAAGAGTCTTCTTCCTGAGTTCAAATCTGGCTGCAGATACTTCCCAGATGTGTGGCCCTGGGCAAGTCAATTAACCCTGTTTGCCTCAGTTCCTCATCTGTAAAATGAGCTGGAGAAGGAATGGCAAACCACTCCAGTATCTCTGCCAAGAAAACTCCAAATGGTATCGCAAAGAATCAGGCACTACTGAACAACAAATAGGAATTTTGGTGTCGTTGGGACCTTTCTGTCTTCGATCTCCTTGGGGTATAATTTCGGCACCTAGATGATGCTACTCCCAGGCCACCAACCTAAAGACTACATCAAAAGCTACTTAGTGTGAATACGTTGACTTTCCCGAGTCCCTCAGTATCCCCACTACTCACCATCAGATCAAAGATTTAGAGCTGGTAAATGACCTTCAAGGATATCTGAGAGATGTTCAGCCTACCAACCCAAACACAAACACTTCCCCTAACTTCCTTACCTTTCCCTCCACCCCTCCAAGGTCAGCTTGTATCACCTGGGCACTGGTACTAATTCATTATGAAACTAGGGACATAGGGGTGGCTAGGTGGTGCAGTGAATAGAGTGCTGGCCCTGGAGTCAGGAGGACCTGAGTTCAAATACAGCCTCAGACACTTAACACAAAAACTAGCTGTGTGACCTTGGGCAAGTCACTTAACCCCAATTGCCCTACCTCCCCGCCTCCAAAAAGCAAAAAAAAAAAAAAAACTAGGGAAATAAAAATGGAATATTTCTCTGAAACATCCAAATCACACAAATCTCAGTTTGGCTTGTTTCCACCCCTCATTTGGGATACTACCTTCAATCTGATTAACTCCCTATTTCATATCATTTCACACCATAGCTACACATTTTTAACATACAAAGAAAATGAAAACGAATAAGATGCTTAATAGCTACTCTGTAGAGTGTTCACCCCATAATCTCCCTGCTTTGATCCTGTGGACCACCCTCACTGCCTGAGACATAGGGAGGAATATTAGAGGTAAGGAGTTTCAGGACTGAAATTTGCTGAGATTGGTTTGACAACAATTGGAGAAAACAGAGGAGAGTTCTCTGGGTTTGGGATCAGTTTCTTGCCCTGACCACAATACAGTTGAGGGTACACATCAACTATGAGTCCCATTCTGTTCTGTTCTGGTCCATCTCACATATCCAACACCTTGGCTTCAGCTCCACTATGGATCTCTGCCCTGACTTGAATAACTTTAGGAGTTGTCTCATCCATACCCTTCTTGTATAGCTTCATCCTAGTCTCTGATTCACTCCAGGTGGATGTTATACATTCTGATACACAAAGAAGTAGAATAAAAGAAAAAAGTTGAAAACCAAGACCACCTTGGAGATATTTTAGGATGGGGTGTCTGTGGTGGGGAGTTAGTTAGGAAGAGAGGAATGAACAAAATCCATAATGTGCCATGAGTATCCCAGCCACAACTTGACATTTAAGTTATTTAAATTCATTTAATCATGAACAGACTATTAGGCAACATATAACACAGAACTTTGTATGAAGGAGTTCCTTAATCAGTATTTATTGATGGTATTGTTCAAATATGTAAGATTTATTTTGAGATGTTAAAACAGATGTAACCAAGAATTAGTACCAGAACTTGATTCTTATATGACCTTTCCATCTTATTTTGAACTTTGACTCTACATGCAATTCTGCTCAGAATCAGCATTATGAGGAAAAGAGTTTTTAAATTAAGTATATTGAAGCAAGCAACCAAAAATATAGTGGAAAAATACTTTATGTAGTACTTTCTGGGTTCTTAAACCGTTCCCCTAAGGAGATAGTAAATTCCTTGTGGCTGTGTATTTCTTTTCTTCTTGACTTCTCACAGTCAATACCTCATATTCCTTTGTTTAGGGGAGGTAGTGCATCAGGTTGCCCAACAATCTCATATTTGAATCTTAACTTGGGAAGCAGGACTTCAGCACAATGCGCATGATATATACTATTCTCATTTCTTGGATCCAGAAAGTGAGGAAACCTATTAATAGTACTAGAAGACAGTGAGTCAATAATGCCAGCTAAGTCAGTTTATCCAGTGATCACCAAGGCATTATGTATTGTGAACACTCACAGCCCAAGGGCCATTCCTTTCTCTCCCTCACATATACAATCACCAACATAACAATCAGAGGATGTCCCATATTCTGCATCTATAACCCAGGACTCTGGCTTCAATACTTCCTCTTCTTTTGGTACAAAAAGTTGTGAAATTGTGACTTATAATTGCAGCTATTTTCTACTTTTTTTGTGCCTGTGATTGTTAGGATAAGAAATTCCTGGTGAGGCAACTCTCTCTTCCAACACAGATAGGTACTAGTCTGCTATTCATCATATTAGGCAATTGCCTGGGTTACTGAGAGGCAAATTGCCTTGCTCAGGGGTCATGCAGTCAGTTTTGTCAACACTTGAACCCAGGGCTTTTTGAGTCTGAGGCTGATTCTCTATATCCTATGGCTCTCAAGATCTGCTATAATCATATCATCATTATCATCATCATCATCTAGAACTTTAATATTTACAGAACGCTACATTATCTCATTTGATCCTCACAACAAATAGGCACTATTTATCCCCATTTTACAGATGAGGCAACTGAGAAGTGCTTAACGAGTAGAAAACAGCTAGTAAGTCTCTGGGCCTGGATTTGAACTCAGGTCTTCCTGATTCCAATTCAGTGTTCTTACTGTTATGTCAATTTAACTTTTAGTTAAAATGATAATGTGAAAAGCTGTAGAAGAACTCAGGTCTTGCATAACACCCCAGTGAGTTATGAGATAGAATAATAGAGAAAACAGAAACAAAATAGAAGTGATCTCCTGCCTTTAGCTTAGAACTACATAAGAAGACTTCCAGGACCCACCAGAGGGTGGGAGAGGAGTCATTCCAGGGAAGCTAGTAACCACTTCTAAAGTCTGAAGGTTCTGGGAGAGGGGTCCACCTGGTATGTACATCTGTCCAAACTGGGAAAGAGAGACTATGCCAAGGAACAAGCCTGAAGCCAACGATGCTTTGAAAGAAGAAACTACAGTTTCAAGCCTTGGTAATTAGGGTGATAAAGTCAGTTCCTAGCCCAGTCCTGTCAGAACAAAAGTGGAAGAAAAATCCTTTTCCCACAGATAACTGGTACAAGGATAAAAGGCCCACCTACATACTTCTTGGAGCACTAGGATCCACAGTAGGAGACAAAATCAACTAAGTGGCTAAGATCTCACATGAAGGAGGGAATTTCAGGAAGCCTGAGACCAGCTCAATCCCCAGCTTCAGTATTTCCCTGTCAGAGCGCCTGTGACCCCATGACAACAAAATGTACAAGCTTCAGGTGCCCTTAGAGTGTATCTGGTCAAAGTGCTGGCAAAACTGTTGGCCTATTTTCCTGAAATAATGCTGACTTCCCTGAGGGGCCTCCTCTCCCAGTAAGTAAGCTTCTAGCTGTCTTTTTGTGCTTTCATGGTCTGAATGAAGAAGCTTATTGTTGTTTCTTTTTGGATTTCTTGATTATCTGATATGACCTCCTTTTTCTTTTTTTTTCTTTCTTTCCTCCTTTCTTTCTTTCTCTCTCTCTTTCTTTCCTTCTTTCTTTCCTTCCTTTTTTCCTTCTTTCTTTCCCTCTTTCCTTTTCCTTCCTTCCTTCCTTCCTTCCTTCCTTCCTTCCTTCCTTCCTTCCTTCCTTCCTTCCTTCCTTCCTTTCTTTCATGGATTGTATGTGGGAGAATTGAGCTCCTCTTTGACCTTTTACACCACTATCTTAACCAGAAGTCTCTCTGAATTTTTATTGTATAAATGTTCAACTATTCTTGAACCATATTCTCTCTAATTGCTGTCAAAAGCCCCAAACTTCAATCTATATTTAAATATTAGTCAAAGTTGCTTCCTTCCTAACAATATAGCTTCAGAACTTGGCAGGATCCCTATGAATATTGAAGTTCAACTGAGAGTACTATCTTGCCTTTACTTTCCTAAGAAGATGGTGCTTCACCCTTATGTCTTCTATCTGTGACTTCAACACTTCAAATGTAATCCAGTTCTTTTATTTAATTGGCAGGTTTGCAGAGAGTGATAGATTGTCTAACTAGTCACATACCAGATGAGAGGTGAGCTTATTTGGAATTGATCCCAACATCATTGAACTTTCACTAAAATTCCTTCTTAGCATGCATAGCAGTTAGCCCTGAAAAATAAATATCACTGCCATTTGCTTCTCCGCCCTCACTCCCCTCCACTCAGAGCTTTCAGCTCTAGACTCCAGGTGATGTATATGCCAAGTGCTGCAAGATAAACAGACATTTTGAAATGTGCAGTATTAAAAAGAACTAGAAAGGAGATTTTCTTTAAAATATTGCTTTTTCTAAAAATATTTTTCTGAATTTTCACAATATTCATGATTTAATGGAAAGAGTCATGGATTGGGAATTAAAACAGCAAGATGCCAGTCTCCAATCTGCTATTGTCTCTTTGTCACCACAGGCAAGTCCCATAAAATCTGTGGGTCTTAGCTTCCTCATTTGTAAAATGAAGAAATTGGATAAAGTGACCTTACATTCCCTTTCAATTCTTGTATTCCATGGTTCTATGACAGAAGCATTATTTAGGAGAATCCTTATGTGATTATGAATATACTAAGAACATATTAAGAGCACAAATGTAAGCATAGGGGGCAGAGTTAAGCTGGCAGAGTAGAAACAGGACTTCCTCACGGCTCCAGCTCCCACCTCCCCCAATTCATGTAAAAAATGACTCTAGACAAACTTTGGAGCTATAGAACCCACAAAATGAAACAGAGATGCTAACCTCCTGCTGAGGACAGCCCAGCAGGCTGGCAGGAAGTGGCCAGCAAAGCGCTCTGGGAGATGACCCCAACCCTGCTCAAGCCAGAAGTCTTAGCCCCAGGGTGGCCTGACCAGCTGCTGGATGGAGGGACTTCAGATCACCACCAGCTGTGTCAGTTTCCAGAACTATCAACCCATACATGAGAGTTCAGTGCAGTGTGGACTTTGTGACCTTGGAATTCAGAGTGAGATCTGGCCTTTGCCCCTGGGGCAAGAAGCAGCTGAGATGCTGCAGCCACGCAGCTGCCCATCTCATGGGTACTTCAGAGCTTATGGCCTGCAGATTGTAGGTAGACCAAGCAACCAGTCTTAGGGGTAGTTGCTCTTGCTTTAACCTGCTTGGAAATGGATTGCTGTCTAGCGTGGAGGTCCTGGGGTGCATGAGCAGTCTGCCAGAGCATGTGGAGGCTTCAGAGAGGGCACTCAACTAATACCACCAGCAGTTGAGAAAACCCCAGCATTTGAGATAAAGCTCCCATTTCTGGTAGCAGAGTTCTACTGTGGCAAAAAACCCAAAAGTGAAGTAATTGAGTGGCAACATGAGCAGGCAAATGAAGCAAAGCAAACAGAGCAACCCAACTTTGCACTCCTATTTTGGGGACAAAAAGTATCAAAGCATGGAACAGGAGAAAGACAGTGAAGTCAGAACTCCTGCACCAAAAGCTTCTAAGAAAAATATGAGCTGGGTACAGACCATAGAGGAGCTTAAAAAGGATTTTGAAAATCAAATAAGAGAAGTGGAGGAAAAATTGGGAAGAGAAGTGAGAACAATGCAAGAAAATTGTGAAATGAGGGTCAACAATCTGACTGAAGAAAATAACACCTTACAAAATAGACTAACTCAGATGGCAAAAGAGGCTCAAGAAGGCAAAGAGGAGAAGAATGCCTTAAAAGGCTGAATTTGCCAGATGGAAAAAGAATCTCAAAAGCTCACTGAAGAGAATCATTCCTTCAGAATTAGATTGGAGCAAATGGAAGCTAGTGACTTTATGAGAAATCAAGATACTATTAAACAGATCCAAACAAATGAAAAAATAGAAGGCAATGTGAAATATCTCATTGGGAAAACCACTGACCTGGAAAATGGATCCAAGAGATATAATTTAAAAATTATTGGGCTACCTGAAAGCCATGATCAAAATAGAAATCTTCCTTCAAGAAATTCTCAAGGAAAATTGCCCTGATGTTTTAGAACCAGAAGGCAAAATAGAGGTTCAAAGAATCCACCGATCACCTCCTGAAAAAGATCCCAAAAAGAAAACTCCTAGGAATATTATAGCCAGGTTCCGGAGTTCCCAGATCAAGAAGAAAATATTACAAGCAGCCAGGAAGAAACAATTTGAATATTGTGGAAACATAATCAGGATAACACAGGATCTGGTAGCTTCTACACTGAGGGATTGAAGGGCTTGGAATATGATATTCCAGAGGTCAAAGGAGCTGGGATTGAAACCAAGAATCACCTACCCAGCAAAACTGAGTATCATGTTTCAGGGGAAAATATGGTCATTCAGTGGAATAAAGGACTTTCAAGCATTCTTGATAAAAAAAAACCAGGGTTAAATAGAAAATATGACATTCATATACAAGAAGCGAGAGAAGCATGAGAAGGTAAATAGGGAAAAGAAATCATAAGGAACTTATCAAAGTTGAACAATTTAAATCCCTACATGGAAAAATGATAATGAAGTTATGAATAATGATAAAAAAATTATGAAACTTTTCTCAGTATGAGAATAGCTGAAGGGAATAGAAATGTATATGTGTGTGTGTATATATATATATATATATATATATAATATATATGTCTATATAGGAGGGTATATGGGTGTATGAATACATATGTGAGTGTGTGTATATATGTCTACAGGTATACATAGACAGAGGGCACAGGACTAATTGAATAGGAAGGGATGATACTTAAAAGGTAAAATTAAGAGGTGAGAGAGGAATATAATGAGAGGAAATGGGGAGAGACAAGAATTTTTCTTGTAAATTATCTCATATAGAAGAGGCAAGGGAAAATTGTTACAATGGAGGGGAAGAACAGGAAGGCAAAGGGAATGAGTCAACCTTATTCTCATTGAATTTGGCTTAGGGAGGGAATGACATACACACTAAATAGGGTATCTCACCCTACAGGAGAGTAGAGGGGAAGGGGAAGAGAGGGGGGATAATAGAAGAAAGGGCAGGCTGGGGGTGGGGAGGAAAGTTGGAAGCACCCACTTTTGAAAAGGGAAAGGATCAAAGTAGAGAATAGAATAAGTGGGGGGTAGGATAGGATAGAGGGAAATATAGTCAGTCTTCCACAATATATCCACTATGGAAATGTTTTGCTTAGCTACTCATGTACAACCTATATTGAATTTCTTATCTTCCCAGTGAAGGTGGGTGACAAGGGAGGAAGGAAAAGAATATGGAATCCAAAGTTTTAAAATCAAATGTTTAAAAATATATATACATATTATTATTAATATTTTACATGCAACTGGGAAATGAGATACACATGCCCTGGGATATAGAAATCCACCGTGCTCTACTGGAAAGTCAAAGGGGGAATGGGGGAAGAGATGGGAGAGAGCTGATTGGGGGAGGGGGTATTCAGTGGGAATGCTGTTTTGGGGTGGTGGGTAGGGAAAATTGGGGAGAAAATTTGTAACTCAAAATCTTGGGGAAATGAATGATGTAAACCAGAAAATAAAAAAAAGAGAGAGAAGAAAAAAAGAAAAAGAAAACAAATGTAAGCTCAGAATGCCTTAGAAGTCAACAAATGAACATAGCTTATGCACATGGAATTTAAAAATATAGTTGGTTTGATTCACAAACTCTTAAGATGATGCAATGAACAATGGGTCAGGTAGGTTTAGGATTTCACACATCAAGGGATGGTAAATGATTACAAAGCCTCAGAACAACCAGATCTTCATGATGATAATGATGATTATTCACATTTATGTAGTGCTTTAAGTTTTGCAAGTAACAATATGTAGTAGTACAACTATTATTAGCTCCATTTTGCAGATGAGGAAACTGATGCTTTAAAGGAGAAAGAGACTTGTCCATGGTCACAAACCCTTTCTGAGCTAGGGGCAGCTAGGTGGCACAGTAGATAGAGCCCTGAAGCTGAGGTCCAGTCTGACAATTACTAGTTGTTTGATCATGGGCAAGTCACCTAACCCTGTTTGCCACCCCCACCCCACCCCCCAAAGTAAGTAAACTAGGAATTCTAAGGCAGAATTTAAATTTATACCTACTGTTTCCAAGTCCTGAATAGTGGTAAAAGTTCTGGATTTGGAGGCAATACACTTAGGTCCAAATTCTTTCTCTGCTTTGTGACCTGGGACAATTCTATTCTCTTTGTGTCTCTATTTTCTTATCTATAGTTTGAGGAGGCTTGATTTGATGACCTCTAAGTTCCTCTCTAGCACTAAATATATGATTCTACAATAGATAATTCCTCATGGTAGATTTTTTTTTCAGTTTTAGTAAATTTCACCTCTAGAAAGTGGCACTTGCTTGATATTTTATTTATTTACTAGCACTGGGTTTATTTTCTTTTTTAAATTTTTATTTTATTTTAAATTTATTTATTTATTTTTAGTTTTCATTCATTTCCACAGGATTGTGAGTAGCAGTTTTTTCTCCCTGTCTTTCCCCTACCCCCCCCCAAATAGCAAGCCTACTGAATACCCCTTCCCCCAATCTGTTCTCTCTTATGTTCTCCCCCATCTCTCCCCTAACTTTCTAGTAGGGCAAGATGGATTTCTATACCCCAGTGCCTGTATATCTTATTTCCAAGTTACATGTAAAAAAACAATTTTTTTTAATTTAACATTTATTTTTAAAACTTTGAGTTCCAGATTTTTTCCCTTCTTCCCTCCTCACCCACCCCTACTGGGAAGGCAAGCGATTCAGTATAGGTTGTACATGTGTAATTATACAAATAATTTCCATAGTAGTTATATTATGAAAGACTAACTATATTTCTCTCCATCCTATCCTGTCCCCCACTTATTCTATTTTCTCCTTTGACCCTACCCCTTTTCAAAAATGTTTGCTTTTAACTATCCTCTCCCCTAATCTGCCCTCCCTTCTATCATCCCCCCTCTTATCCCCTACCCCCCTATTTTCTTTTAGGGTAATTGAGTATATATGTTATTCCTTCCTTAAGCCAAATTCAATGAGAATAAGGTTATCCCATTCCCTTTCACCTTCCAGCCCTTCCCCACCATTGTAACAGTTTTCTCTTGCCTCTTTTATATGAGATAATTTACCCTAATCTATATCTCCCTTTCTCCTTCTTCCAATAAATTCCTCTCTCACCTCTTAATTTTATTTTGTAGATATCATCCCTTCATATTCAACTTGTCCTGTGACCTCTGTCTACGTATACATGAACGTACATATGCCCACATTCACATGTATATTTATAGACACACACCCTCCTATACATACATATATATTCCCTTCAACTATCGTCATACTGAGAAAAGTCTCATGAGTTACAATTATCGTTTTTCCATGTTGGGATGTAAATAGTTCCACTTTAATAAGTTCCTTATGATTTCTTTTTCTTGTTTACCTTCTCTTGCTTCTTATATTTGAAAGTCAAATTTTCTGTTCGGCTCTGTTTTGTTCATCAAGAATACTCAAAAATCCTCTATTTCATTGAATGACCATATTTCCCCCTGTGGCATTATTCTCAGCTTTATTGGGCAGATGATTCTTGGTTTTAGTGCTAGCTCCTTTGACCTCCAGAATATAATATTCCAAGCCCTTTGATCCCTTAATGTAGAAGGTGTTAGGTCTTGTGTTATCCTGACTGTGTTTCCACAATACTCAAATTGTTTCTTCCTGACTGCTTGCAGTATTTTCTCCTTGACCTGGGAACTCTGGGAATTTGGCTATACTATTCCTAGAAGTTTTCTTTTGGGGATCTTTTTCAAGAGGTGATTGGTGAATTCTTTCAATTTCTATTTTTCCCTCTGGTTCTAGAATATTGTGGTAATTTTGCTTGATAATTTCTTGAAAGATGGTGTCTAGGCTCTTTTTTTTTTATCATGGCTTTCAGGTAATACAATAATTTCTAAATTATCTCTCCTGGATCTATTTTCTAGGTCAGTGATTTTTCCAATGAGATATTTCACATTGCCTTCTATTTTTTCATTTCTTTGGATCTGTTTTATAGTATTTTGATTTTTCATAAAGTCATTAGCTTCCATTTGCTCCAATCTGATTTTGAAGGAGTTATTCTCTTTAGTGAGTTTTTGAAATTCCTTTTCCACCTGGCAAATTTGGCTTTTTGAGGCATTCTTCTCCTCACTGGCTTTTTGGGCCTCTTTTGCCATTTGAGTTAGTCTAATTTTTAAGGTGTTATTTTCTTCAGTGTACTTTTGGGTCTCCTTTAGCAGGCTGTTGACTTGCTTTTCATGTTTTTTTTGAATCATTCTCATTTCTCTTCCCAATTTTTCCTCCACTTTTCTTACTTGATTTTCAAAATCCTTCTTGAGCTCCTCTATGGCCTGCAACCAATTCATATTTTTCTTGGATGTTCTTGATGCAGGAGCTCTGACTTCATTGTCTTACTGCCATTCCATGCCTTGATCCTTTTTGTCCCCCAAAAAGGATTCTATCGTCTGTTTGTGTTTCCATTGCTTACTCATATTGACAGCCAATTAACTGACTTTTGAGCTCTTTGCCATGGTAGAACTCTGCTTCCAGAATGGAGAGAGCTTTGTCCCAAATCACTCGGGTTTTTTTTGCAGCTGCTGGAGCTATTAGGAGGGTGTAATGATAATATAATTTGAATTTGAAGATCCTTTTGTGTTGGCAAAAGTAGCAGGTACTTAGCACTTAGTAATTGATCAAGCCTCTGTTGGGGAAACAGAAGGTATGAACTCCTCTCTCCTGTTGGTAACATAACTGGAAGGGGTTGGCTGAAACAGGAAGTAGCTAATGCTGTGTATATAAGAAAAGCCCCAGAGAGGCAAGTCAGAATTTCTTGGAAACAGCATCTGGTGGCAGAGCAGCTACAGAAAACAGAATGGAGAACTGAGCCAGAATTTCCTGAGAACTTGTGGTGGTGGAGTTTCTTCTGAACAGGAACCTAGGAGCCAGGAACCCGGGGGCCTGGAGCCAGGAGCCCAGGAGCCCAGGAACCAGGAGTCCAGAAGAAGACTGAGGAAACAGAAGACAGGAAGCATGATTTGGATCCTGAGACTTTGTTTGTGGCTTGGTTGAGCCTTGAATTCTCGGGAGCAGAAATTATGAAGGAGTTGAGATGGACTGGACCCTGTGAACTTCAGTGTGCAGCAGGGCCTACCCAGAGAGCTATACAAGGAACTGGGAGTTGTCTGCCATTGAACCTAGGTGACAATCTGGTGAATCCAGGTAGAATCTGGGACCATGGAAAGGGATCCAGGGAATCTGAGAACTGGCCCCAAGTCAAGATGAAAAGATTTCTCCATGGGTACTGAGTAGTGATGAAACTAGTGACCTAGGGGTGGAGGGTCTGTATTTTCGATTGTACTTAGTGATTAATGATACTTAGTAATTGATTGCTGAATAAGTGATTGAGTTAATTTAAGTGGGCCCCCATGAGTGGAAGACTTTGACTATTGTACTTTGAGAATATATTGTGATTTTACTTAGTAATTGATTGTTGAATAAGTGACTGATTGAGTTAACTTAAGTGTGCCCCCATGAGTGGAAGGCTTTGACTATTGTACTTTGAGATGATTGTTCTTTGTTCTAAATATTGTGACCACTTTGGTGAAAACTATGTGACCATTTTAATGATAAGCTGTTGTGAATACTATATTGTGATTTTCTGTGATAAGTTGTAATATTGTGAATGCTGTACCTTGATTTTCTGTGTTTTGCTTTGAGTTGTTATGGAATAGAGTGTTCACTATACTGTGTAATCAGAATCTTAAAAGCTGTTCACAGTAGCATTCTTCTGGAAAGCTGTTCATGCATGGCATTACAGAGGGCACTCTCTTTACAGCTCCCACAAGCTCTGGCTCACTGGGCACATGCCCCAGGACCACCACCCAAGACTGTGATCCAGATCCAAACAGGTTAAAGCAAAAGCAATTACCCTCTGAATGGTTCCTTGGTCCTCCTATGATCTGCAGACCAGGAGCTCCTAAGGCAGCCATGTAGTACAGCCTTGCCTCTGTCACTTCTTACCGTAGGGGCTGGGACTGGACCACACCCTTCCTTCCCCCCATCTCCCATTCCAACAGAGGTCCCCACTGACCTTTTACTTTGTCTTTGGTGTTTATGGGTTGAGAAGTCTGGAAACCACCACAACTGCTGGCAATTTACTCACCTGAAGCCTGCCCGGGCCACCAATGGTGGGGGCTGCCTTGGGTCCAGAACTTAGTGGGACTGCACTCAGCTCCCAACTCAGTGTGATAGACCCTTGCTGTCCGCCTGCCAGGCTGCCTTCAATGGGAGATGTGTTTCTCTCTGTCTCTTTCTGGGTTCTGTAGCTCTAAAGTTTGTTTAGAGTAAATTTTTTTACATGTATTGGAAGTGATTGGACGGGGTTTATGCTTCTACTCCACCATCTTGGCTCCGCCCTCCCGGGTTTATTTTCTTAATAAAGAAAGCTGAAAGAAACCTTTTATGAAATAGCACAATGTGAAAAAAAAAAGAGGAGGCAGATAAAGCATAGTTTATACTAATGACAAACATGTACAAGTGACTAAGAAAGGAAAAAGAAGTTGATGAATATTTGTAGTGAATACAAAATTGTAAAATATATTAGCATTTTGTGGAGTTCTTTGATAAATGTAATGTCCTACATTTGGGTTTAAGAAATCAATAATACAAGTACAGGTTGAGAATTGAGGGTCTTGGACTACAAGCTCAACTCAAGTCAACAGTGTGACATGACAGCCAAAAAAGTTAATACCACCTGTATTTGAGCTTAATTTTTTTTGCTTTTTTTTTTTTTGGAGAGGGGAATGCAGGGTAATTGGGGTTAAGTGACTTGCCCAAGGTCACAGAGCTAGTAAGTGTTAAGTGTCTGAGGTCAGATTTGAGCTCAGGTCCTCCTGACTCCAGGACTGGTGCTCTATTTATTGCACCACCTAGCTGACCCTTATTTGAGCTTTATTAACTTTCTGGAAGGAGGGAAGTGACAGTTCTGCTTTATTCTGGGCAGAACACATCTATTGTATTGTGTTCTGCTCTGGGCACCACATTCTTAAAAAATTATTTATTTATTTATTTGTTTGTTTGTTTATTTATTTTTAAGCAACTGGGGTTAAGTAACTTGCTCAAGGTTACACGGCCAGTTTTTTTGTGTGGGTGTTAAGTATCTAAGGCCAGAACTGATCCTGAGTCTCCCAACTCTGGGGCCGGTGCTCTTACTCACTGCACCACCTAGCCGCCCCATGGAACCACATATTTAAAAAGAATTTTGACAAGCTAGAGTGTATCCAAAGCAGGACAATCAGAATGATCAGGGGACTATAAATTATGCCAAAGAAGGGGTGGTTAAATAGGATAATAAATGACTTTACTAGAAATGAAATAACTCTCTTCAAATATTTGAAAATCCATTATATGGAAGAAAGATTAGACTTGTCCTCGGTCATCTTAGTGGACAGAACTAAATGCAATGGGGAGAATTTTCAGAGAGGCAGATTTCAGATCAAAATAAAGGAAATTTGTTGATAATTAGAACTATCCAATAATGTAATGGATTGACTTTAGAGAGAATACTGAAAGCCAAAGTGGTTTGACTAATTCGTAAGGAATTCTGTGGAAGGGTTTTAGGTAAGGGTTGGGATAGATCATCTTTGAGGTCCCTTTCAATTATGAGATTTGAGGAATCCATAATTTTTTTTTCCTTTCCAAATCCACTGAAAAGTAATCATTAGATCTACAGTAATAATAATAGGAGTGGATATAGACATTTAACTTTAGAATTTGTGAACTCCTGTATGTAAGGAGGATTTTGTTACCCTTTTTAGAGTTCAGTTTCTCAGGATCCATGGCCATGGCAATGTCTAGTTTTCAGTTATTAGATAATAACTCCCAAAATAGCCCCAAGGATTCTAGCTAGTAGTTCCTAGAATCATAGTGATAGGCAGTCCTACTGAGGCTGTGCCATGAGATACAGGGGAGACAACTGATATTTGCTACACTTGCACAGAATAATGATATTGCTAAAGATAACCTGTGAGCTTCATGTTGGCAAGATACCTTCTCTGTCAGTTGCCCTATAGAACAAGTGTATACTGGTCAGTGAGTATGAAAACAAAAGAATTTGTGAACTCTTTCTACTTCCTACCAAGAAGAAAGTTTATATATCAAAAGATGGAGTCACATTTGATATTCCTGTTGTCAAACAAATATCCTGCCAGTTTTTACCCCAAAAGCCTAAAGTGATCAATTGATATCTCCACTTCCAAATGAAGCATTGAAACCAAGAATCCAGCATATGAGGGAAGAGTTTCTTTACTTTTCTTTTTTTTGGGGGGGAGGGGGGCAATGGGAGTTAATTGGAAGACTTGCCTAGGGTCACACAGTTAATAAGTGTCTGAGGCTGAATTTGAACTTAGGTTCTCCTGACTCCAGGAGCCAGTACTCTATACACTGTGCCACCTAGCTGCCCCCAGCAGTTTCTTTTCTAAGAATGATATTGGTACATGGAGTTATGGTTAAAGATTTTAAGCTGAGAGTAGGGATGAGAAATCAACCAACAAGCATTAATTAAATGGGAAAGAGTCTTGTCTGATGCTTTCAATTCAACAAACATTTATTAGTTACCATAGCTATGTGGATTAGTGTGCTAAGGGAGATAGAAAGTTTAGAAATACAGTCCTGGTCCTCATAGAACTAACAGATAAAAAAGAGAATATGATATCTATACAAATGTAATAACTATAATACATGATAACTGCTTAAGAGAAGCACAAGGAAAGAGGGGAGAGTCAATTCTTATTGGAGGCACCAAGGAAGGTTTCCTGGAGGAAGTTGGACTTTGAAGAGTAAATAGAAATTCCAAGGAGAGGGATTGGGAGAGAAGGATGGAAATGAGATGGAGGCATTCCAGGCATGGAAAATAGAATGAAAAAAGGAACAACAACTGGGATTGGTGAAGAATCCTACATAATTATGTTTGTATTGGAAACTTTGGAGTCCAAGGATCATTAAACACTTTATTGGTGTTTTTGAATGCTCTGAAATAAAGTAGAAAGAAAATTTTAAAACGAACTAATGAAGATAGTGAAGCAGTATGAGCTAGTGAGAAAAGCCATGATCAAGCATTAAAAAAAATCCAATTGTGACTAGTGTCGGCCCCAGAGTCGGGAGGACCTGAATTCGGTTCTGGCCTCAGACACTTAACAAAAAAACACTAGCCGTATAACTTTGGGCAAGTTACTTAACCCCAATTGCCCTCCAAAAGGAAAAAAACAATCCAATTTTTAGTCCAAATTCTAAGACCCCCGTTGGACAAGTCATTTCACATCTTTTTTTTTTCTTTATAGAGGGGGCAAAGTAGGGCAATTGGGGTAAGTGACTTGCCCAAGGTCACATGGCTAGTTTTGTGTTAAGTGTCTGAGGCCAAATTTAAATTCAGGTCCTTCTGACTCCAGGGCCAGTGCCACCTAGCTGCCTCCATTTCACATCTTAGTTCCTCAGTTTCCTCATCTATGAAACGGAGATACTAATAAACTATTCTATATTTCTGGAGTTAAAGAGAAACAATACATAACAACAACAACAACAATAATATTTGAAAAGCACTTTGAAAACATTTGAAAATTATATAAAAATTATATACAACTATAAAATATGCTTTTAAATGATTTTAGAATGAAAGATAATCCTTGTTGCAGCATAATAACAATAATTATAATAACATTTACATAGCATTTACTATGTGCCAGGCACTGTGCTAAGTGTCTTTTAATTATTATCTCATTTGATCCTTGGAATGGTTGTTAATAGTATTATTATTATCTCTAGGTTACATATGAGCAAACAGGATTAAGTGACTTGCCCAGAGTCACACAGCTAGCAAGAGCCTCAAGTCAGAGCTGATCTCAGGTCTCTCTTACTCCAGGTGCAGTGCCCCATTCTCTCTGCCACCTAGCATTTGGCAAGAGCAGCTGTTTTGGAATCTGAGTCCCTGGGCCCAAATCTTGAATCCAAATAACACTTATGTGAGTTTGGACAAATAAATCAATTAACATCTCAGGGTATCGGTTTTTTAGTTTGTAAAATAAGGAATTTGAACAGGATGACCTCAAAGACTCTTACCATGGGTGGCTAGGTGGTACAATGAATAGACCACCGGCCCTGGAGCCAGGAGAACCTGAGTTCAAATCCGGCCTCAGACACTTAACACAAAACTAGCCATGTGATCTTGGGCAAGTCACTTAACCCCAATTGCCCTACCTTACCCTCTCTAAAAAGCAAAAAAAAAAAAATTTTTTTTAAAAGACTCCTTCCAGCTCTACAGCTATGATCTTCTCATCCTATGAGCTGTCTGAATCAGTCTCTACTTGGTACTAGGACAAACGAGTCATTTAGTATCATAAATGATACCGATAATTAAATTGCAGAAAGAAAACTTTTCATTACCCCCCTGAGGCTAAAAATGAGATGTGAATAAGAGAACCAGTTTTCTAACATTTTTTCTTTCCACATAGAATATGGAATTCTGGAATTGCAGTTCCAGTATCTTGCCTTTTTACTGTTGTATCTTGGATTGTGAACTTACTAAAACTCACAGGCTTAGCAAGGTCAGACCAGGCTAGTAATTAAGTGGTAGATCTGAAAGCCATGATGATACAGGAAGTAGGGCTGGTGAGTCAGGAGCTCCGGATGGTGTTCTGACTCAGAGTGGTACTGAACCCATACTTCTAGGTCATCTGAGGGGGTTGGCCTCATAGCTCGGCAGCTAGCTGTTATCATTCAGGTAATATATGGAAAAAAAGAAGAAAAATTTCCATTTTTTTTGTGGGTGGAAGGTATTGAGCTTGGGATTTTGTTGTTGTTTTTTAAAGAGGCATTGTAGCCAATTTTCACATGCTTTGGGCCTACTATAACTATCCTATCTCATGAGGCGGTTATGTGGTACAATGAATAGAGCGCTGGGCCTGGAGTCAGAAAGATCTGAGTTCAAATTTGGCCTCAGGTACTTACTAGCTGTGTGACCCTGGGCGAGTCACTTCACCTCTGTTTACCTTAATCCACTGGAGATGGCAATGGCAAACCACTCTAGTATCTTTGCCAAGAAAACCCCAAAAGAGGTCAAAAAGAGTCAGATATGACTCAGCAATAGCAACAACATTATCTGTCTCATGTATACAAATTGTCCTTTGCTTTATTTATCACTTTGCTAATTGTCATTCTGTCTAGCAACAGTAAGACTCCTCTATTCTAGCAAAGACTATGTTAGCAAAGCTCAGGTAGTGTCTTCATTTAAATTTTTCTATCTCTCTTCCTTGAAGGGGAAGATAGGAAAAGGGTTTGGAAGCTGAGAGCAGATGGCTCTCTTACATTTTAGGATCAAAAAGCTAAAGCCGGAAGGGACCTTAGGGGCCATCTAGACCCAGTCTCCTCACTTGACAGACAAGACCCAACAAAATTAAGTGATTTACCCAAAGTCACACAGATAATAAGAGGCAGAGGCAGAATTTGAATTCAGGTGATGTGACCACATA
>NW_027185809.1:26889688-26917990 GCF_028583685.1 Petaurus breviceps papuanus
AAACTAGAGATTGTAGGGCTTTGGGTTATAAATAGTCTCCTTCTCCCTGTGACCCCAACATCTTTTTCCTCTTCAGCAAACCCAAATCTTGACTCACTGGTGTCCCCTTCAGGTTTCAAGCTTCTATGACTCTTCCTAGGTTACCAGTTTCAGTCCCCTTAAGACCCTTGTGGGGACAGGATAACAGAATTTCCCTTCTCCCCACCCCTACCATCTGTGCCTTGATAAGAGCAAAGCAACCTCTTAGGTATTTAAAGGAGATTTGCTCTAAAATATTGCAGGGGAATATGCAATGTGATGGTGGTGATTGGGGGTAGAGATAAAGATTAAAAGGTTAATACTGCAGATTTCAAAGGCAGTTTACAAATAGTTTAATCCCGGCCCTCCAACTGGCTCTTTCCTTCCTAAAATCTCTTTTCAAACTGGATTTTGATATTACCTAAAATCTAATTCAAAGTTCATGGAATTGGTTCATCAGAGATTCTCCTTGCTGCATTATGGAATCTACTTTTCTAGCCTTAAATGTACCATGTTCTGAGCCAGGACTGACTCAGGCTGGCCCTCAGATTCAGGTTCACTGTTAGAACAAAATTAGGCATTCATAGACTATCTTGTAACATTTAACAAAAAATATTGATCAGGGATACCATGCTGGTTTGAGTAGATGTAGTCCTCTGTGTTTGGTAAGAAGGGTATGTTGACTCAGCAGTGGGACATCCATCAATGCTGAGGGGCCCTGACTTCTTATAGGCTAGACATTAGGCAACCTGGAAGCTGTGTCACTTGCTAGAGCCCTAGTCTCCCAGACCAAGAAAACCTCAGGGATATGTTCCCTGCCTTTTAGAGAATAATTAGCCCAACCTAGGAGGCAAGGGCCCTAGTAAATGCTATTCCTACCATATGGCATTTGGGAGTCTGGGCTTAGGTAGGGACATAGCCATATGACAGACAAGTCATTTCAGGATCTGTCCCTCTGGTTCATTGGCTATTGCCCAAGAAAGCATATTCTGCCCCAATCCCAACTAAGCTTCTAGTAGAAGGAGACTCTTTTCCTATAGTATCTAGGTCCCAAATCTATTTCCCTATTGTTTTTAGGCATTTGCACCTCCTTTTCCCTATTGTAATGCTAATGCATGATCTGATCTCTGTTGGAAAATGCCTATCCTCTCACCTTGCTTCTTGCTGGAGCTCTTGCCATAGCCAGCCTTGCATTGACACTCGGGCTATGTGCCAGCCCCCAGACCCTTATAGAAACTGCACCTCCATGACAAAGTCCATGGGGTTTTTTTTACTTTTGATCCATTCCTATGATTTCATTGGTTTAGGGAAATCCTGGCAAGGAAACTCTCTCCACCAATGGAGAGGGGAGGCAGGGGGAAGGAGAGGGAATAAGGATTTATATAGCACCTACTATGTGCCAGGTATACTGTGATAAGCACTTAACAAATATTATTTCATTTGACCCTCCCAATGGCCCTGAAAGGTAGGTGCTGTCGTTATTCTTATTTTGCAATTGAGGAGACTGAGGCAAACAGAGGTTAAAGTGACTTACCAAAGGTCAAATTGCTAATAAGTATCCGAAATCAAATCTGAACTCAAGTCTCCCTGACTCCAGGCCCGGCACTCTATTCGCTGTGCCACCTAGCTGCCGCAAACCAGTGACTCAAACCAACCTCAAATTTCAGAACCAGCACCTGTTCTGCAATTTGTAGTTTTAGAGAGCTGCAGACTCTAAAGAGTTTATAGTGACCTGCTCAGTCACACAACTAATATGTGTCTGAGGTAAGACTTGAACCCAGCTCCTCCTGCCTGAAGGCTGCCTCTCTATGCATTATGACAGCTACCTATCTCCTCCATGGATTCTCCCTTCAAAAAAAAAAAATGTAACCACAGAGATGATTCTGTTCAATGACTCTATGATTATTAATGTCAAGTAAGTCATAAACAGGAAGATATAGATGTACCAAACATGTTTATCATTATCATAAAGGATGTACCCTGTAGGGTCAAAATGGAATAAGACTTGCCTAGAGACATGAACAGTGATGTCTGATAAAGGAACACATTTCTCATTTCCCATCTCAGGGCCATGAGTCATAAACTACTTCCCTCAAGGCTAGACCCTATGCTCAGTTGTTTTTCAGTCTTGTTCAACTCTTGGTAACCCCATTTGGGGCTTTCTTGGCAAAGATACTAGAGTGGTTTGCTATTTACTCTCCAGCTCATTTTAGAGATGAGGAAATTGAGGCAAAGGGGGTTAAGTGACTAGCCCAAGGTCACATAGCTAGTAAGTGTCTGAGGCTAGATTTCAATTCAGGAAGATGAGTCTTCCTGACTCCAGGAAACACTCTATCTACTGTGCTGCCTAGTTGCTTGTGGGCCCCATAGGCTGGGCATTTTAGAATATCAACATCTCTTTAGTACTTCATTGGGTCTGTGATCTCATCAGCAAAGAAATTCTTTCCCTAAATATAGATTACCACACATACCTTCTCACCCTGTGTGATTCTTGGATTTGTACTTCCAAAATCCTGCACCAAGGATCTACACTCAATACAAGAAACTTTCCTCTAGACCTTTTAATATTTTGTGAATACCAATGCAACATTTTGGTTTTGTCCATCCTTCATTCTCTTTTGATCACTGACTCACCTCGTTTCCTAGTTTATTTATGTTCTTGAGGATATCTTCTGTATCACTTCTTGTGCTACAAGATGCCAGGTAAAGGCATCATTGGAAATGTGCTGCAACTTAATTACATCAACAAGATCACATAGTATTAGAGCTTAATGGGATCTTGGAAGCCATCTATCTAGTTTCGACCCCTCATTTTATAGAAGAAATTGGGACCTAAAGAGAAGAAGGAGGGAAAGTAGGGAGAAAACCATTTGTTACATGCCTGCTTTATGCCAAGCACTATGCAACGTGCTTTAGAAATATCTCATTTTGCCTCAGACACTTAACACAAAAACTAGCCATGTCACCTTGGGCAAGTCATTTAACCCCAATTGCCCTACCTTTCCCCCTCCAAAAACAACAAAAAAAAATTCTCATTTTATCCTCACAAAAACCATGTGTGAAAGGTATTATTATAATTTTACAGATGGGCTGACAGGGGTTAAATGACTTGCCAAGGGTCTACATCTAGTAAGAATTTGAGACTGGATTTGAATTCAGGTTTTCCTGACTCCAGATCCAGCCCTCTACCCATTAAGCCAACTAGCTGCCTCTAAAGAGATTAAGGAGCCCACCTAAGGTTATATAGGTAGTGTAAGGGGTATTCAGGGAGGACTAGCCCCTCCAGGTGTCTATCCACCTTTGGTGTTCACCTGTCACCCAACTCTTACCTGTGACTCCAAGAAGCTGTAGCATGTGTAGCAGCCACATCCTGGTAAAAACATCTTGGTAGACAGGCTAAACCAGGTTGGGGGTAACTGACAGGTCTCAAACCAATAGGTGAGTTAGAAAGATGTCTACTCCAAACATGTGAAAATTTTCCTTAGGGAATGGTCAAATGAGAACAGTTTGTTTCAATGACCATGAAAGTTACTGAAGCAGGGATTATGGAGTGCTGAGAGCTTGGTCAGACATCCAAGATGCCAAGGTCATCCACTGCATCCTGGGCTATCACCAGTCATCTTGATTTTTGTCTTACCACTGGACTTTGGTAACTCTGGAAGAAAGAGTGGGGTTATCAACTTTATGCAACTCAGCTTCACTTAAACACAATTCTTTTACAAATCAAGATATCACCCACGTTGTCATTGGTCCTCTTTGAAAATGAAGGATGAATAACAGCATAGGTAATGCATGTCAGAGTCAGAGTTCCAAGCTGAGTCTTTGGTTTTGTTGAGTTTACAGTGGTTTGGGGAAATCCAGTTCAAGACATCTAAGAGGCAGCTGGTGGCTCAGGAGAGAGATGAATGCTGGATACATGTAACTGAGAATTATTTTCATATAGAAGATAATTACTCTATGTCTGCAGAGTCTGTGCCCTGGAGAGAACCTTAGAGGACTCCCATGGCAAATGGGCATAACATGAAATGAAAAATCAGAAAAGTGAATTGGCATAAAGGAAAGAGTTCTGGATATTTAGTCCAAATATAGTGAAAGATGTAACCTTCCATTCTGATGACAAATCTTAAGACCGCTGAGCTCCCGTTTATGGACAATCTAAATATTATGTGATTCTTTGTGATCTTTCCCTCTACTCTATACTCATCAGGTAGGTGCAGAGGGTAGAGTGCTGGACCTGGTAAATCTGAGTTCAAATTTGGCCTCAGATACTTATTGGCTTGTGACCTTGGGCAAGTCATTTAACCTCATCTGTCTTGGTTTTCTCAAATGTAAAATAGAGGCAACATTGCACCTCCCTCTCAGAGTTGTGTGAAGATAAAGTGAGATAATTGTAAAGTACTTTGCAGACCTTACAGCTCTATATAAGTACTAGTTATTACTGTTGTCATGATCATAGTGGGAAAGGAAGGGAATGGCGTCAGCCTAAATGTCATTATACATCTGTGTGTGTGTGTGTGTGTGTGTGTGTGTGTCGTTTCATGAATTTTCATTGTAGGGCAACGTAAAGAGTTCTGATTTTAGAGTCAGGGGATCTGGATTTGAATACAAGCTCTGCCACTTACTACCTCCATGATCTTGGGCAAATTATTTGGCTTCTTTGGGCATCATCTTCTTTCTCTGTAAAGGAGGAGGCTGGAGTAGATGATCTCTAAAGTCTCCTGTAGTTTTAAGTATATGATACATTGCCAACAATAATGTGAGATGACATTTCTAAAGTGCTTTAAGATTTCACAGAGCATCTTTCCTACTTTGATCTTCTTAATATTCCTGTATAGTATGTGGTATGAATGTAATTATGCCTATTTTACAAAGGAGGAAACTGAGCTCAGAAAGATTTAGTGACTTGAGTAAATCACAAGTTCAGCAAGCAGGACTAGGACTCTGTCCAAAGCCATTTCCACTGAACCACAATGACCCTTGGAGGGGATCAATAAAAAATATAGAGAACTTGTTGTATTTAGTTTGCTTCTTGAGTTGAGTAGTAAGCTCTCTGAGTCTCCAGTATCTCAGTCCAACATCTTACTCAGTGCTACACACAAATAGAAGGTTCAATAAAAATGTATTTAATAGAAACCATTTGACCATTTTTTTCCTATGAGGAATATACTTTTGGAAGTCATTTGATGCACTCAAGGCCCAGTTTCTATGCCACCCAGTCTAAGTGACTTCTGTAGAATCTATGTTCTCTTTGGGGGTCATTACACAGTTGCATATTAGACAGTTCATATAATTCCTGCGTCTTTGTGAATTGCGTGATAATTCCCACCGTCAAGAGAACAAGACAGATGGACTTGAGAAATATGTTCATCCTATAGCAGTAGGATACATTGTCAGCTTGTGTCTCAGGCATGACAGGGTCCCTTTAAATTTTAGTGTCACTAAAGAGAGGAGGATGACAGTCTCTAATGACTAATCCCTCCATTCTTCTTAGCCTCCCCGACTCCCAAATAAAGACAAAGTCAACTGTCTGATGGAGAATTCAGAGAGTCAAGGGTTGGTTGAAAGAGAATTTCCATCTTCTAAAATGATGTTTAACAATTATTTAATAATATGTGCTCCTTGAAATGAAATCTTGCAGAAGAGATGAATGAGATTGCTTAAAGGTGTTCAGAAAAGATTTCTTTTAAAAATTCTAGCTGAGACATTATGTCCTGAATGCTTAAATATAATCTTGTCAGAAGGGAAAATTTATCCATGCTTTCTAGACTTCTGGTCTCCCGCATATATATTTGAAGAAAAACACTCGAAACTCCTGAAAATGACTAATATACACTCCAAATTTTGTTTTCAATGGAATCTCCTTCAGAGAAATGATACTCATGAGAGGAGCAATATGGCTGTTGTTTCTGTGAGGGACTTTTTAGTCAATATGCATTGTGCCCAACACAGTGCTTTATGTATACTAGGCATTTTATAAATGTAAAGAGAATTTAATAGAATTAAATTCTACCATTTTTACCTCTCTTGTCTATGCACTAGAGACACTGTTTAATAATGCTGGTGCTACTCAAAGCTAAAGACATTGCTGACCCCTGGCTCAAGGAGATATTTGTTTGTTTTTTGTTACATGAGAAGGTGAAAAAAGAGTGGAATTCAAGTCAATTCAATTCCAGTCACATTTATGAAACACCTGCTATGTGAAAAGTAATGTGTTAGGTACAGGTGATACAAAGTTAAAAGGGAAAACTGTCCCTGTGACAGATGAAAAACCTGAGAGACAGTTTCTGGGTAACTGATAAGCAATTTATTCATCAGATAAGCTAATAATAAATTGATGGCCAATAGGTTTGTAGTTAAAGATACCTAATGTAGATACTGAATGACAGGAGAAATCAACCCTTATTGGTGGGCATTTAAGTGATGAGTTGGGCTAAAAGTCTTCAGCTTCTCCTGCTGAGAATGTAACTTGATCATGAGATGCAGTGGCTTTCAGCAATCTGGACAGGGGAATCCATATCTACCCAGAGATACGAACTCTGGTTGGTTTTTTCCTTCCTTAGAGGTTACTTGGGGGGGAAGGGGGAGGAGGAGAGGGGGGAGAGAAACAAGGACATGGCCTTATTCCCTCAGAGCAAGAATTCACCTAGATTAGATTGTTTACACTTCAAATAGAAGTAAGATCTTCTAGTTGGATGGGGTCCTGCCCAAGATCTAGGAACATGTACCCCAAGGATTAGGGCAATCTCCTATACCAGTCATGTCTTTCAGAGACTGACTGACTTACAAGGTCTGGTCCCTAAATGAGGAAATAAAAAGCCTGGATCCTAATTAATAATGGATTACTAATATAATAGAAAACAATCTTTGCTCTCATTTCAAGGAGTTTATATTACACTAGGTTATAGGAGGGCTGGAAGAGAAGAGGGGGTAAAGAAAGGAAGAATAGAGATTGGGAGAGTAGAAAAAGATGAAAAAGATTGTAAGGAAGAGAGAAACAAAAGCTTAGGAAAAAGAGGTGACAAAGAGACCATAAAAAAAGGGAAAAGGACCCAAATGTACAAAAATATTTAGAGCAGCTCTTTTTGTGGCAACCAAGAACTAGAAATTGAGGGGATGTCCAACAATCGGGGAATGGCTAAACATGTTGTGGTATATGAATGTAATGGAATACTATTGTTCCGTAAAAAATGGTGAGCAGGCAGATTTCAGAAAAACCTAGAAAGTCTTGCATGAACTGATGCTTAGTGAAGTGAGCAGAACCAGAAGAACACTGTATACATTGTGCAATGACCAACTTTGACAGTCTTAGCCCTTCTCAGCAATATGATGATCTAAGACAATTCCAAAAGACGTATGATGCTATCAACATCGGAGAAACAACCATAAAATCTGAATGCAGATTAAAGCATACTATTTTCTCTCTCTCTTTTTTCTTTCTCATAGTTTTTCCCTTTTGTTCTGATTCTTCTTTCATAATATGACTAATATGGAAATATACTTAATATGATTATACATGTATAACCTATATCAGATTGTATACTGTCTTAGGGAGGAGGGAGGGGAAGGAGGGGGGAAACTTAGAACTAAAAATCTTATAAAAGTGAATGTTGAAAACAAAAAAAAATAAATTTTGAAAAAGAATGAATAAAAAGAAACTAGCTATGGAAATAAAAAGGAGATAGAACAATACCAGGGCCTTTGCGTTTTTATTATCATAATTACATATTCATGGTTTGAAGTTAATAGAACTCTCTTCCTAAAACAATGTACCTCCTTCCTTTTTAGAGGTCAGATAATGTTAGTTAAGTTATTTCTTCCCTCCTCCAAGATGCGAATTTTTATTTTGATTCTGCTCTTTTTATTTAACTTTTACACAGGTCTTGTGTTTATCCGTTCTCCGTCCAACTCATTACAATAGTAATACCACTCAAGGATGCTAAAGAATAGCAACTGGTTCCAAAGTAGTCTGTATTTGTTCTGTTTAACCAAATCTTTTGGTTAAAAGTCAGTTATTTTACCATGTGTACCATATAGATAACTAATTTCCAGAGAATTGAAAAACAATAAACTTAGCCTGAAGGTCTTCTGTGCTATAATAGCTCTAGCTTGACTTTCCAACCTTAATCTTCCACTATTCCATATATCAAACAGGTCCACTTACTATTCTCTAAGCACACAGTATTTTTCTACATCTTTGTCTTTGCTGACACTTCCCTTTGCTAGAGCACCTTTTCTTGCTAACTCCATATGTCCAATTCCTATCTATCCTTCAGGTTCTGTCTCAGAGCGAATGTAAATAGCAGTTGTTTTTGTTTTGGCCAGAAACCCTGAAGGAATTTCCCTCCAAGATTGATGTTTTTTTTTTGACTAGGTAAAGAGGCCATGCTTTGCCTCATTTCTTACCTAGTCTTAATCACCAAATGGGGTTTGCCTCAGACAAACGGAGGCCTGGGAAAGACCTTTGCTTAAAAAGGCCAAGGTCTCCCACCACAACCAGGGCCATCCCCAGTTGTCTTTTTTTTAGGTTCTTTTTTAAAAGATTATTTATTTACTTTGAGTTTACAACATCCAGTTCCACGATCCCTTGAGTTCCAAATTTTCTCCCCTCCCTCTCTTCCCCACACCCCCACCATGGCGGCATGCAATCTAATATAGGCTCTACAAATGCTTTCCCCAGTTGTCTTGATCTGTGGCTCTGGAGGAGAAAGTAAGGCCGATGATTTTGCATAGCCTTCCCTAATTTAAATCCAATTCACTTGTGTGTCATGTCATCACCTCCTCAGTGTCATGGTCCTCTTTGAGAACAAAGAACAATCAACAACACAAAATGCCATTTCTTCCATGAGACCTTCTTTGCTGACTGCTACATCCAGCCAGAAATGATATCTTGCTCCTTTGGATTTCCAGAGTATTTTTGTATCTTTCATTGGATTTGTGTATCTTATTCATGTATTATTAGAGTATGACATCATAGCACATAATTCCTGATATGATGTTATTTTTTTTAAGGCTCCCTTTTTTTTAAATTTATTTTTTATTTTTTTCCTTTTTTTGGAGGGGGGAAGGTAGGGCAATTGGGGTTAAGTGACTTGCCTAAGGTCACACAGCTAGTTGTGTGTGTGTGTGTGTGTGTGTGTGTTTGTGTTAAGTGTCTGAGGCCAGATTTGAACTCAGGTTCTCCTGACTCCAGGGCTGGTGCTCTATTCACTGCACCACCTAGCTGCCCCTATGATATGGTATTAATTACAAACGAAGAAGATATGCTCCTTGTCCTAACCAAAGTTTTCAGTCAATTAGGGGAAACCAAGACTGCATGAAAAGTAGTACAATATATCATCATATAATATATGTTATGCTGATCATATTATTTATATTGACATATGATGGTATATGTAATATATCACATTTATTGCATTGAACTATGCTGTATTATATAAATTTTCATGAGGTCTGGTTTCCTCTGCCAGACTAAAAACTTTTATTCTGAGAGCAAGGAGCAAATATTCTTCAATCATCTTTATATCCCTTATAGAATGTGCCTTATATATAGTAGGTGTTTAAAAATGTTTATTAAAAGAATGAATAAAATAGACAACACTTCAATGACATTGAATAAAATTTAATCTTTGATTTAGGAGGTACTTAAGGTGCTTGTGATACCTCAGGGCCATCATTCCAATACTTTACCTTTAAAATTTTGTGATTTTATTGATGCGGGCATTTTCTTCATAGAAGCAGCTTGCCACCCTCTCCTTCCCTCCCACTCCTCCTCATATATCCATGCCTCGCATAAATGGATAGCTGCTGTGAAAAAAGAAACCTACCACCCCAGAAGTAATTTTTCTGTTGATGAATATCTCTAAATTTATCTGGGCTGGACTTTGGGTAGCAAACACATAATTCATTGGTAGCCCACACTCAAAACCTTTCCAATGTGGTAGCATCTTTATCAGGGGTGGGGAACCTGTGACTTCAAGGCCACATGTAGCCCTCTAGGTCCTCAAGTATAGCCCTTTGACCCTATCCAAACTTCACAAAATAAATTCCCTTAATAAAAGGATTTATTTGGTAAAACTTAGACTCAGTCAAAAGGCTGTAACCAAGGACCTAGAAAGCCACATGTGGCCTCAAAACTGCAGGTTCCTCACCCTTGTTCTAGATCATGTGCTTTATTAGCATAACCTTTAAAAATCCAGAGTCAAGACCTCCATGCCACAATAAGGTATCAGAGGAGGTGTAATTGTGCATATTGGTTATTTCTGTAGATGTGCAGTTAGATGGTTCTCAAGGATGAAATACCTGATGACCTAACACTTTGCTAAATGAATGGATGAATGAATAGCATGTATTAAGTGTTTACCACTGACTAAGACCTTTTCTAGGCTCTGAGGATACAAATACAAAAGTAAAGATTGTCTGTGTCCTCAAGGAGATGACATTTAATAGAAGGAAACAATGCATGTAGGGGAGAATTGACCAGGAAAGAGTATTTGGATTTAGTAAGTCACTGAGACGGTAACATAGATTGTGATTTTGTAATTCTGATTCTTACTGATGCACTCTTTCCTGTAGAATGATGGTATTCATTTAATGGTACCAGAACTGGAAAAGGGGTGGAGTATTGGTGCATCGCAGTTACACTGGGGAGAAGATAATCTGGCAAATAAAGTGAATCATGCTTGAGGATACCCAGATATAGAGGGTCATAAGAGCAACAGGGTCCCAGAATGAGGTATAAGAGTTAAGTCCTCTAAGACATTGTCTCTGATCAGAGGGGGCAGCACCAAGGCGAGAAGGTGTCTGTCGTGCTGAAAAATGGGAAATAATACACACCATGCTCTTTTGGTATCCAGTTATTTTCACTCACAGGCTTTCGTGCCACAAATAATATGATAGGTACGTACACCTTGGACAGGCACTAAAGGTACAGAATGAGCTGGACTTATAATTACATAGCACAAAGAGGAGGCTGGGCAGCCTGTGGGGAACTGGGCAGCCCTTTCAACAATGCCAAGCTACTCCCTAACACCAAGCACCTCATCTTTTTAATACAAATATCCTACTAGGGAAAAATATAGTTACAAAATCTGGAATGCCACAGTCTCCAAAGAATCAGAATTATGGGTGACCCAAAGAGCAATGAAGAAATATATAGCTTCCTCTTTCTGCAGGAGGCCTTTCTTTATCTTCCCAGTAATGAGTGTTTTCTCACCCTTGAAGTTATTCTGTTACATATTTTTGTGTTTACTTGTATACATGTTATATCACTGAAGTAGAGTGTAAGCTCCTTGAGGGCAGGGACTGTTTTTCATTTTATCTTAATATCTCTAGTGCCAGGGCAGTCAGTTAGTCAACAAGCATTTATTAAGCAGTTACTACTTACCAAGGACTTAGCTAAGTGGTAGGAATCCAAATACAAGCAAAAAAAAAGAAGCCCCCAAGGAACTTACATTCTAATAGGGGAAGACAACCCATAAAAGGAAGCTGTAGAGTTGAGAGTAGCAGTGGGTTAAGATACCTACTTGGTAGAAGCATGATAGAGAAGTCCAGATTGGAGCCTGGTGAGAAATGAAGAGGTGACTAGACTGGGTTCCCTCCTTAAATGGAGGCTGTGAGAAGAGTTATCCAGTCAGAGAGAGAGTGTTGCAGCAAGCACCCCAGCATCCCCAGGGTGACTTCCAATACAGGTTCTTAGATCTGCTTTTCTAAAGGAAAGCAACTCAAAATGGGTTAACAATCTTGCTTTAATTAATCAAACATATCATTTACCTAGTTCAGGGGGAAAAGGTCAGCACCCTGAACTTCAGAGTATATAGACAAAAGTTACAAGAAAACAGAAAAACATATCCAGCAGACAGGCCTCCAACTGTCTTGACCATTACTTCCATACCTAGTCAGTCACCAGAGAGGGAAGCATCAACATCTGGGTTTTCAAAGCCGAGGGGCTCTCAATGGCTGCCCAGAGTCTCATCTGGTCAAATAGCACAACACTTCTCAAAGTGAGCTCCAAAACAAAGCCTCACATCAGGGATTATATAGCCTTCTCCTGGCTTAGAGAATGTAACAATCCTCTTGACCCACTACCCAATCACAAAGCAACAAGGTGCAGGCGTTCCTGAAAACCAAACCTCCCACCACAGGCTCCAGGTGCACTTAACCTAGGGGCAAGGAAGATCTTAAAAATTTGCATTTCTATAACAGAGGGGCCTCAGGTACCAAAGGTATTTTTGACTTGAAGGCTGAAACAATCTTCCAGCATGAAGAGGTTTCTGGACTATGGTCTCTATGGAGAAGTCCACCTTATGGGGGGTAGCCTGGTGAGAAATTAAGAGATGGCTAGTTTAGGCACTCTCCTTCACATAGGAGCTACTTAATAAAATCTTATTGAATTGAAGTAAACTATAGCATATCACATACAATAAATTGTATAAGGAGTGTTACCTGCATTTATATGTGCTCAGAAAAGGGATCATTGGTACCGGTAAAATAACAAAAGTCCTAAAGGAAGGACTTTTTAAAAAATCTTTGATACTGAAGAATCACAGAGAGAGGAGGTATGGATGGGTTGGAATCTCTACTATTGGGCAGAGCATCCGATGAGTAATATGTTGAGAAGATTGTCGATTCACTGATATACGGCAGTATGTTTATCGCAGGATTTATACTCAGTATTTTGTGGCATAGAAACTAAGATAGAAGAAAGAATTCAACTCATTTTCTGAAAGTCAGAAGAGAGAGAGTAGGGAGATCAAATAACAGACAACTGTGTGTATTGTTTATCTGTATAAGAGGTTTTGCTATCTTGGGAGGAGGGAGGAGTAGAAGTAGCTAAAGTCAGCAGAATGGTGCTGGCAGGAAGGAAGTGAACTGATAACCAATCTCCACTTGGCAGACCCCTTGTCTGCTATTCTGTAGTCCCCAGGGGTGGTCCGGGATCAGTTTGTCTGACTGTTTCTGTGGGAGGGAATGGTAGACAGAAGAAAATGGAGCCTGGAAATTCGAATCCTTTGTCTATTGAGCTGCTTCTGTCTTCCTCTGACACTGATGTGAGTGTTTAGTTGACTAGCAAGTGAAGGGTCAGCTGAAGCAGGGAGTTTTGGATTGACACTCAAGCCCATTTCTACCAACGCCTGAAGGTTAGAGATCTTATATGTTGGAAAGTGAGATTGGCACACACACCTCTTGAGGTCCATTAGAGTTGAACAAAATTAATAGATTTGGCTAGTGGTCAATTATTTTGAAAGCACCAAATGGTTTTTTGGGAATCATACAGCAAGTGCTCCTGAAGTTGTAATGTGTTGGTGAATATTAATATACAGTCATCCTTTATGGACATGAATCCATGTTAAAATGAAGAAAAAAAATGAATGCTCACAGATTTAATTTTATCTCATGATAAACATTTATTTCATTTATAGTAGATACATACAACAGAGATAGTGTTTTAAATTGTTTATTAATTATTTACAATTTTGTAGTATGAGAGTAAATGTATTCATAGGTTTTAGATCACAGGTTTTAACTTATTTTAGTTTGGACCCCAAGAATAAATTAGTAATTTAATATATTTGTCTAATTACAATGAAACTTTTTTGTATGTTAGGGTAAAAATCTACATTGAGAATACTATTCACAAATATATTCCCTGGAAGAGAACATTTATATATAAAGCTACATTGAGAATACTATTCACAAATATATTCCCTGGAAGAGAACATTTATATATAAATTTGGTGGAAGAGAAAAACACAGGGATTGGGCTAAAATCTGAAACTTAACAAAACTGAAAAGTAAAATTGACCTACTATCAAATCAAACATTTGTTTTCATTTGTTACATTTTATTTGTTTTGGGTTGATACAGTAGGAAACACTCATTACTCATTGTAATATTGAAATTCATTTTAGAATCATGAGGTTCTAGGTATTACAGAGATGGTAGCCATTTTCTAGCCAAACCCTCTCAGTTTAAATATGGTGAATCTGAGACCTAAAGAAATGAAATAATTTGACCTAAGTCACATATCTCATTACTAGCAGAAATTTTATATAAACTTGTCTCCAGGCTTCCAGTTAATATAGTGATGTTTCCAATAGGCCACCTTTGCAATACTGGATTGAGCCCACATATAATCTCCAAATATCTTCATTCTTAAGCCTCTCTGGTCCTTTTCAGTTTATATTACTATCCAATCAGATTTAGTTAAGTACTTAAAATTAAAATATTCACATGAATCTGTTATCTATTTGACATGGGCATGCAGATCTCATTCCTTTAAAGCTTGCTTATTCTGCTGAACTCTTGTCCACGTTCTCCCAAAAGGTCCCCCCCCCCCCCCCCAGTGCATTGTCCAATGTACTGGAGGCATTCTTCACTTTCTTCAGAAAATGTTAGGATACCAGTGGAGCACTTTGACTATCTGTCTGTCATTCTCTTCTCTTGCCATACAATCATCCATCCCATCTTCTGTCATATAGTTCCTTGATGATGTCCTTTATTTCTGTTCTTTGGAGTTCCTTGTGACAATTTGTTACAGTATGCTCACATCCACCATATACAATAGTATCTTATATTTACTACATCTTTGTTAATTGTGAGCTAGCATTTCTATTTGTGGTCCATTGTTGAGTATCAGTAGAATATGCCTGCTTATTCCCTGCTCATGCCCTTTCTGAGGAGACTCTCAGTATAGATGACTTTCATGAAGGTTTTGCATATAGATGCCCAGTGATTGGGGAATGACTAAACAATTTCAGTATATGAATGTTATGGAATATCATTGTCCTATAAGAAATGAATAATGTCCTATAAGAAATGAATAACAAATACAGAGAGGCATGGGAAGATCTACCTGAACTGATGCAGAGTGAAGTAAAGACAAGAAAACAATATGCATAATGACTACAACAATAGAAATAGAAAGAAAGACCACAGACCACACACAAAAGCAGTGGTGAATGTTGTGAAATTGTAAAGAACAAGCATGGATGAAAAGAAGAGATGAGAAGACACTCTGTAATGCGAATGTAAATTTTAAAGATCTTCCCTGCCCCTAGGCTAAAGTGCACCTGGAGCCTGGGGAGGGAGGCTTGTTTTTCAGAAGATACTTTTTGATTGGCCAGTGGGTCAAAAAGGTTGTTACATTCTCTGAGCCAGGAGAAGGCTATATAAGCCCTGATGTGTAGCTTTGTTTTGGGACTCACTTTGAGAAGTGTTCTGTGATTTGATCTGAATTCTGGGAAGCCGTTGTTGAGAGTCCCCTGGCTTTGAAAAACCCAGAATGTGGAAACCCAGATGTTGACTGGGTATGGATGTAATGGTTGGACAGTTTGGAAAGCTGTCTACTTGATCTGTTAATGTCTTGATAATTATGCCTGTATACTTTGAGGTTCAGGGTGCTGACCTTTTCTTCTGAACAAGGTAAACGATATATGTCTGACTGATTAAAGTAAGCTTGTTGACCCATTTTGACTTGCTTTCCTTTAACAAAGCAGATCCAAGAACCTGTGGTAGCTGCAAACCCTGAGGACGCTTGGGGTGCTTGCTGCTACAAAATGGCGCTGCGAGCAGGATCTGCAGAGTAAAAGGAAAGTATGGGGACTGGGATAATTGTTTGTTTCCCACTTGTGGTAGCTGTGACTCTGTGGAGCCATGGACCAGGAGAGAAGAGTGGCCTGCATGCAGACTTCGCTGAGCTGAGAGCGGGAATGGTGAGCTGCCTGCATCGGGACCTGGGCAGAAGCCAGGAGCGGCTGCCGCCTGCGGGAGGAGAAGGAGCCCAGGAGTTCGGAGTTCAGCCACAGGAAAAGATAAGAACTGAGCAGCAAAGCAGGGGCACTGATTGTGTTTCCTGGCTGCATCCCACAGTTTGGGACCCAGGGGGAGGATGGACTTGTGACTATGGTGGGTGGGATGAAGTGCCTTGGATCCCCAGGGACCCCACCTTGTTGGTTTTGTTGCCCAGCCCCCTCTCTGTGCTTGGAAGCTGGGGCTGGAGCCCTGTGAGGGGAAGGACACTCCCCTCCCCCTAGAACTTTATTTGAACTCTTGTTTGGAACTGAAGTGATAATGCTTTGTACTTTGTGTTTGTTTAAGGCCCATGGCCACTTTGGTAACTTTAGTTCTGTATCTTGAAAATGTGACCTAAGAAATGTTCAGAGCTAATTCAAAAGTAAATTGTCTATGCTATGGGCATGAAAGATCTTGGGGCCGAATGTAATGGGAATGCAAATTTGGAAGATCTTCCCTGCCCCTAGGCTAAAATGCACCTGGAGCCTGGGGTGGGAGGCTTGTTTTTCAGTAGATACTTCTTGATTGGCCAGTGAGTCAATAAGGTTGTTACATTCTCTGAGCCAGGAGAAGGCTATATAAGCCCTGATGTGTAGCTTTGTTTTGGGACTCACTTTGAGAAATGTTCTGTGATTTGATCTGAATTCTGGGAAGCCGTTGTTGAGAGTCCCCCGGCTTTGAAAAACCCAGAATGTGGAAACCCAGATGTTGACTGGGTATGGATGTAATGGTTGGACAGTTTGGAAATCTGTCTACTTGATGTTTCTGTCTTGATAATTATGCCTGTATACTTTGAGGTTCAGGGTGCTGACCTTTTCTCCTGAACAAGGTAAACGATATATGTCTGACTGATTAAAGTAAGCTTGTTAATCCATTTTGAGTTGCTTTCCTTTAACAAAGCAGATCCAAGAACCTGTGGTAGCTGCAAACCCTGAGGAAGCGCTTGGGGTGCTTGCTGCTACACACTCCCAATCCACTTCTTTGTAGAGGTGGGAAGTCCACAGATGTTGTACATTGCACATATTTTCAGACTTCATTAATATATTGATCAGTTCTGCTGATCCTCTTCCCCTCCCCCCTTTACTTTTTCCCCTCCCCCTTCCCACTTTTTCTTTCTTTCTTTGGTCTTAAAAAAACCTGTTATATGGAATGGTTGTGGGAGGGGGAGGGGAAAAGATACTAGAGAAAATTATGATGATATTAAAAAACCCCAAAATACATGAATAATTAGTTAATTTTAAAGGGTTTTTTTTTTAATAGATGGGAGATTAAGCATAGAGGTCCACAGTAATTTATATTCTCTTAGTCATTTTTTTTTTTATAGCAATAAAGTCTAAGACTTTTCTCCCCCTCACACCTTCAGCATTTTCTTTTTGGTGTCCTTCAGTTACTTTTTATGTTGGTTCTTCCATACCTTCACAATTGTATCACATTCAGTATAGACTTCCTCCATATATACTTGGTCCGATCTGATTACTTGTCCTGTCTTTTTTTTTTTCTTTAGTGCTATTTCTGCCTCCTAAGACTCTGCACAGCCCTCCCTCACTCAAATAAAAGTCAATTGCAAGTCATGTCATCATCTCCCTGATGTCATGGTCCTCTTCAATAATGAAGAACAAACCACAACCATAATATACACCTAAGGTAGGGGGTGGGGAATCTGTGGTCTAAAGGCCACATGTGACCCTCTAGGTCCTCAAGCAAGGCCCTTTGGTTGAATCCAAACTTTACAGAACAAATCCCCTTAATAAAAGGATTTGTTCTGTGAGAATTGGACTCAAACTAGCCGTGTAACCTTGGGAAAGTTACTTAACCCCAATTGCCCTCCAAAAGGCAAAAAAAAAAAAAAAAGAATTGGACTCAGTCAAAAGGCCTCACCCAAGGACCTAGAAGGCCACATGTGGTTCCTTGAGTCCTCAGTTTCCCCCCTCCCATAAAAGTTTGTAGTGTTGAGGGGTCCAAGGGAGCTGGGTCTATGGTGTTTGAAAAAGAAAACAGTCTGTTGAAATTTTATTTTTTGTAAATCTTTTCCATTTTTCTTTAGTTTGTAATCTTCCTTTCATTATCATCCTTGAAAGCCCTTGGGATGACTTTGCTTGGTTTGGTATTTTGACAAACTTTCAAATAAACTGGTTTTATTCTCCACTGCTTCTCTGTGGTTTATGAAATAATATTGCTCATAATTGTCCACCATCCTTCTTTGTAAGATTTTATAAGCATGTATATATTCTATACTGGTTTTGCCTCTGCTATCTATCTCTCACTATTTGGCAAGTAAGACAGATGTTTGCTAAGGCACTTTTTGAACTCTTTTGGTTTCTTTGTCCTGGCAATGAATTTACACTGGCTAATGTTTTGAAATTAATTAGTTAATTAATATTATTTTTTACAATTTAAGATGTTAATATCATTCTGGAAAACCCTCCTAACAATTATGTATAGTCAAACAAAACAATTCTTAGATTGACTTTGTCCCAAAATGGACATTATGCATTTCAAATCCATCACCTCTGGGGGTGGGGGGGAGAGGTGTCACCTGAATTGCTTCAATTCTCAAAGTTCTAAAGTCTTTCAAAGTTTTTTTTTAATGTTGTTGTCATTGTATAAATTCTTCTCCTAGTTCAACTTACTCTGCATCAAGTCATATAAAGCTTATAAACATAGTGAAAAGTTAAATAATTTTAATTACATACCACATATTTTTTCTCATAGCATTTTTCCTTTCACTTACCTCTGCACTTATTTTTCTCTCTTCCTTTATCGTTAGTTTATATGTAATGGTTTTCTCCTATCAAATTGTTTATTCCTCAAGAGTAAGGTTACATGTCATAGGTGTCACTGTATTCCCCGTGATAGCTACTTATACATTATGGATATTCATAGTTCATAGAATTTAAAGCTGTAAGAATCACAGGCTCATAGATTCATTGTTCAAAGGGAATTCAGAGACCATTGAACCCCACTCCATTTCTCAGATTAGGAAACTGAGGCCTAAGAAAGTGAAATGATTTGCCCAGGATGATACTGGTAGTATGTTAGTCATTAGCTAAGTGCTTGCTATATGCCAGACACTGTGCTAAGCACTGGGGACGCAAAAGAGGCAAAAAGATTGTCAAGGAGCTCACAATCTAATGAAAGAGAGAACATCCAAACCACTGTATACAAACAAGCTACATAGAGGAAATAATTAAAAGAGGGAAGCTGTTAGAATTAAGAGGAATTGGGATAGGCTTCCTTTGTGGAAGATGGAATTTTGATTGAGACTTCAAGGACGCCAGAGAAGCCAGTAGGGCAACTAGGTGGTAAAGTGGATAATAGAGTGCCAGGCCTGGCATCAGGAATACTCATCTTTGTGAGTTCAAATCTGGTCTCTGACACTTTTTAGCTGGGTGCTGGGCAAATCCTGCCTCAGTTTTCTCATCTGTCAAATCAGCTAGAGAAAGAATTGGCAAACCATTTCAGTATCTTTGCCAAGAAACCCCCAAATCAGGGCATGAAGAGTCTGAGAAGTTAGTAGTAGAGAAGAGGAGGGAGAGCATTTTAGGCATATGGGACAGTTGGGGAAAGTTCCTGGAGCCAATTTTACTAGAAACAGCCAGGAGGTTAGTGTCACTGGATCAATGAGTACAAGACAGAAAGTAAGGTGTAAGAAAACTGGAAAGGGATTGTCACGTTAAGGGAATTTGAAGATCTCCCTTGTCACTTAATAGGCACATAGAGCCCTAGCCAGAGCCTGATTAGGGAGTCTCCAATTAAGTGCTAGGGCACAAAGATCTCTGTGCCATGATGGAGAAGATGGCTTAAGAAAGTACTTACACAGTAGGATTTTGGAAGACGGGCATGATCTTTAACCCTGAGCCAGAGACTCAATTAGACCAGATGCACTGAGCTCTCTCTACAGAACAGTTCTAGGGGCATGTGTAAGTATCAGGCGCCCCTCCCTTGCCGCGTGAAAGCCCCACTTTCTCCTGCCGTGCAGTGGTGGGGCACGGCTGGCTGGGGGTGGGAGAGGAGAAGGGCAAGGCGGAGAGAGCTGAGCTAGTTGCGCACCCACGTTTGCAGCTCCGGCTCTCTGCAGGCGGCATGAATCTGGTGCTTGGCCGTCGTCATGACAACCCGGCGCTGCTCTCAGCCGCCCTCCCCCCCCCCCTTTCCCTTCCTCCTCCCACCACCTTCCACCGGTTCCTTTCACTTCCCGCTGCCTCCCGGGACTCTCGCGAGACCTTGCCCGGGGACGCGGAGAAGCCCTGGAGATGATCTCACCCCCGAGACTAGCCGAGGGGCGGGGAGGGGGAAGGGTGGTGAGAGTGGAGAGGAGTTGGGAGGGGGAAATGGACCGTTCTGCCTGGGTGAGCGAGTGAGCTAGCGCGCGCCGCCACCAGCGGCAGCTCCGGCAGCAGCAGCCGCAGCAGCTGCAACTTTGTTAGGGAGTTGTGTGCGTGTGTGTGTGCGTGCGTGCGTGCGTGCGTGCGGGCTAGCGAAAGTCAATGCGGCGCTGAGAGTCGCAGGGAGTTGGGGTGCCTGGTGGGAAAGCGTTCGGCTTCTGAGGTAGCGTCCCCTCCCTCGGAGCTCCTCCCGTCTCCTTCCCCGGTACAGTCCCCCTCTAGTGAGCCTCCCGCCCCCTCCGACCCCCTCTTCCCCACCGGTCCTTCCCCGCCCCCTCTGCTCCTTCTGCAAGGGCTGGGAACCCACGACCCCCTGCCCTCCTCGGAGCCGCCCCCGCCGCCTCCTCTTGGTCTCCTCCTCGCTTTTTGGGGGTGGTGGTGGGAAGTGCTGCTCGAGCCCAGGCTGGAGCGAGGGGCGTGGGGAGGGGGGATCCATCCCCCTACAGTCTCCTTACCTGAGCGGCGACACCCCCAGACCCCCGCTTCCCCCGCCCTCAAACCCTTCCATCGCTCCCTCTCCCCAGGTCTCTAGAAGAGCCCTTCTTTTCTTCCCTGGGCTTTTCTCCTTCGGCTTTCCCTCTCTTCTCCTTGGATACCCCTTTCAGAGAAAGACTTTTTTTTTTTGAGTTGGACTGATTCCCCCCTCCCCCTCCTCTCCTTTCCCCCTCCGCTCTTCTCCCCTCCCTCTTTTTCCCAATCTCTGCCTTGCTTATTTTCCGCAGAGAACCCCAAGAAGGCGGTAGAGGAGCGTGTCAGTGGTGTGTGTGTGTGTGTGTGTGTGTGTGTGAGAGTGAGTGTGTGAGTGTGTATGTGTGTGTGCGCTCACTGTAGCCAGGATTCCTCCTCCTCCTCCTAAGAAGAGAGCTCGAGTGGAAACTGCTCCTGGACACCATCTGCCTCTTCCGGGAGCTGGACAGGAGGGGAGGGGGGCGCGCAACTAAAAAGGGGTAAGTGGTTTCCCCAGGTTATGGAGGGGGGGGAGATGAAGGGATTCCAGGGGAGGTTGTTGCAGGGATGTGTACGGTTCCCTTCCCTTCCTGCTTTTATAGCTCGGTTTCAATACGCGTTTGCTGTTGGGGAGAGGAAAAAAAAAGGTTAAACTTTTATTTTCGAATTTGGGTAGTGGTGCCATTCTTACAGAAATGCCTGGGAACTAAAATTAAACTATTGTTGGGAGGTTAAAATGCATGTGTGTAAATATACATACATACCTTAACCCCGAATCTGCAAAACCGATTGGGGGTGGTGGTGAGCAGACTTAGCTTCTTTCATTGGTGATCTGATCTAAACGTTCTTTCCGCTGGGAGAGGTGGTTTAACGTGAGCTCATGCATTTTGTTTCTGTGCCCAATTTAGCAGTATTCTATATACACTTGATCTTTCCCTCAAGATATTCCCATTTAGTTTTGGAACCCAAGTAACGTTGATGAGCGCCTTTTGTAGGCTGTGCCTTAGGGGAAGTATTAAATGATTTAATCGTGGGAAAGGTAGGGGAGAAGTGAAACGTTTGTAGGTGGTTAATTTCACTCCCTGGGGTCTGGAGGAGGGAAAGCTGGAAGATGTCTTAGCCCTGTTCTTTTGGAGCAGGTAAAAGGGAGAAAGGTGGAGGCTGCAGCAAAAAATAATTTTTACTCCTGCACCCCATCTGTTCCCAACTTCTCCCCTAATCTTTTAAATCTCTGAAAAATTGACAGACCTAAATTGCTCCACCGTTTAAGAGAGAACCAGTGATTATACGATCTCAGGTTTAAGGCTGGAAAGTACCTTAGAGTTCATTTGGTGCAACCTTCTTTCATCTTACAGGTGGGGAAACACACAAGAAAGGTTGTGACTTGCTCAAGGTCACCCAATGCAGTGCCACAAGTACCTAATAAGTGCCTACTGTGAGCTAGGTTCTGGGGATTCAAAGGTATTCCCTGGTTCACAAAGCTTACCTTCTTCTGTGGGAGCTCGGCTTGTAAACAGTTAAATACATGGTTATTTGAACAGAGCGCCAGCATTAACATCTAGGGTGAAATTGTTTGCCTGTCCCCATCCAGACTTACCTGTCTTGAGTCTTTTTACCTAAGAGCCCTGTGAGGGTGACAGAGTAGGCAAACTGATAAGCTATTTCATATTATGGTGGTAATTCTTGTGTTAACTCTCCCAGATCATTTACTGGTATTTTAACAAGAAGCTGCAATGCTTTCATGGCTGGGTGGTGTAGTGGATCTGTACTGAACTCCAAAGAAGACCTTTATTCAAGGCTGGACCTTGCCTTTACCAGCTGTGTGACCTGGTACAAATCACTGAACTCAGATCTTCAGGTTCCCTATCTGCAAAATAGGGGAATAATGTACACTATCCATTTCCCAGGTTTGTTAAGGAAAGTACTTGGTAAAGTATACAAGTTCTTAATATTTTAAAAAGATAGAAATTTTGGGTAGGTAGATACTCCACATGGAATTTTCCATACAGTGCTGAGATTGGACCTAGGTTCTCTGACTACATTAGGCATTGTTGGTCAGACCAACATTTTAATAGTATTCATTGCTTGAAAATTTAGAAATAATAAAAAATGTTTCAATTTCTAGGAAAATCTCAATTTGACTGGGGTTTAGGGAACGTATTTTTGAAGGAGTGCCTGGGAATGAATGTCTGCTTAGCATCATTTCCTGGTAAATTTCAGTTTCGTGATGACTGTTTAGAAGAGAAAGTATTTAATGACATGCTTATAGCCTGTTAGACTCATGTCTATATACTTGGGGTCCCAAACTGACATTACAAAGCAAATTTGTTTTCTGACTGAAGGTGTCAGATTTCTTTGGGTTTCTAGATATATCTTCATGAACAAAGATTGTAGTTACCTTTATAAAGCAACCCTTTCAGGATACACTAGTTTTTTTTAGTGGTTTTAATAAATTGTGGTAGCTGTTAACTGTTTTGTCATGTTGAATAGTCTTCTTAGTAAAATGTTTGCTGACTGAAATCCTTGGGTAATTTTTTGAGTGGGGAGCCTGGACCCTTGAATTCATTATCATGGGGTCTCTAATTTACAGTTTTAGAGAGTTGCCTGAGGCACAGAGAAATTTAATGACTTTGACTTGGTCATACTGGTTGTTTGTGTTAGAGGACACAGGTCTTCTCCAATCCAAAGCCAATCTACTGTCCATTAAAATGCATATCTTCTTTACCATGTGCAGTCAAGAGAGTCCTATAAAGCATGTTGTTGCAACTGTGCTTGCTGTCTTAATTTTCTTAAAGAAAAACTTGTCACTTTTTTTCTTTTTTGGAAAGGCAGTTAGTTAATCTGCTCCCAACCTTTTAGCAGAACGAATACCAGCAGACTGTTAAAGTAGAACTTGGTGACAGCAGTAGTCCCAGAGAAATTCTTTAAATAATAGAATTTGCTCTCAGTGATGCATCTGGCTATTACATGACAAACCAGGTATTAACTAAGGAATTAAAAAAAAACTTTAATTAAAAAAATCCGAGTACCTTTCTCACTCAATTATTTCTCATAAACTATTAACAATTATTGAAAGGGACAAGAATGATACTCTTCTAAATGGCCAGAGGAAACAAAGTATTTTGGGATGGATGGTTTTATATAGCAACAAATTTTATTTTCTTGTCTCCTGATTTAAGGCAGATAGGACTCACTGAAGTTTGTCTGTCCATCTGGATTTACTTAATTTAAAAGGAGACATAGCTTTAGTGACTCAACATAGTCAGTAGGTGTTGCTGTTGTTAGCTTCTCTTCAGTCCTCCCCCCACCCCCCTTTCTGCAGCAGGTTGAGTTTGAAATCCAGTTTTTGCTGCCATGAAACCTTTAGATCTGAAGTGCCAGGCTAAATTGACAGTGACTTTAGTGAATGTGTACAACTAGGTTGAATTGAACTTTATACAATAGCTCTAATCAATATACCTTTGTTAGAGGGCTGAATTAACATAGAACAGGTTTTACTGAGAATCTTGGAGTTCAGTAGTCCTTGAATCTCCGATGTTCATGTTTTCTAGTAGCATTTGCTAGAACATTTTATCAGTTACTTTGGTTTGCTACTTTTTAGCAAATTGAGAACTGCTGTAAGAATGTTTTGTTGTCTTTGGGGGCACTGGAGTAGGCTCAAGGTTAGGGTGTGAATATGTCTCTTTGATATACCACAAATTAGATGATTGTTTTCTACCTTTATAGAAGCCGTGGGACTGGGAGAATGAGGAGATCTAGCTAGACAGTGGGGCAGCTAGGTGGTGGAGTGGATAGAGTACAGGGCCTGGAGTCAGGAAGATCTGAGTTTAAATTCGGCTTCAGATACTAGCTGTGTGATCTTGGGCAAGTCACTTAACCCTGTTTGCTTCAGTTTTTTCATCTTTAAAAAATGACCTGGAGAAGGAACCACTTCAGTATCTTTGCCAAGAAAACTCCAAATGGGTTTACCAAGAGTCAGATCCAACTGAAATGACTTGAACAGCAACAAAAGATAGAAAGGGAGCAGACTCTTTTAAAATCTTACCAACCAAAAAGGATAGATTTAATTATTAAGCTCCTACTATGTACAAGGTACTGAAAACATAGATGGAAAAATTATAAAATCCCTGTCCTTAAAGAGCTAGTAGGTAGGGATAATGATTGAACCACAGCATAATTTTATGCCCCAGCTTCCATTCTTGTGTTTTTAATTGTAGCACAATGTTGCTTCAGTACAATGTATGACCTAAACCTTTCTGAGGATTTTCATTGGACATCTTTGACTTGGAACTTACATTGTTCAGGGATAAAGGAAGTGATTAACCTCATCTATGAGTGAGGGATAAATACTGTTCCATTAAGGTATAGCTAGGTATAGAGAGATGGCTTCTTTCTGCCATTTAAAAAAAAATACAGTTCCCCCAAAGTCTTGGTGTAGCTTTAAGCATATTGATAAAATTATTCCTCAGTTATCAATATGCCATAACTTTGTTTTAGATTTGTCAAGTCCTAATATTCTGATTCCCTTCAAATGGATTTTGTTTTCAGAATTTCATGGCATAACAAGCTAGATTGCCTTATATTTTGCACGGTTAGTTGAGATTCATTGGTCTTTGATAGGAATAGAAACTGAATTTGTGATTTCCCTGGTGTCAGGAGTACCTTGAGGAACTTACTCCACTTGGTCCGCAGCTTAGAGCCTTAGGGAGCTGCCTCTGGAGCACTGTGGGGTTAGAGGCAGGTCTTTCTGGCTCTGTGTGCACCATGTCACTCAGTATCTCACACTGGGCACTTCTTTTCTGTATTAGGGTTTAAAACTGTTGAATTTTAAAATTGTAAAGGACCTTATCCTATACTTTTAACTCCCCTATTTTTCACGTGGGAAAATCTAAGACTCCATAGAGGCATACCGTGTTTCCCCGATAATAAGACCTATCCTGAAAATAAGCCCTCCCCTTACTGTGTAAGATTCCTCTAAAATAAGCCCTCCCCCGAAAATAAGCCCTATTGAGATTGCTACTGTAGTGAAGGTGATCCCCTGTGCTACACGCTACATTACGGTACCCTCTGTATGCACCGTCCCTCACCCCCCCGAAACGCACGCTGCGCTCCGAGCTGCATCCAATCAGAGCTGCAGCAGTGAGCGCGTCATCCTGTTCTTCCCCAGTGATTTGCTTATTGAATAAAGGTACATTTTTTTGTTCACATTTACCTGTTTATTAAAATTGCTGTCGATGTTCATTAGAATAAGCCCTCCCCTGAAAATAAGCCCTCTGGTGTTTTTCTGTCCAAAAAAATTAATAAGACTGTGTCTTATTATCAGGGAAACACGGTAGTATTTGCTGAAGGTTGGATTGCAGAGCTGGACCTCAAACCCAGCCCTGTTTTTATAACAAAACAGAAATGCCTTTCTTAGATTTTGTTTGGGAAGCTTGTTAATATTGTAAATATTTGTTGTAAGAATGAAAGGGAAGAGGAAAACTCATAGTGGTGTCCCTCAAGCTGCTCTTGCTTCCACACACCTGCCAGTCATTTTCCTAAAGTACAGATCTGACCCCAACTCAGTGAACTCCTGTGGCCCCCTATTGCCCTTAGGGTCAACTTTCAGCTACTCTGTTTGGCGTTTAAAACCTCAGAGATCTGGCTCTAACCTGCCTTTCTATGCTTATCATCCATCCATCTGTTTCCCTTTGGTAAACCCTGTTCCTTAAGCCTGACACTTCATCTCCATTGACACTTTTGTCTCTTTGTACAGGCTGTCTTCCAGGCCTGCAGTTCGCTCTGCACTTGAATCAGATTCTAATTTCCTTGAAAACTCAATACAAGCAATTTCTCATTTGCTCCTCTGCTCTTTATCTTTTCCTTTTTTCTCCCACATACATATGTACATATTTTCTCTAGCAATAAAATGTAAGCTCCGTGAGGGCAGGGACTATTTTATTTTTCTCTTTATCCCCAGCCCCTAGCATAGTACTTGATGCTTAATGCCGGAATGAGTAGTTACCTAACTCTTTGTTCTTGTTGCAAAACTATACAAAATGATCTTTTTTAAAAAAAAGGTTTTTTGTTGATATACATAGTCAATAAACAGGCATTGTGCTAAGTGCTAGGGATACAAACAGTGAAAAAGAAAGACAGCCCCGACCTCCAGGGGGCTGAGGTATAAGTTATATGAAGGAAGACAAGATATATAATAAAGCTGGAGGGGAAAGGTTTCTGTACATATAGAAATCAAAGAAGTTCAAAATAATTGTAGCCAGAGAAGTTAAAAGAAGGCCAGATTGAGTGCAGCCCAGAGGGAAATGAGATATCTGCCCTGTCCCCCCTCCTTAAATGGAGGTTCCGGAGTTCTTGTCTCATCATGTAATCAGAGGGGCAGAGTATACTCATGAGTTGTGAGTACCAATTGGTACTTGCAAGATGATGATTTTTCCCAATGTTGAGTTTATTTAGGGGACAAGGTAAAGAAGTCAAAGAAATCCAAAATGAGTGCAGCCAGAGTGGGAAATGAGATGTCTGACTGTGGGTATCTGATGTCTGATATCTTTTGTTTTTACATCACTTTTTACATTACTTTTCATTTAACAATATATCCCTTTGCCCCGCCCCATCCAAAGCCATCCAAATAATAAAAAAAGGAAGAGAAAAAGAAAGTAATTCAATAAAACTAATTACAGGCAAGTTTGACAGTATGTTATGTTTCATATACATCTCCCCCACTTCTGAAAAGAAAGGAGCAAGATCTAGCCTTGTCTCTCTCTGTGAATAAACTTGGTCATAATTACAATGTTCACTTCTGTTTACTATTAATTCCATTCCCATTTTTGTTGTTTTCCTGGTTCTGCTTACTTCACATTCCATCAATTCACATAATTCTTCCCATGCTCCTCCTATATTCTTTATATTCCTTGTTTCTTATGGCTCAGCCATATTCTATTACATTATTGAACCACAGTTTGTTTAGCTATTGCTCTAGTAACAGTCATCTACTTTGTTTCCACTGGTTTGCTGTTATGTATTTTGGAGTTTAGTGGACCTTTCTTTCTACTTTTGACCTTGGAGTGTTTTGTTGTGTGTGGGGAGGGGGGAGCATGGATAGTTTTCTAATTATTCTCCCTGCTTCCACTCTCTCCTTTATGTAGCAGTGGAATCTCCAGGTTAGAGGGTATGATCATTTAAGTTAACAGGATAATTTCAAGTTGCTTTCCAGAGTGATTTGATCAGAGTCACCAATAACAGACTAGTGTACATGTCTTCCAAAGAACAGTCTTGATCTTTTATTTGGTAATCAGATTTTGGTGTTATAACCTTGGTAATAGTTCATGTTTCCTATTTCCTCAACATTCTTTTTTTTTTCATTTTTCAAATGCTTTATTAACTTCTGATTTTACATCATTCATTTCCACCAGATTTTGAGTTACAAATTTTCTCCCCATTTTCCCCCTACCCACCGCCCCAAAATAGCAGTCCCACAGGATATCCCCTCCTCCAATCTGCTCTCTCTTATATTTTCTCCCATACTCCTTTTGACTTTTCCATTAGGGCATGGTGGATCCCTATGCCCCAGTGCCTGTATATCTTATTTCCCAATTACATGTAAAATAGTATTAATAATAGTGTGTGTATATATATATATATGTGTATATATATATATATATATATA
>NW_027185809.1:26918090-27001283 GCF_028583685.1 Petaurus breviceps papuanus
TGTATATATATATATATGTGTGTATGTATGTATTTAAACATTTGATTTTAAAACTTTGAATTCCAGATTCATTCCCTTCCTCCCTTGTCACCCACCCTTACTGGGAAAGATGAGAAGTTCAGTATAGGTTGTACATGTGTAGCTAATGCAAAACATTACCATAGTAGATATATTGTAAAGGACTGACTCTATTTCCCTCCCAACTATCCCACTTCCCACTTGTTCTATTCTCTACTTTGATCCCGTCCCTTTTCAAAAGTGGGTGCTTCCAACTTCTCTCCCCCCCGGCCTGCCCTCCCTTCCATCATCACCCCTCTCATCCCCTTCCCTCCTACTCTCCTGGTGGGTGAGATACCCTATTTAATGTGTATTTCTTTCCCTCCCTGAGCCAAATGCAATGAGAATAAGGTTGACTCATTCCCTTTTGCCTTCCTATTCCCCTCTATTGTAACCATTTTCCCTTGCCTCTTCTATATGAGATAGTTTACCCCATTCTGTCTCTCCCCATCTCCTCTCATTATATTCTTCTCTCACCTCTTAATTTCACCTTTTAAGTATCATCCCTTCCTATTAAATTGGTCCTGTGCCCTCTATGTATACCTGTAAACATATATACACACATTCACATATGTATTCATATGCCCGTATACCCTCCAATAGAGACATATATATATTTCTATTCCCTTCAACTATTTTCATACTGAGAAAAGTTTCATCAGTACAATTATTGTTTTTCCATGTGGGAATATTAATAGTTCAACTTTGATAAGTTCCTTATGATTTCTTTTCCCTATTTACCTTCTCATGCTTCTCTTGCTTCTTGTATCTGAATGTCAAATTTTCTACTCAACTCTGGTTTTTTCATCAAGAATACTTGAAAGTCCTCTGTTCCACTGAATGACCATATTTCTCCCTGAAACATGATACTCAGTTTTGCTGAGTAGGTGACTCTTGGTTTTAATCCCAGCTCCTTTGACCTCTGGCATATCACATTCCAAGCCCTTCGATCTCTCAGTGTAGAAGCTGCCAGATCCTGTGTTATCCTGATTGTGTTTCTACAATATTCAAACTGTTTCTTCCTGGATGCTTGTAATATTCTCTCTTTGATCTGGGAATTCCAGAACCTGGCTATAATATTCCTAGGAGTTTTCTTTTGGGGATCTTTTTCAGGAGTTGATCAGTGGATTCTTTCAACTTCTGTTTTGCCCTCTGGTTCTAAAACATCAGGGCAATTTTCCTTGAGAATTTCTTGGAGGATGATTTCTAGGTTATTTCTTTGATCATGGCTTTGAGGTAGTCCAATAATTTTTAAATTATCTCTCCTGGATCTATTTTCCAGGTCAGTGGTTTTTCCAATGAGAATTATTTCACATTGCCTTCTATTCTTTCATTTGTTTGGATCTCTTTAACAGCATCTTGATTTCTCGTAAGCTTCCATTTGCTCCAATCTAATTCCGAAGGAATGATTCTCCTCAGTGAGCTTTTGAGATTGTTTTTTCATCTGGCAAATTCGGCTTTTTAAGGCATTCTTCTCCTCATTGCCTTTTTTTGAGCCTCTTTTGCCATCTGAGTTAGTCTATTTTTTAATGTGTTATTTTCCTCAGTCAGGTTGTTGACCCTTATTATGTAATTTTCTTGCATCATTCTCATTTCTCTTCCCAACTTTTCCTCCACTTCTCTTATCTGCTTCTTAAGGTCTTCTATGGCCTGTAACCAGCTTGTATTTTCCTTTGAAGCTTTTGGTGCAGGAGTTCTGACTTCACTGTCTTTCTCCTGTTCCATGCTTTGATCCTTTTTGTCCCCAAAATAGGAGTCTAATGTTGGGTTCTTGTAGCAGCAAGCACCCCAGTGTCCTCAGGGTCGCTGCCACCACAGGTTCTTAGATCTGCTTTGTTAAAGGAAAGCAACTCAAAATGGGTTAACAAGCTTACTTTAATCGGTCAAATATATATCGTTTACCTAGTTCAGGGGAAAAAGGTCAGCACCCCTAACTTCAGAATATACAGACAGAATTATCAAGACAAAAACAGATCAAGTAGACAGATTTCCAAACTGTCCAACCATTACATCCATACCAAACAACATCTGGGTTTCAAAGCCGGGGGGCCTCTAGACAACGGCTTTCCAGAGTTTCATCTGATCAAATCACAGAACACTTCTCAAAGTGAGCCCCAAAACAAAGCCTCACATCAGAGCTTATATAGCTTTCTCCTGGCTCAGAGAATGTAACAGCCTTTTGGACCCACTGGCCAATCAAAAAGTATCTACTGAAGAACAAGCCTCCTACCCCAGGCTCCAGGTGCACTTTAGCCTAGGGGCAGGGAAGATCTTTAAATTTACATTCCCATTACAATTCTTCTGTTTGCTTTGTTTCTTTTCCCTGGTCACATTGCCACTCAAGTTCTTGACTTCTGGGCTTTTTCCCACAGTAGGACTCTGCCACCAGACAGGGGACCTTCATACCAGAGGCTGGGGTTTTCTCAGCTGCCGGAGGTATTAGTTGGGTGCCCTTGCTGAAGCCTCCACATGCTGTGGCAAGCTGGTCACACACCCCAGGACCTCCACCCTAGACTGCAATCCAGATCCAAGTAGGTTAAAGCAAGAAGGATTACCCCTCAGACTGGTTGCTTGCTGCCCTTACACTCTGCAGGCCAGGAGCTGAAACTGCCACGGGCAGCAGGTGCTGCACTGCAGCCCTCAGTGGGTCCCAAAGTCTACAGTGCACTGACCTCTCACATTGTCTTTAGCATCTATGTGTTGATAAATCTGTTAAGGACCACAGCTGCTGGTGATCTGGAGTCCCTTAGGCAGGCGGCTGGTCAGGCCCGCCCTGGGGCTAAAACCTGGATGTGGAGCTGGGTTAGCACTGTGCTGTCTGATTCCTGCTGGCCTGCCACGCTGTGTGTCCTTTTGTGGGTTCTGTAGCTCCAAAGTTTGTTCAGAGTCCCCTTTACATGAATTGGCGAAGGTGGAAGCCGGAGCCTCGCAGAAGACCTGCTTCTACTTCCTTCCTCAACATTCTTAGATGGTTAAAAAAATGTGACCTAATTAATGTTTTAGGCTATTATTCCTTCTAACTAATTTAATAAGTTTATAGAACCTTATATGGAAAACAGCTGATTAGTTTATGCCTTTCATTTTGACTACCCATATTATTTTTTCCTCGTTTCAGTTATTTTAATATTGATGTTTTAGTTTTCTTGAAATATAAGTTCTGAGGGCATATATTTGATTTGTAATTTTTAAAAATATTTAAATATCCATTGCAATTTAATTGTATTTCCAAATTCAGACTAGAAGCTCATCTGTACTACATTGGTATAAACAGCTATATGGCACAGTGGATAGAATGCTGGGTCTGGAGTCAGGAAGATCTGAGTTTGAATCCAGCCTCAGACACTGTGATCTTGGGCAAGTCACTTAACCTCTGTTTGTCTCAAGTTTCTTCAACTGTAAAATGGGGATAAACATAGCACCTACCTGCCAGGGTTATTGTGATGAACAAATGACATAATATTTGTAAAACACTTAGTACAATCCCTGGCACATAGCGTGTTTATATAGCACATGCTTTTTAAAAATTTAATTTATGGAATAAAACAAGCATTTCCATAACATAGTATAATCAGAAAGATGATTGCACATGAAACTGCAAATCTGTTATGTACAATTTGCTATTCCTTTTAAATATATAATAAAGTTATTAAGTAAATTTTTTCTTTTTTTTCTTCTCTTGCCCCACCCTAGATGTGGCTTCCTCATGCTATATAAATGCTAACTATAATAATAATAGTGATAACAAACCTTTGAGGACCTATGATCTTACACTACATTCACTTATAGTAATTTCTTTAAGAAAAACAAAATTAAGTTTCCCCCTTCCCCAAGGCTATTTTAAAATGTTTTACATTTTTAAAACCTTCCTTTTGATATTTACTTAGTGCCTATTGTTAGTGTTGTTGGATAATATGCTTTTTTTTTAAATTTTAATTTTTTTTATTAAAGCAATTGGGGTTAAGTAACTTGCTCAAGGTTAAACGGCCAGTTATTTTGTGTGGGTGTTAAGTATCTGATGCCGGAACCAATCCCAGGTCTCCTGACTCCAGGGCCAGTGCTCTTACTCACTGCACCACCTGGCCACCCCTGGATAATATTTTTTAAAAGGCTAGTTGGATTTGCATTACAACTATTATTTATTCTTCCAGTAAATTGAGGAATATATATATATATATACTGCATTCTTTTATGGTGTCTTCTGTGGTATCTTTTATTTACTTTAAAATCTTTTAAAAATTTCTGTTGTATGGATATGTATTAGCTGAGCTTTGTGTTCTGCTCTGGCATTCTTCTATAGTAGGAGGCAAGATTGACATCTCAATGGTTAGGACTTTCTTTTGGAAAAAAGCATATCTATTGTCTGTACTTACAAGAGAAGCATTGTGGATAGAAAGTGTCAACTTTGGCATCAGAAAGACCTGGGTTTGGGGAGGCTAGGTGGCGCAGTGAGTAAAGCGCCAGCCCCCGGAGTCAGGAGGACCTGAGTTCGGATCCGGCCTCAGACACTTAACACAAAAAAAAACTAGCCATGTGACCTTGGGCAAGTTACTTAACCCCAATTGCCCTCCAAAAGGCAAAAAAAAAAAAAAAGACCTGGGTTCAAGTGAAGCCTATAACATATACTGGCTCTGACCCTGGAAAAAGCATTTAACCTTTCAGTTGTCCCTAACAGGTAAGACTGTATCTTATTGGGCAGTTGCAGATTTTCACTGGTAAAAGAAATTTCATCATTGGGCATTGCCGACACCAGTGAAGTCACAAGTCTCAGTCATCCAAAAGTATTGTCTTTTGAATTAAATAAGATTAAATTTTTTCTCTATATAACTCCTGTTTAGCTGGACAAACTCCTATTTAATGCAAGTAGACACCGTTTTGTAGCATTATCACTAACCCAAATAGCTATGTGCTCTGAGTACCACTATGTTAAACACACATAATTTAGCTTGTAATTTCAGTTTTCTAAAAATTATAATATAAAAACAAAATTTTGTTATTAATACAAGAATTCAATTCAGTAAACATTCTTCATATCCTTACTCTATGTAGAACAGATTTCACGTGCAAAAGGAAACAATGTGAAGATAAGATTCTTGCCCTCTTAGAACTTAGTCTAGTAGGGATATAAAGCACACCTACAAATAACTGTGTAACACATAATAAAATCAGAGAAAAGTGTGAGAGATAAAGAGTTCTATGGAAGATTTGAAGGAAGTTGATTTATTGGTTGTAGGTAGCCATGTGGCTCACTGGATAGAACTCAGCCTGGAGTTAGGAAGATCAGAATTCAAATTCAGAATCAGATGCTTATTATCTGTGTGATCCTGGGCAAGTCCCTGTTTACCTCACTTTCCTTATCTGTAAAATGGAGATAATAATAGCTCTGACCTTTCAGGGTTATTGTGAGGAATAAGTGAAATAATATTTGTAAAATCCTTTGCAGACCTTAACTGTATAAATGCTAGCTATTAGAATTGCTGTTTTTACTTATTTGAAAAAGGAGAAAGATGGGATAGTAGCTGGGCAGATTTGATTTGCCAAGGAAAGAAAGCTTTTGGGGAATTGCTAAGACTTGAGTATATTTGATAGAAAGGAGCCAGTGGAAAGGGAGAGACTGAAGGCACATGAAAGACAAATGGTATTTGCTGATGCAAGGTCCTATAGGAGGCATGAGGGGATGAATTCTGGGGGCACAGCTAGTGGGATTAATCTTATCAAGGAATAGGCAGAGATAGCACCAACTCCAGAAACAGAAGAGGAGAATGTGCTGGTACAGATTCAAGTTTTTAGAGGATTAGAGTAGGGACCTTGAAGTTCTGCTCAAATGGTCTTCATCTTATCTTTGAAGTAGGAGGCTACATTACTTGTTGCAGATGTTGTAGTATGTGAGGTTGTGATTGGAGGTTTGAGGGGGAGAGCAAAAAGGTTTAAAAGAATAGCTTTGGGGAATGAGAAGGAATCAATGAGTGGAGTAGAAGGACTTGACTGCATACATTTAATTACATAGATGTGTCTGGCAAAATGTGAGAGAAAAACTGATCTCTTCTTTTTCAGGCAAAAAGATGTTTTTGAATAAGCCCTTGACTTCAAGAAAATGTTCTTTTTCTAAAGGGGGATGTCCATGCTGTCAACAGTTAATGTTAAATGGAATTGATCCCCTTCCTTTTCAGAAGCATCTAGAAAAGAAGAGGAGGTTTTTCTTGCCTTTATCTGCAAGAGCTCATCTCCTTAAGCCATCCCTGTCACAGATGTAAAAAAGGGTGCTATAGGGGAGCATCTGCACCAAGAATCAGAATATACTTCTGTGAAAGCTCTTACCTAGGAAAATATGGACTTAGTTTTCTGGTATGCTTGAGTCCCTAAATGAATATCTGAGTGTTCTCTGGTTAGAAGAATGTATATAATTGTTCAGAGAATGTCTGTTTTTTTAAATAGGACCCTAAGGTTTATCCATGGATAGTGGAAAATGTTGGATAGTTAATGCATTCCAGTATAGTAAACTCAAATTCTGTTGCAGAAATTGGAAGTCTTGAATAGGTAAAGATTGTAAGCCCTGAATCCTGATTATTATCAATTGATCAGACTTAAAAAAAAAATGTTATAGAAATTTCTGAGGTGGTTTGGGAAAAAAAAAAAGTAGATAGTCTTCCTAAACTATAAGGCACTTGTTTGGAGAATGAAACCATTTGGCATACTTTTCAGAATATGGATTTCTTTTCACACGTGGATTCACACACACATTCATTCTTTGTTTTTGAGGAAGACCAGTGACATCACAGAGTAATGTCTTGATTTGTGCATGAATTGGATTGAAGTAAGGCTGAATTGCACAAAGTTGTCAGCTTCACTCTCTCTTCCTTTGTCATCATAGTCCAGTGGCAGGGCAAAAGTCAGTATGACTGGCGATGTCCTAGGATGCAATGGGTGACCTTAGAATCTTTGATATCTGACCAAACTCAGAGCTCCACTGAACCTTCTTCAGTCACCTTCATTTCGTGGTGGTTGGAACAAATTGTTCTCATCTACCCATTCAACTGGAGGAGGTCTTCAACATATGGATTAGTCATTTTGTAGAAAAGGAGATACATTAATCATGAAAAGAACCCATTGATATGATAATCATTTAATGGAAGACCTGACAGAAAGCTGGGAATGTCTATGACTGTCTAAAAGGACCAGAAAAACCTTGCAGTATAATGTAGACCATTCACATTTAATAATAGGTCTTAAATATATGCTATGTTTATAACACTGCTAGATTTGTGGGACATAAGCATAGTGTAAAACAGTTCCCTCAAAGATCTTATGTATATCATTTCCAGTTTTTAATTGAGGACACAAGATATATGTATTTAAAAGAGGATAATGCATGAAAATATATGTTTAAGTGCTGAAAGAGGTTGGAGATAGGAATATAGTGCTGTATAGTGCTGAAGTTGGGAAAAGTTTCATGGTGAAGATGATGTTAGTAATACCTTTTGTTTATATAGTCTTTTAACTTAAAAAGAACTTTCTATAGTGATAGGATCATTGATTTAAAGCTAGAAGGAACCTTAGAGATAGTTGAATCCATCTGCCCTATTTTACAAATGAGGAAACTGAGACCCAGAAGGGTTAAGTTACTTGTGGGTAGTAGGTATCTGAGGAAAGATTTGAATCTAGGTCTTTCTCACTCAAAGTCCACCATTGTATCCACTATACCCATACTGCTTGATTCTTGAAGGATAGATAGATTCTAATCCAGGGTACATCTTTGTAAACTGGATCACCTATATAAGTGCCAGTGTACTTTTAAATAAAGTAGTGATCAGGGGCGGCCAGGTAGCACAGCGAGTAATAGCACCAGCCCTAGTGTTGGGATGACCTGGGATCGAATCCAGGTTCAGACACTTAGCACCCACCCAGAAACACCTGGCCGTGTAACCTTGAGCAAGTTACTTAACCCTAATTGCTTTAAATAAATAAATAAATAAATAATTGAGTAGTGATCATAAGATTTTAATGAAAGAAGTACCAGAATGCTTTCATTTTTTTTAACGAGTTGCTACTTTTGTCTTGGGACAGTATTTTCTTTCAGCTACTGCATAATTTTGTTTGCCTGAGGTGAAATTGTCTAGAAATCATTGCTTATTATTAGCAGCGTTAAAACAATATGTCAGAGATACGTGATTTCATTGGTGTGGGAATGAATTCCTTATGGCAGTGAAGGTCACAGTGCCATCTATGGCATAGATAAAATTTAATGACTTGAGACCAGCAGAGGTTTAGTGGCTTTTCCATGACTACACCTTATCAAGAGAGATGGAACTTAGGGGCGGCCAGGTAGCACAGCAGTAAGAGCACCGGCTCCAGTGTTGGAATGACCTGGGGATTGAATCCCGGGCTCAGACACTCAGCAACCACCCAGAAACACCTGGCCGTGTAACCTTGAGCAAGTTACTTAACCCCAATTGCTTAGGGGTGGCCAGGTGGCTCAGCGAGTAAGAGCACCGGCTCCAGTGTTGGGATGACCTGGATCAAATCCAGGCTCAGATATTCAGCACCACACCCAGAAATAACTGGTTGTGTAACCTTGAGCAAGTTACTTAACCCCGATTGCTTAAAAAAAAAAGAGAGAGATGGAACTTGGGGCAGCTAGGTGGCACAGTGAAGAGAACACCAGCCAGTTAGGAGGACCTGGGGTCAAATATGACCTCAGACTTGACATTTACTAGCTGTGTGACCTTGGGCAAGTTACTTAACCCCAATTGCCCTACCTTACCCCCTCCAAAAAGGAAAAAAAAATTATTATGGGCAATTAAGCAAGTTTTTTGTTTGTTTGTTTGTTTTGTTTTTTGTGTTCCCCCCTCCAAAAATCAAAAAGAGAGATGGGATTTGAACTCAGGTCTTCTTGCTTTCAAGTCAGACTGATTTCAACTCCACTTCACCTTCTAGGTCATGTTGTCTTATGAAAACAGTGATATATTGAATATCCTTTTTTGTGAAGAGGAAGAAATGGATTTTTATTTCCAAGGAGATAAAGGTCAATGAGGTTTTTTGGGGGGAATGGGGTGGGGATAGAACGTGTTTTCTAAATGGAGAATTTAAATTAGGCTGATGATAAGGTGTATCGTACAAAGGTCATATATTGAAAAGCATTTTGGATTTTTTTTTCTCTTTCTGAAGGTCAGTGATACAGAGCCTCTCTAGGAATCAGAAATGTCTTTAAAAGGTAACAAGAGGGGACAGCTAGGTGACGCAGTGAATAGAGCACCGGCCCTGGAGTCAGAAGGACCTGAGTTCAAATCTGGCTTCAGACACTTAACACTTACTAGCTGTGTGACTTTGGGAAAGTCACTCAACCCCGATTGCTCCTCCAAAAAGCCAAAAAAAAAAAGGTAACAAAAGGAAGACTTTATATAATTTCTTTAATATAAAGACTTTATATAATTTAACATCGTTACTTAAGACAATTATTGTAGTCAGTAAATTCCCTAATGCTCAACTAATAATTTTCAGCATGAAAGCCCAGAATTTGTTCTTTTTTTTTTGGGGGGGGGGCAACTGGGGTTAAGTGACTTGCCCAAGGTCACATAGTATGTCATGTGTCTGAGGCTGAATTTGAACTCAGGTCCTCCTGACTCCAGGGCTGGTGCTCTACTCACTGTGCCACCTAGCCACCTCCCAGAGTTTGTACTTAATTTTGGTAGAGAATTTTCAATTGAGTTTTCCTGCTGCTATTCATACTACTCTTGAAACTTAATTCTCATTTCAAATGATTGATGTGGTGTCAATATGGGAAATTTATGATGCTCATCATTTCCTTTTTCATTGCTGTTATATTACAGAGTTCCAAAGTTCCAGTCACTTATTTATGGAAATAGCCTTAAACTGTTGAGCATCATAAGTTACCAAATGTATAAGAGACTTATTCCAAAAGAACTAGCACTGTCTTGAGTAGTGGGGCTGTAGGAATTTAACAGGTGTTGTTTAACACTGTCATATATATATATATAACAATGTTCACATTACATAGTATCAAGTTTTATATAGAGGCATATATCCACTGTGCTACAGTGGATAGAGATCTGATCTTGAAGTCATCAAGACCTAAGTTCAGGGTCTTCCTCTGGCATATAGGAGTGACCACTGGTAAGCCATTTAACCTTTTTTTTTGGCCTTTTTTTTTTTTGGAGGGCAATTGTGGTTGTCTTGCCCAAGGTCACACGACTAGTTTTTGTGTTAAGTGCCTGAGGCTGAATTCGAACTCAGGACCTCCTGACTCCAGGACTCTATTCACTGTGCCACCTAGCTGCCCCAAGTTATTTAACTTCTGAGTTAAATAATTTGTCTTTATTTGTATAATGAGGAGGTTGGATTAGATGGCCTCTGAAAGCCCTTTCCTCTCTAGATCTGTGATCCTAAGTCATGCTCCCACCCTAATTGTGACTTTAACTCAGGCTATTTCAATACTCTCACTTGTCCTTCCTCCACAGGTCTCATTTTGTACCACTCCATCCTGTATTCCACTGTCAGATCAAACTTCCTGATGCACAGATCTGATCATCTTGTACTCAAAGACCCCTTGTACTCAAAAATCTCATCTTCCCATTTATCTACTGAATGAGGACCACACTTGTTAACCTAGTAATCCTGGTTCCAACTCACATTTCACATTTATTACAGTATTCCCTTTTATATGCCTTTCACTCTAGTAAAGCTGGTTTAGTTCCATATGGGTGTAAGCCAACCCTACATCCTGTTACCCTCTACTTGTCCAGACTGAACTGTGCTTTATTTTCTGGAACAGGTTTAGAGATGACCTAGTGATACAAGGTTCCTTGGAAATTATGCCTGAAGGTATGAGATTGGTTTGGAATCTCTGGAGTTACCCAGGGTCTTCATTTGTTCACACTTGGAATTATCTTGTGCTGTCTAGAAGTAAACCAATTATATAGATCTATCAAGGATAATTCATTTGAAAAATGATTTTTTGCCTTGGTAAATTTTGTTGAATTTTGAACTGCTCTATATATTGGATCATCTAAAATGGGTATATTCCAATTACATTTAATAGTGGAAAAATTGGAGTTTTTTTCCTCAGAGTTCCCATTACTTTAATAATAGCCTTCTATTTCATTAAAATGCAAATTAAATATTCACTTGAACCTACTGAATTATGATTTGCCTAGTATCTAGATTCTGATTAAAATGTTTTAAGTGTCAGTTATGTCACACTTTTGACTAAATCTTGAATTTGTTAAGTTCAGGAAACTAGAAGTCAGAGGGCACAAGTTCTAGTGCTAGCTCTGATTAATTATTAGCTTGACTTTGGGCAAGTCATTTAACCTCTTAGGGCATGAATTTTCTTGTCTATAAATTAGGAGGGTTGGGCTAATCTCTTAAGATCATTTGCTTCTTTAGAATTCTATCATTATACATATTTGCTGAGCACCTACTACTATGTGCCCAAACCTATGCTAAATGCCAAGAACTTCTGATTGGTTTCCTTGCCCCCAAGCTCTCCCCTCTCCACACCAGTTTTCATATGGCTGTCAAAATAATTTTCCAAATACATAGGATTTGATGTGTTCAAAAATCTCCTTTCGCCAGCATTTAAGACTCTTCACAATTTGGTTTCAACCTGTGTTTACAGACTTATTTCACTTTTCCCATCATGTACTCTACATTCTAGCCAAATAGTACCATTCCTTGAATTCTGTACTCTGGCTCTCACCTCTAGGCATTTGTGCGTGCTGTTTCCCATACCAGGAATGCATTCCCTTTTCACTGCTGCCCCATTATGGCATTGAGGTGATTTTAGGTACTCAAAGATTATGCCAACAAGCTCTAGCAGGTCCTACCAAGCTGGAAAAGCTTCAACTACTGGTCTGACAATGAGCTGTGTATCTGCCCTTTGAGAATTAGTCCCAACTACGGTATGTTTGGAGAGGCTCTTCACCACAAGGTTAGTCACTAGATGATTTAAATTAAAAAAAAATTTTTTTTTGTCAGAGCAACTAAAGACTTTACAAAGTTGTAAAAAGTTTACAGTGTTTACTTATAGAATAAAAGTCCATACCATTGAAATTATAGATAACTAGGACTATTAAAGTATATGATTAAAGGTTAAAATGTGTGATACAGACTAAAAGGAGGCTATAGGAGTTCAGAGGAGAGGAATGAGACTTCATGGAGAAAGCAGTGTAGGAAATGGACCTTGAAGGGATCGTAATAATAGTATCTTTTGGCTTATAGAATACTATTGCATTGTTTCATTTAATCATCACAGCCAACTTTTGAAGTAGGTAAGGCAGTTATTATCCACATTTTAAGATGAAGAAATAGATTTTGCTGTTGTTTAGCTGTTTTCAGTTGTTTCTGACTTTGCGACTTCATTTGGGGTTTTCTTGGCAAAGATACTAGAATAGCTTACCATTTCCTTCTCCAGCTCATTTTACAGATGAGGAAACTGAGGCAAACAGGGGTCTTGGCCAGGGTCAGACAGCTAGTAAATGTCTGAGGCTGGATTTGAACTCAGGAAGATGAGTAATTTTGACTTCACTGTGCCACCAAGCTGCAAAGAAATAGATTAGAGAAGTTTTTGTTTTTTAGCCTTGGTTTTTGTTGCACAGAGCTAGGAAATGTTAGTTCTCAGGACTCAAATTCAGGTCTCTCATTCCAAGACCAGTGCTCTTTCACGTCTATTACCTTGCCTCTGGGATTTGTTTGGGTAGAAGAAAGGGAAGGGTTATTTCAGGCAAGGTGAACAACATAAAAGCAAATTGAGAAGTAGAAATGAAAATGATGTTTCCATGGAATAACAAGGAGAAGAGAAGAGAGAAAGTGCTGTGTATCAGAGGAAAATAAGTTAAAATAAAGTTGGATAGCTAGCGTAGGGCCAGATTATATCATCTTAATTGACTCTGAGTTACTCTGGGAAGATTTTGTGTAAGCTCTTCATCACTTCACAAAAAATGACTGCATCTGCCTATGATAATTTACTTAAATATGCTTTTCATTGAAGTCATTATTAGTCCTTTATCTTAATAACTAGTGTACTTAGTTTCAGCTTTAAGGTAGTATGCTCTAGATAATCAGTACAATGTTGCTCAACTTGATCACAAGAAAGACCCATTTTTGTCTTTCCTTTTGTTATATCCACTGGGAAATTTAAAACGGATATAGGAAGTAATTTAAAAATTTAAATCCCCTAGTCTTTCCTTGTTCTTCAGAAGGAATAGAGTGTAAAATATACTACATTTCAAGGGAACATGTTTATGTTGAATTTCAATAATTCCAAATATCTTTTTTTTTTTTTGGAGGACAATTGGGGTTAAGTAACTTGCCCAAGGTTACACGGCTAGTTTTTTGTGTGTGTGGGTGTTAAGTGTCTGAAGCCTGAACGGAACTCGGGTCCTCCTGACTCCAGGCCTGAGCTTTACTCACTGCACCACCTAGCTGCCCCAATTCCAAATATCTTTGAAGATACACACAAATGCACACTTGCACACCCGGTAGTAAGATATTTATTTTGTGTAAGGGTAGAGTAAAAACAGGTGGAGTAAAAGAACATGTTTGTATCTAAAGGTATTGGATTTAGGATATTTGTTTTGTTCCAGGACTTTGGGTCCTGTTGACAGCTTTATCTTTGCTATTGAAACCCCAAGTCTTGGAGCAAAATAGATATATTAGCCACAGTACAGTAGTCCAGGTGAGGGTAATTGGAGCCAAGTCTCTAATTTAGTCATTTATTTTAAAATATAGATAGTAACTGCCTTATTTGCCTCACAGAGTGGTTGTGATGATCAAATGGCACAGTGCAGGAGCACTTCATAAATTATAAACACACATGCTGTTATTATCAACCTATAAAAGTCCATTTTAGATCCTGCCTTCTTCATGGCTTCTTTTGGTTACTCAACACAAAATTCACCACCTTTATCTCTGAATTCCTATAGCCCTTCTAGTCTGTATTGCACAATTATTTAATTGCATATTTCAATATTTGTAGAACCTATGATTTAAATAGTGCATATACTTCATGAATTTGTATCACTATGACTATATGATATAGATATGTATTGCAGCTCAGAATCCAGAAACAAAATAACTACCAGTTAAATCAATTGGGTTTCAACAACATGTGTTATTCAATTATACATGTATGTATATTTTCAATAGATATATGTTTACACATTTAAATATCTAGTGTGTGTGAGAGACATACATATATGTACACATAATGTTCTCAGTTCCAAAATAAGAATTTGTGTTTACCAGCACAAAGGATAAATGAGACCTTGGAGTAATTTTTTCCCTCACATTCAATATATATGTGTGTCTATGTATATTTTTTAAACTGGTCCATTCAGTATCAATGTATATATACATTCAGCACATTTATAAATGTTTAATAATATCTCCATAAGTAGCTGTTATTGTGGCTCAAAAATACTAGAACCACATAAATATACCACTACAAGTTTAAAAACAAATTAAATTGTATTTCAATAATGTATGTGTATGGATGTGAATAAGAATTTATTAAATTCTTACTATGTGTCAGACCCTGTGGCTCCTAGAGACATAAAGAAAGGCAAAACCAGTCTCTGTGACTTCTCATGGTGGAGACATTTATGTGATTAGGTAATCCAGGCTACAGAGGTAGCTGGTGACTCAGCGGATAGAGCAGGGGCCTAGAGTCAGGAAGACCTGACTTTAAATACAGCATCAGACACTGCCTAGCTGTGTGACCCTGGGGAAGTCACTTAACCTCTGTTTGCCTTAATCCACTGGAAAAGGAAATGGCAAACCTCCCCAGTATCTTTGCCAAGAAAACTGGGGTCAGGAAGGGTTGGACATGATTGAAATGACTGAACCTCAAAAAACACAAGACACACACAGTACATAGAAGGTAATCTGAGAGAGGAATGTAGTAGTAGCAGAAGTATATGGGAAAGGCCTTCTGCAGAAGGATGATTCTTGAGCTGAGTCTTGAAGAAAATTGGAAACCAAGAGGCAGAGATGAAGGGACAGAGCAGACCAGGCAAGGGGGACAATGAATGCAAAAACACAGATGGAAGATGGAGAGTGGTATTGGAAGAAAGGCAAGTAGACCAGTATAACTGGATCATAGATTGTGTAGAGGGGAGTAACGTATCAGAAGACTGGAGAGGCAGAAAGGGGTCAGGTTACAAAGAGTTGTAAATGTCTTTAACAGAATTTTATATTTGATCCTGAAAAATTATGGAGCCATTGGGGCTTTTTGGGGTGTGATTGTTATGATCAGACCTATGCTTTAGAAAGATCACCTTGGCAGTTAAGTGGCGAATGGATTACAATGGGGAGGGACTTGAGTTAGGAATAATAACCAGGACAAGGTAGATGGCTATTTCGGATGTGATGTGGGGTTAGTGAGAATGAGGAGTTGAGGGTGACACTTGGGACTGTGAGCCTGGATGATTGGGAAGATGGTGGTGCAAATTACAGTAATAGGTAACTTGGGAAAAAGAGGGAAAGGTTTGTGGAAGAGAGGGTGACTAATGAACATATTGTGTTTGAGGCTTCAATGAGACATTCAATTTGAAATGTCCAAGAGGTGATGCCTGACTGTAGATCAGTAGAAAGGTATGTGTGTTAAACCTTCCTTTTTCCTGGTAGATCTGATTTTTTTTCTTTAACTGGTATCAGGATAGATAGTATACACACACATACATTTTATTATTACCTTCAGTTTTTACACCATAACCATTTTTCCTTTTTCCCTCCCTCCTGATACCTTGAACCATTTCTTGTAACAAAGAAAAACACTTAATCATAGCTAATTAATATAGTAACTGTGTCTGGCTGAGTATGCCCATTCTATACCCATAGTTCCCAGGTAACATCTGAGAGGAGGAAGGTGTATATTTCCTTATCTGTTTGACTTCTTTTTAGTATTATTATAATTTATTAGTCATTGTGTATATTGTTCTCTTAGCTCTATTTTCTTTTCCCTATATTAACTTCATATAAGTCTTCTCATGTTTCTTTGAATTCTTCATATTCATTGTCATGAATTATGAAGTCATCTTATGGCACAATAATGTTCCATTACATTTGTAACTATAGTTTGTTTAGTTATTCCTCAGTCATTGGACATATGTTTTGTTTTTCAGTATTTTATTACTGCAATAGAGTGTGCTGTGTGTATTTTGTTATCTATAGGACCTTTCTACCCCTCTGTATTTTAAAATCTATAATGAAGTGGATTCATTTGGTTTTCAATCCATATGATGTTTCTCTGTTAACTCCATCCAAGAGATTCCCTTTGCTTTGATTCTAGTGGCAAAATTGCAAATTTATGCCCGCAAAACCAGATTTCCTGCAGCTTTTGATGCTGAGAAACTCTAGGCTATGCTTTGCAACTAGAAGGAAAGGATACATATGTCTTTTATCTTGTCTTATTTTGGAGCAGGGAATGACCTCCCAAATAAACCCTGCAGACAACCAAAAAGCACTGCTTTTTTTTTTTTTAACTCTTTAGAGAATTAGAGAGGCAGTGTGTTATAGTGGAGCAAATGTTGGGGCTGAAGTCAAAGAACTCAGGTGGAAACCCAGCCTGGGTTACTTATCATCAAATCATTTAGCCTCCCTGGGTCTCTGTTTTCTCATCTGTAAAATGAGGAGGTTGGTATAGATTGTCTCTTCCATCTCTAGACTGATGGCCCTATAATCTTTATTTTATACTCTAATACAAAATGGAGGCTACTCAAATATTATATTAACTTTTTAAAAAGGAGCATGAACACTGTTAAAATTATATTCTGAGAAACCGGTAAAGTTTTTTTTTTTTAAGCTGGTTTTTAAAGTTCAGTAGAATCCATGTTGCCCCCTACTAGTTTGATTCCAGTAGATACTACAGCCTTGAGTTGTGGGGAGAAGAGACTTGGATGTGACTGCCATTTGATTATGTTTATAAATTGGTTTGTAGCCTGATGACTGTAATGGAAATGTAAAATTTTAAGATCTTCCCTGCCCCTAGGCTAAAGTGCACCTGGAGCCTGGGGTGGGAGGCTTGTTTTTCAGTAGATACTTTTTGATTGACCAGTGAGTCAATAAGGTTGTTACATTCTCTGAGCCAGGAGAAGGCTATATAAGCCCTGATGTGTAGCTTTGTTTTGGGGGCTCACTTTGAGAAGTGTTCTGTGATTTGATCATATGAGACTCTGGGAAGCCTTTGGTTGTTGGGACCCCCCCCCCCCCCTTTGAAAAACCCAGATGTTGATTTGGTATGGATGTAATGGTTTTGGATAGTTTTGGAAACCTGTCTACTTGATCTGTTTCTCTGTTTTGATAATTCTGTCTGTATACTCTGAAGTTTGGGGTGCTGACTTTTTCCCCCTGAACTAGGTAAACGATACATATTTGACTGATTAAAGTAAGCTTGTTAACCCATTTTGCTTTCCTTTAACAAAGCATATCTAAGAACCTGTGGTGGCAGCAACCCTGGGGACGCTGGGGTGCTTGCTGCTACAATGACACATCCACTCAAAAGAGATTGTAAGACTCTTGAGGGCAAGAACTACATCTAAAGCATCTTTGTATTTCCCAAAGCACAGCAAGTAATATAGAAAGAAGCTAATTGTTGGATCTCCCAAAGGATAGTCTGGCTTTATTGTATTCTACTTTTGTTGTCTACTGGTTATCCTACTAAGGTAGCTAAAGATTTGTGACATATTTCCATTCTGTACTTTGTGAGGGGTGTGTGTGTGTGTGTGTGTGTGTGTATGTAGATAGAGACAGAGAGAGATTTTTTTTTCCTGATGTAGGCTACTTATGTGACCTTATATGTCAGTTCCTTTTCAGATCTCTGGCATATGGGCTGATTCTGCCACTATTGTTTCATGTGTATGCTCAGTTCTAAGGCTCAAATACAACCTGGAGAATTATAGTATCCTAGAATAAGTATTTTGCATCTTCATGAAATTTTCATTTTAGCAGATATGCTCTTGATACTTCTTTTTTATTTGTTGCTTATTTTCTTAAGTTCATATAACCCAAGTAGATGATGACTGTGTTTTAACGTAGTAAGTCTGCTGTGATCTCCTTTAAGGAGATCCGAGGCAGTCCTGGTTTTGTTTTGTTTTTTTTCAACTTCAGGGTAATCAGAACCCAAGACAGCTGTCCTTCAGGTTCCTGTGGAATACCTGAGTTGAAACTTTGCTTTTTTTATCCTCCCATTTCAGTTCCTGAATGATTGCTTTCCCCCTTAGCCAGGTGCCTTTGGAGTGGTTCAGATTGGGCTTTATCTACAGAGGTGGACAGATGCAAGTATTCTTGTTTTTGGTGGGCACTGCTGAGCACAGAGGGGAGCAAATGGTTTAGCTCTTACCTAGTATGAATCACAGAAGTAAGCATTTCTGATAGCCTTGTGTGCAGTCACTATTTCTCTTATCTCCTCTGCCCTATCTTTTCTTTCCTGTCACACCAGGAAGTATATCACATTTATATCTAGAAATGTGCAGGAAGAGTGATTTGCTAATAACTTGTAGGAGGTATTGACCATTAGTGGGGCTCAGTATTCCTTAACTCCTTGGATTGGTGTTCTTTTTTCCGTTTGGAATGAAGCAGTAGTGAGGTAGTGTAAAATCGTCTGGGATTACTGATTGCAGGGACTAGTGTGGGCACCAGCTGGGGCTTTCTTTGTCTCAGGACCTTGACTGTGCTTGAGGGTAGGTAGGGGAGGAAGGGAAGGGTGCTTCTTCCCCATTGCAAACTTTTGATCTGCCTTCTTTATACCTAGGAAGGGATAGCTACAGGTGATCAAGTTCCCTTGCCCTCCCTGAGCCACCATTTCCAGGATCCCTTTAGTCTGGCATCATTCTCCCTGGGATCACTTTTCTGATACAGCCAACCTTGCCTACTTGCTGCTCAGTCCTCAAACATTTAAGTGTGTAGTATGTTCCAGACCCTGGGCTAAGTGCTAGGAATACAAAGAAAGGCAAAAATAGTCCTTGTTCTCAAGTAGCTCACATTCTAGTGGGGCAGTAATGTGCAGGCACTTATGCAAATGAAGGTAGATGGGAGGTAATTTTTAGAGGGAAGGCCCTAGCAAAAGGAGACCAGGAAAATCTTATAGAAGGTAGGGTTTTATCTGAGACTTAAAGGAAAACCAGGAGGTAGAGGTGAGGATGGAATGAGCATTCTAAGAATGGAGGACAACTAGTGAAAATGCATGCATGTTTTGTGTAAGGAGCAGCAAGAAAGCCAGTGTCACCGGGATCACAGAGAATGTGGAAAGGAAAAGTTTACATAAGATGACTGGAAAGATAGGAAGGGGCCAGGTGTGTAGGACTTTAAAAGCCAGAGCCATTATTGACTGTTCCCAGTTGTTCTTTGTTCCAGGGTTGGGGACCATCTGCTGCGCATCAGTTAAGTATGTTCTACTGCTTGGGAGATGAAATGTCCCTCCTCCCCTTATAGCTAAACCTAGAGATAATTGTCCTCTGTGTAATTCCTTTTCCTCTCCAAACTGAATTTGCTTCAGGTGCATGAACTTCAATTTAGGGCTCTGATTACTGATCAAGTTAAAACCTTGGCAACCTTCTTCCCTGCCCTTCTGATAGATTAAAGCAATGGTAATTGGTGTTTGTTTCAACTTTAACTCTTGTTAGCATTATATGGGAAACAAGTGCATAGTGGGTTTGCATTCTAAAGGATTTCATCAGCACAGGGTGGTAAATGTTTCTAATGTAAATATTTATGACTGTCAGCATGTGAAATAAATATAAATTTTCACAGTGCACAATTTGCCATACTGAAGAGTTTTTCTAAAAAGTACCACAGTCACTTTATTTACTAACTGAAGGCATGGCAGCAAATTCAAAATATATTTTATTTTTCTTTGAATAAAAGCTTTTTTTTCTGATATTCCAGAGCAAAATCCTGCTGTGAAGTTGTCATTCTGCCTTTGACATAAATCTTTTGCCCTGAAGTTCTTGTGTTGACACTATGTCTGCATCTGTTCTGTTCTGGAATAAATTTATCTAAGAGCCTGGAGAAATAATAGAAATATAGCAGCATTTAGTAAAGAGATTAATAGAACTGGATTTGATTAAAAATTCAAGAACAAATATGAGAAGAAATTTTGCCCTCTAACATCTTAGTTTGTATTTTATTGAAGTAGAACAGGGAAATCATTCAGTTAAGCAGAATTGAGATATGTTGCCGGTAGTGAAAGTTACTTAATGAGTCATAGAAGATATTTTTAGTACCTAAACTTAATCCCATCTTTTCACGACAGGCATTATAATATATTCAGAAAATCAAATATACTCTTTTTTAAACCTAGAAATATGGGTAGTTTCACAGGAACAAAGTACTTGAGATGTCTTTTTCATGTTATAAAAACTCTTAAAAATTTAAGATTTTCTCATTGGGGTTTATTATATCTAGGGTTTTCTTTTTTAGTAATGGGGTTAAGTAGTCTAGTGCTGCCTTGGCTATTTTGTTGTTTTATCATTTACACCTATTTAATCTTAGAAATGAGGACTAAGTTTTCAAGATAAAGCAGACCCAGATGGTGGAGGAAAAGAAGTGTTGTAAATACAAAATTTCAAATTGTTTTGAGGACCTCTAGGGCACGAGTGCCATTTGGAGATAGGGTAAAATAAGGAGAGTGCAATACTTCCAATTTCGGTAGCTGATGGAAAGGATGAGTGTCTTGATCATATCTTAGGATATTATGGATATTACATAAATGCAAAAACCCCTGTACATATATTTGCCTCCTTTTTAATGTAAGGACATTTGACTTACCATTGACATTGGACCCCATTATTTGATTCTTCCTATCATAGCTTTCATCTCAATAAACTTCTTTTTAAACTGTTTATATCATTAAGATACTTAGTTTTATTGTTAGTGACTTTCTGGATCATGTTGAGCATTGGTAAATCCAGCATTTAGTGTCAAATAACTGATTGGTATTCAAAACATCTTTCAGGTTATGCCGTCTTTAGACTTTGGAAGTTTGGAATTATACTTATGGCCTAAGATATTGCTATATTGCTCTATCAAGTGTAGATTATAAAATGAATTTTTAACTTTTCTAGGCATAACAAGTCTTGGTGAAATTGGGCTAATGACTAGAAATGGCAATGGACAAGTATACCTTGTTGAAAAGAAGCATGTTTAATAGAAGATAAGAGTAGCACTGTTGTTTACAAAAGGTATACACTGTTTGTATGGAGAGTATGAAACTGAGGATAGCATCACAGGGGAGAGAGCATTTGGGTGAGTTTCAGAGAGCAACAGAACTGGCAGGCTGTAGAAGAGTTGGATGAGGCTTTCCCATCTCAGCACTTAGCTCAGAGCCCTGGGCCCACAATAGGGTGGGTGTGATATAATAACTATTTGTTGAATTGAATATATATTACAAACTGTTACAGTGGCAATATATTGTGTTGATTGGAGACCTCGGTTATTTGTACATCTGCTGGAAGTGTTACTTTCCTAAACACTGAAAATTTCTTTTAGAAAATAAAGTGTGTGTGTGTGTGGGGGAGTGCGGCAGTGAATAGAGCACCGGCCCTGGAGTCAGGAAGACCTGGGTTCGGATCTGGCCTCAGACACTTAACACAAAAACTAGCCGTGTGACCTTGGGCAAGTCACTTAACCCCAATTGCCCTGCCTTTCTCCCTCCAAAGGAAAAAAGAAAAAGGAAGCACAGAAGGAGCAGGGAGGCTGCTCAGGATTTTATTCTTACGAATAAAGAAGAGCTAGTTAATGATGTGGAAGTGGGAGAAACTGACTAGAAACTGGTAGTTGGATGACGATGAATTAAATGAATGGTTCAGCACAGTAAAGGAGATACTGTGCTTTCTAATACATTTCTATTGGTATTTTCTGTTTCTTCTATCCTCATAGTTGTCTCATGTGTACTTCCCCCTCCTCTTCCTGAAGAGCCATCTCATATGACAAATAGGTTTGGTTTTTTTTTTTTTTTTTGCTTTTTGGAGGGCAATTGGGGTTGAGCAACTTGCCCAAGGTTCTGTGGCTAGTCCTTTTGTGTGGGTGTTAAGTGACCGAGGCCAGAACTGAACTCAGGTCCTCCCAATGCTGGCGCTTCACTCACTGCACCACCTAGCCGTCCCTCTGCTATAATATTTTGGGGGTATATGGGGACTTTTTGTCTTATCATTGTTTACTTGGTTATAAGCCTAGTAATGGAGTTTCGGGTTCAAAAGGTATGAACTCTTTAATTCATTTTCATAATTTCAAATTGCTTTTCAAAATTTGTCATTTCATAGCTCCACCAACAATGTATTAGTGTGCTTATCATTCCACAAATTCTTTAACATTTACTACTGCTATTTTTTGGGTCATTTTTGCCAACTTTTTAAGGGTGTGAGGTGAAACTTCAGGGTTGTTTTAATTTGCATTTCTCTTATTAGTTATTTGGACCATTTTTCCATTTGGTTGTGAATAATTTGCAATTTTTCTTTTGAGAACTCTTCATATCCTTTGATCATTTATTTATGGAGAGTGGCAATATTTTTATATGTGGATACATATACATATGTATACATGTATATGTATCAGTTATTTACATATCTTGGATACCAAACCCAGTTTTTGAAGCTGGGGAAAGATGGGCATGTTTGTGTAGGCATCAGGGAAAGATCAAGTAAATATAGTGAGAGAGGGAGGGAATAAGCGAAGGGACAAACTCTTAGGAAATATAGAAGGAGATACAGTCAAGGGACCGAGAGGAGTTGATCTTGGCATTGAGAAAGGCTACTTTTCCCTCAGAGGGCTTAACTAGGCCTACTAATGGGTGAAAGTTACTGGGAAGCAAATTAATTAACATAATTCAATTCAACAAGCTTCCTTTCTTGGGATAGGTACTGCCCTTAAGGTTCTTACAGTCTACTGAAGGTAAGGATTCAGGGTAAGGAAGAGCAATTAGAACTGTCCCACCGTGGAACTGACAACCTTGTAACAATTGAGCTTTTCATGATGTGTTAGAGTAGAGAAGTCCATTGGTCAGGGTTGTTGTAGAATGGGTTACTTGCTGTATAAGTTAGTTTAGATGACCTTAAATGTCATCTTGCCACGTCCAAGACAACATGATAGAGAAAGCTAGATAATCATGTGATGTACCATGTTTCCCCGATAATAAGACCTATCCCGAAAACAAGCCCTCCCCTTACTGTGTAAGATTCCTCTAAAATAAGCCCTCCTCCGAAAATAAGCCCTATTGAGATTGCTACTGTAGTGAAGGTGATCCCCTGCACTACACGCTACATTACGGTACCCTCTGTATGCACCATCCCCCCCCCGCCCCCCCCCCCCCCCCGAAACGCATGCCGTGCTCCGAGTGTTTTTTAAAATAAGCCCTCTGGTGTTTTTCTGTCAAAAAAAAAAAATAATAAGACAGTGTCTTATCGGGGAAACACGGTAGTATAATTATAATATTTCTGTCATAGGAACAGGGTCACCAGTGCTCTCTAATGACTAACCAAATTCTGATAGCCTATGAAATAAATTTCATTTGACTTTAACTTTTAGCTAATTCTCAGAAACCTTGTACAATGAAGAGTAGGGAAAAGGTCAGTACTTATAAAAATTATGTTGTTGATACCTTTAATATTAATACATTCATAAATATATATTTTTAAAAATTACATGTAACTAACAGAAAATTAAATGTCTAAGAAATAAAACCTTGTGTAAAACCCCTTGCATTTGATTATGAAAATCAAATAAATGGATAGGCAACAAACAAGAAATATTTTTCCTCTGTAGCCTTTTCCAAGTCTGTGAAATTACACTACTTTTGAATTTGTTACTGTTTTGTCACTATTAATATCTGACAAGGACATATGATAGTTTTTTTCTTGCCCCTGGTGTTCCTTTCCTTTCTTTTCTTTTCCGGTTTTACATGTTCATTCTCTCTGTCTCTCCCTCTCTCTCTCTCCTCTTTCCCTCTGCCTCTCCTTCTTTTCTTTCCAGCCTTCCACCTCCCTTCCCTACCAAGGAGGATAATTGCTATTCTATTTAGGAAAATAATATTTTATAGATGAAGTTAAAATTGGTGTTTTAAACTTACTTGGTTACAGCTAAAGCATAAATATCATTTTAAAAATGAAAAATCTCTTAGATATCATGATTTCAACAATACCTAGTTCATCCTTTCTTATCTTTTTTAGCTATTCATGTATACCATCGTTCCTTTTGAATTAAACTTAAGTTGTTCACTTAAAAGGTTTGGGGACCTTTGTGAGATAGCACTGAAAGTTTAATGACTTCATATGGTGGTAGGCTTAGTAGCTAGTTAATGTTTGTATTAAAAATTCCTTTCATTCAAATGGAAGATACTTTATATTTGCACATAGAATATTTGTTTATGTATAGGATCTAATTTGGAATAGAATGCTTTTGAGCTTCAAGTACATTAGCAGAACTCCAAAATACAGAGCTACCTAATCCATGCTATGGGTCACTTTTGGGGAAGAACATTTTAGCTAGAGCTGGAGTTACAGTAGAGGCAAAGAATAGGTGTTTGTCTACATAGCCACAAAGGCACACAGGTCAGAGTTGCAGTGTTTCTGTATTATACAATCATGGTTTTGAAGACATCTTAGAAGACATCTAGCAAGCCCTTTTTTGAGAAGCATTCACAAATTCCTTTTAAAGCTTTCTTGATGGTGCTTTCTTTATCTTCTCTTATATTTAAAAGTGAAAAAGCAAAAACAACAAATATTACCCATGGTAGATATTCAAAGAAGTAACAGACTAGATAGGAAATGATTTCTAGTCCAGGACAGTATGTAAGAGAAGTATCCATTTTTTAAAGAAGGAAACCAAATAAGGACATATATGTGATAGATATGCTATGTATGATATTCAGTTTGATTATTTCTTTTCTGTTAGCTTGCATTGAAACAGGCAATCTCTTTTTTAAGTCTTATGCAAATTGATTGCCTTGTCCATAGGGAAAAACAGCTTTGGTCTAAGCTCTTCCTTCTCTTTTCTCTTGCCCCATTTTATTTTTAAGTTGACCACCATTTACAAAAATCCATTTGGAATTGCATTTGGTATTAAGTCTAAGTGCACTACAAAGTGTTTTATAAAAAATGTTTCCTTCACATTATGAAGGAAGAGAAGTAGCATGTCAGCAAAACGGAGTTATTCTGCCTGAGGATTCACAGGTTAGTTAGAACTAGTATTAGTAAGTTTGAGTTGCTAGATGCATGCTTATACTTTTCATTGAATTTAACGTCTATTCTATTTTCTCTACACACAGACACACACACACAGATATTTCTTTTTTGAGGGGGAAAGGCAAGGCAGTTGGGGTTAAGTAACTAGCTCAAGGTCACACAGCTAGTTAAGTGTCAAGTGTCTGCTGCTGGATTTGAACTCAGGTACTCCTGACTGGCTGGTGCTCTATTCACTGAGCCACCTAGCTGCCCCAACATCTATATAGAAGAAAAGATGGGAAACCTTTTGAATGGGTATTAGTAACAGAAATGGGCTTTTAGAAAAGTTTGTGATTTTTTTTTTTTACAAAGTTCTGGATTTGAGAGTTATTTGAAAAATATTTTATGTACCATGGTAGTAGAGAGTCATAGATTATCAAACTCTCATACAATTTTTCTGCTTTTAAGGAATGTATTAACTTATGCTAGGTGGTTTCACCTCCTCCCCCCAAATTTTGATAACTGGTTTTATAAGACTTAATGCCTTCTTATTAGCATGGAAATTAATTGTAACATTCATCATCTCCCTAGTTTTAGTCTGTTTTTCGTGTTAGGTGATTGTGTCATAGTCATTTGATGTGTCTGCAGTTTTTACATCTCTGCTCTGAGCGTTGGGAGAAGATCAGTGAAAAGTTCACTACTGTTTCAAGAATTAGGCTCTACTTTGACACAATATACTGATCATTTTTGCATTACACATTACATCACCTTTCTTGCAGAGTACGGATATTCTGAAAGTGTTACAGCAAACAGCAGTAACTGAGCTTGAAGAAGAAAGCATTGAAAGGAATTTTTATTATAATCCTCTCTCAAATAAGCAGTTGTCTTATCCCAATCAGAGATCTATTCTAGATGGATAGAAATTGATCAAGGAAAAAAGTTTCTTCCTTTTGCATGCAGAGGTAATTTCCTAAAAGGAAATACCTAAAAGAAAATGTGGACCAAAGGTTTGGCCACTTGACTGAGGCACAGAATTCCTGACTAATTGTAGAATAACTGTTTATCTGTGATCTGACTGATATTAGTATCCCCTCGATTTATTTGTGCAGGTTAAACCCGACTAAGCTTTCTTATTCTCTTGTGGAGGTCTTTTTATATTTTTAAGCTGCTAATGGACTCTTTGTTACTACCTGTTCTACTGACCTGCTTTTTCCGATCATATTTTTTTTTTTTTAAAGCAATTGGGGTTAAGTAACTTGCTCAAGGTTACACTGCCAGGTGTTTCTGGGTGGGTGCTAAGTGTCTGAGCCCGGGATTCGATCTCCAGGTCTTCTCAACACTGGAGCCGGTGCTCTTACTCGCTGTGCTACCTGGTCGCCCCTGATCATACTTTTCTACAGTGATATTCTTTAGTCACTTTCTTGAACTTCAGACATCTTTGAAAATATATGGCGGTATACTTGTGCTCACCGTGCATCATTACATTGTCCTTTGTCATCCATAACCTCAATTCCTTGGAGGCTTTGACATTACAGAATTTACAGCCAGAGAGTTTCACCAAGAGACTATTCGTGTGGACATGATGTGTCCATTTCCTCTCACTCCCTACTCCACAGCACCCCACCTGAGGGGCAGTCTGGAATTCATTAAAGCACTATGTCAGTTTCCCAAGTATAGTCTACTGTACACTAGTTTGTGTGCCTTGTTCAGTTCTGGGCCTTATTTCTCCAGTTGCAGCACCTGGTTCAAATATTCATGTGTGTGCATACATATATGTATCTATACATAAACCTATGTAAATAGATATACCTATGTAAATAGATACACACACATATATGCTAATAGACCAAGGCAATGGAATGATCCTCTAATTGTTGTAGAATGTTTTATAAAATTTTTTAATTTTATATAATTTTATGATAAATAAAATTATTTAATTCCTATGTTTTAGGTTTCTGAAAAAGAGAAAATTATATTGTTCATATGTTGAAATTACAAACATGTAACGTCTACAAATACCTTTCAAGGAAATTGCCCTATTTAAATAGAATGCTCTTATTTTTTTAATGAATCAAAAAAAAATCTGTGACCTTTAGCATTTAATCAGTAATTATTTAATTCTAGGCATTGTTCAAATGAGACCTACTTCATGGGTTTAATCGATCAACAAATATTTACTAATCACTTCCATATCAGGAGTCCAAACTCATGTATACTGCTTTCTGGAGTTTATACTCTGTTGAAAAGCTATGAGATTGGCATACATAAATACAAGGTGGTCAGTGAAAAATACCAAATGAGTAGAATAGATAAGTGCTACAAAAGGAATAGACTATTGAAGTTAGGGAAAGCTTTATAGTATGAATTAGTTTGAAGAGGGGTTGGGGAAGGTAGGAATAAGAATAAAGCCTGACTAGAGATAGTTGAAATCATGAGTTTAGATCAGTGATTCTCAAACTTATTAGTCTTGGGAACACTTTACAGTCTTAGAAATTATTGAGGATCTCAAAGAGCTTTTAAAAATGGGGTCTGTATCTTTTTTATCACATGAGAAATTAAAATGAATAAAATTAAAAGTATTCATTTAAAATTAAATCTATTACTATTTAAGATAAATAACTTATTTTTTTTAACAAAAAACAACTTTTTCAAAGCAAAACTAAATTAAAGAGTGGCATTATTTTATTTCTTGCAGAACTTTTTAATGTGTGGCTTAATAAAGATAGCTAGATTCTCATGTCTGCTTCTGCTTTAAATCTGTATTCATTCACTGCATTGTTTTCCTTCAACTATATGAAGAAAATCTGGCCTCATATAGATGTGTAGTTGGAAAAGGGAGAACTATTTTAATAGGCAAATAAGGTCTTATTAATACAAAAATACTTTTGACCCTGTGGTCCCTCTGAAAGGATCTTGGGGACCCCCAGAGATCCATGGTAGCTTGGATGATGGTGATCAGTGACTAGAGATATCATTGTCAGAACTAAGCAATAGGCAAGAAAAGGGAGGGAAACGGGGGAAGAGGGACATTACAATAGAAGATTTTTAAAAAGAGGGGAGGCCATTTTCCTGAATGGTAGTAGAGGGCTGCCTGAAACTAACTTCCTAGTGGATACAGTGTAGCACTGTTAGAATGTTACCATTTTTACATCTGCAAAGTCTTTGCTTGGTACTTTTATTAATTGTAAATAAGGATTAAGGGAACCACGCTTCAAATTGCTACAATATCGAAGCTTAATTTGTGTCTTTGTATATCTCCTCTGATTGCCCTCCTAATTAAATTGTCCCTACTTTTAGTTGCTACGGTAACTGAAGTGGCAACATTGAGATCTTCAGCTGACCCAGGTCAGTGAATACAGTGGTGAGGAGAGGCTGATGTCCCCTAGTCTAGCTCTTCAGTATGCATAACTGTGTATTGATCAGAGTGAAGATCCTACTACTAGAAGATGGCTTTAGAGCAGGGGGGCTGTGTATTGACTTAGAAAATCACAATTCAAAATTATCTGTTTATTGTATTTTTATTTGTTCCAATTACATTTTAATCTGGTTCTGGCTTATTCCAAGTTTTGCATGTGCCTTAGGAGTTTACTACCCCTGCTCTAGAAGAGAGCGGATGTGACCACTGTGATACAAGTAAGAATATGGTGCATATAGTTTTAGAGTAAAAATATATGGTTTGAATAAAAATTTGAAGAAACATTCCAGATTATAAGGAAAGCATTTAACAGATTTTAAAGTAGATTCTTTGAAATTTAAAGTTTTGATAAAACCTTAATAATATTATGCTCTTGATTTTTGGCAAGAAGAATTATATTTGCTTCTCCTAGAGGTGGGTTACAAGTGAAAAAGACTATCCACTCCACCTTTAAGTAATGGGCAAAGCAGTTTTAAAATTTTTTTTGCAAAATGGTCATAAATAAAAACTGAAATTTATGTAGGCTTCAGGAAGAGGCATTGTGGATTTGCATTTATTGGATACTGGGCTTAACTGATTAGCAATTAGGAGACCTAGAATCTGTTCCTCTTGTTGCCATTTAAGTAGCTATATGACCATAGGTAAGTTACTTAAGTTTTTTTAGCCCATTCCTCATCTATGAAATATATGAAATATGAAAATAGACTACATCTCTTTGGTTAAATATTTTAAGAAGTAAAGTTCTAGTAATGCCAGTTGGATTGGATTGAACATTTGGTTCTCACAAGAGCTCTATGAAGTAGGCCCCACAAGTATCATCAGTCCTTCACACTCCAGATCTGCTTTTTTTTTTTAATACCTCACTATCCTTTAAAATCCTGTTAAAAAAACAAAAATGAACCAAATCCCCAAACCATAATGGTTAATTTTTTTTTTCAACTTCTTACCCTAGAACTTCCCTCAGTACTTGGGGCCTTTTCAATGTTGAACATCTCTCTGCCATTCCAGCTTCTTTCTCTTATTGCCTAGTTCCTTCTGGGGCCTTCATTTTGGGGAGGGTTCCCAGACAAATGTGTGCTGTTAATGTTTAATAATTGGCCCTTAAAAAAAAGTATATGTAAGACACTATAAGTTCAATCTCCATTGTTGATTTATTCTTTATCACTTTTTCTGAGTCTTGGGATTCGACAAAAACATTAAATCAAGCTCCAGTTTATAGTGTTTGCTGATTCTGAGGTGCAAGTGCCCACAGGGAAAATTTAACAGTCAGCTTTTGTGAGCCTACTTGAGCCATCTCTAGCATACTTCTGGGCCCTGACCAGCTATACTTCATTCCCATCTTTGCTGTGCTTCTGACTCTGGATTTTCCCACCATGCCTACTTTACCTTCTACCCCTCCAGCTTTTTATGTATTTCTTTATCCATCAGAATATAAGCTCCTTAGAGGTCAGGGACTATCTTTCTTTTTTGCTTTTATTGTATCCCCAGCAGTTAGTACAGTACCTGGCACATGGTAAGAGTTTAATGTTTGTTGCCCAATTTTAGACTTGTTTGAAGAATTGCCATTTGTGGAGACAATGAAAGGTGAGTAAAGGGCAGCATGACACAAATTGCTTTAGAGTCATGAGGACCTGGGTTCAAATTCTACCTCTCATACTAGCTGAGTGACTGGACAAGTCACTTAATCCTTAACCTTGCAGGTAACTTGGTTCATTTAATGGTCCCTTCCAGCTCTCATAGGGGCTCAAAATCAAATATTTGAGAAAAGGTTACGATATGGTAGTATAAGAACTATTGGTCATGTACTTAAGGTAGATATTTATTAGGGGAAATTATTTAATCATTTATGTATAGCTAATTCTTAGTATATTTTAAGGAGAAAGCATAGTTTGTGTTTTTTATCTAATTTTCTTGTGTGTCTTTGTGAAGTAGTTTTGTTTTCTTCTAGAATATTAATGTGTCCAAAGCAGCCCAGATAATGGAAAATTAATGTGAAAGAACTTTTCCTTTTTTTTTTTTCTGAAAGAGAATTTGACAATTTAGATCGATGTGGAAAAAGTTGATGCCTTTTCTTTTGGGACAGAGCACTTATTGGTGGGATATTAGAATCTGAATTTTTTCATCAACTTTCTAATTTGTTATTACTTCAGTAGACAGTTAAATGGCATCCTATTTTTCAGAGTTTTAATTTGCTTGTGAAAATCCTATCCGGGCGCTAGTTCCTAAGAGTAATGAGATAATAGTGTGTTCTTACAGAAGGAATACTAGACTGGGAGAGCTAGTTTCTAGTATGGGCTTTGGCTTTAATCTCTTTGGTTCTCAGTTCCCTCATTTGTAAAATGAGTAGATTTTTAATAGGTTGGGAATTCTTAACATGCTGTCTGTGAGCTTAAAAAATATTTTGGTCAAGGGCGGCTAGGTGGCAGTGAGTAAGAGCGCCGGCCCCAATGTCGGGAGACCTGGGATTGGTCCCGGCCTCAGATACTGGTCACCTACACAAAAATAACTGGCCGTGTAATCTTGAGCAAGTTACTTAAGCCCGATTGCTTTAAAAAAAAGTATTTTGGTTAACTGTATTTCAGTATAATTGGTTTCCTTGGCAATCCTGTGTATTTTATTTTATTCATTTAAAAACATTCTGAAAGGGATCCATAGACTTCACCAGACTGTGAAAGATGTATATGATAAAATGTGTAAGAACTCCTGTACTAGGTAATCCTTCAGTACCCTCCAGTTTAATTAGTCTATGATTTTGTGGTTGAATTTATTTTAAAAAGTTTTTGAAAGTCAGTGTTGAAGTTGATTTACTGCAAACTTGTGTTAAAACCTGCTTCCAGGGAACCTTCTTCTGAGAGTAGTGCTTCAGTGGTTCTTATGTCATGTGACAGTCACTGCTGCTAAATTTTCCTTGATCTGTTTTGAGAGATTTTAATGTATTTTGTAACAAAGGTTTTCCAATATAATCTTGTGCAGTCAACAATTTTTATCTTTCCATTGGAACTTAACATATGCATAATAGTTTTTTGGGGAAAGATTTTTTTCTCTCTTGCTAAATAAAGTCTCAGAGTATTCTGTAGGGCTCTATAGGTTAAAAAAACCTGTTTAAGGTCACATAACAACTGTGTCAGAAATGGAACTTGAACTTAGCTCTTCCCAGGTCTTAGGCCAGTTTTCTACTCTGTTATCTTGCTTCTCTTTCAAAATCTTACCATGGCTAAATTATATGTTATTAGCCCACCTTGTTCAGTTTGCTAAATGTAAAACTATTTATAATTTGAAATTACTGGCTTCTATTGCATTTTGTCAAATGCCCAATTTTTTACATTTCAGATACTGTTATCTACGCTTAGGCATGCTTTGGCAAGTCTTTTACCTGTCATGTAGATATATAGAGGATCTGCAGGGGTGGGGAATCTGTAGCCTTGAAGCCACATGTGGCCCTCTAGGTTCTCTAAGTGTGGTCCTTTGATTGAATCCAAACTTCACAGAACAAATCCTATTTGGATTCAGTCAAAAGAACATTTTAATTGGGGTGTACTTTCTCTTCTCTTGCTCCCCCAGTTGATCTAACTATGGCAGTTCTCAGGCAGACGGAGGGGATGGGATTTGAATCGAAGTTGTATGAAAACGTCATCAGTCAATTGCCTGACCTTTGATGGGGAGACAGGAAGAACAGCCTACGTTTTTATGCTAGATTTGAGTCACAGAAAACAGGTTTCCTACAGGAACTACTTGGCTTCAGCAATTGTGGGGAAATATCATTTCCCTTGAAAATGTTTTTATCTTAGACATGCAATTACTTCAAGTTGAAACAAACTTTTTTTTGCCCTCCGCTTTGATTCCTTATAGATGTATTTCTAGTTTTGAGCTTCATATAAAACTGACTGAGGAGTAACCTAATCCTCAAGATGTTTGTAACAGAAGTATTTTTAAAAGGACTGCACATTCAGGTAAAGCCCTAATTTCATTTTTGTTTAATAGTATAGAAACACTTTGCCCCTAGTATGGAGTTTGTGGCTTTTTCTTGTATGACTGGAAGGAATAGGTGTTTTTTTGAAGATGGCAATTTGAACTCTCTTAGACAGGTTTCCACTTGCTTAGGATTAACTAAGATATCCATGGGGGTGGTTATTTGGAACAAATAACAATGTTATGAGAGACTTTACTTGAAAAACAAATTAAGGAAATTAAAGTGATATCTGTGGACATATTTAGCAGTCTTTTGTAAAATGTGCATGTGTGTGTATTAGGGAAAGAAAAGGAAAAAACTCAGTTGGGGAGGAGAATGGCTGGGGGGGAGTGGAGGGGAGGGGGCAGGGTTGAAGGAAGAAAGGAAAGAGAAGAAAAAGAGGGGTAGGGAAAGGGAACAGTGCTGAAGGTTATTTGTGGATAGTAGTTCCATATGCTATTGAAAGCCTGATTCACAGGGTTCAGAAAAATTGTAATCTGTCTTTTATTTGCCACATATCTTTTAGATCTTGAGATAGTGCCTAGGATATAGCTATGATTCTTAAACAAGGGTTTTTTTTTTTCCCACCTAGTTTTTTTTTTTAAATTTTGTCATCAGCTATAGATCCATACTTATGTTTATTTTGTTTCAAAGTTTAAAACATCTAATATAACACATTCTTAGGTACCTGCTGTATGGTAAAGGAGAGTAAACAGTGCTGGGTAATGGGGAAAATAGATTATTTGAGTTTTTGGAATACATTTTGTGAATTTTTTGCACCTGATTTATCTTAGTTATATTTACCTTAGAATATATTTTTTATTTTTCTTAGCACATACTGACTTAAGAGTCAGGCTAGGAACATATTAAGCAGTAAGGGAATCTGTTCCAGGATTTTTAAAGTGCTCAGTATACCAATAACATGGATAACACAACAACAAACAACAACAATACTATAGCAACAATGACACTTTTATATTTGAATACACACTATTACTTTATAATACATAAGCTCTTTGTAGTTTAAAATGTTCTTTTACTTGTAGTGCACCATACTCTTTTCCAAATGGAGGAGGAAGCCAAGACTCTGGGACTGATTTACCTAAGGCAGGGGTGGGGAGCCCCTGATAAGGTTTCACATAGTGTTAATAGAGTTGGAACCAGGAGTCTGAGCTTCTGTCCTGTGTCCTGCCTCCCTTTCCAGTGTCTGTCACATAGAAGAGTAGAATGAAAGAGTTACCTCTTCTTGGCATAGTTGTCTGTGCTCCTAATTTACATATACTTAAATTGATGGGCATCTTAACCTTTTTAATGGCATTTCTAAGATGATGGGAACAAATCTTTAGTTCAATTGAGGAAAGCTTTGACTTCTATTATTTCTACAATAAGAAATTTTTTTTTGAAAATCTTAAAGTTCTATTTGATAAATGCAAAAAGTAATGCAGAAAATTATGATATAATGAGTGGAATTCCTCTTAGAAAACTAAGCCTTTATCAGGGAGATATTTCATTTTTGCACAGTCTCTTAAAGGCTTATATATTACTTGATCCATATAGATAAAATTCAGCATATTTTTTTCTTTTAGGGAGTAATAAGCATTGTACCATGTGATATTCTTCATTGGCAATTTCTTGTTTACTGCAGGTGGGTGGCACAGTGCATAGAGTATTGAGCCTGGACTCATCTTCTTGAGTTCAAATCTGGCAGCAGATATTTACTAACTGTTTGACCCTGGGCAAGTCACTTAACTCTCTTTGCCTCAGTGTCCTCATCTGTAGGATGAGCTGGAGAAGGAAATGGCAAACCACTCCATTATCTTTGCCAGCAAAAACTCAAATAGGGTCAGGAAGAATCTGACAGGACTGAACAACAACAATACATTTAAATACAAATTAATTTTTCGAATAGTCCTTCCACCTCTAAAATTTTGTGGGTGATTTTTTGATTCAAAATAGATTTGATTCAAAGTATACATATTGTAATCATAAAGCACTATTTATACACATGTGTATATTATTCTTACTATTCTAAGTTTAACTAGATTTCTCCAAGTTTCAGATTTTTCAGAATCCTTTTAATGCAGAAGACCCTATAGTAGTAGAAAAAGTATTGAATTCTAGGAATCAAGACCTGAGTTTCAGTCAGCTCTTTTATGAACTAAGATTTTAATCTTGGGCAAGTACCTTATTCTCTCTGCACCTGTTTCTTCATATATAAAATGAGAAGATTGGATTGAGATGATTTATAAGATCCCTTCAACCTCTGTGCTAATGTTATAATTGATGATGGCATCAAGATATTCTGATCTCAGTTAAAACTTACATGTTTATATCCCAGTATACTTACTTTTTAAATTAAATTACTGTAATTATAAACTGATTTTAAATCTTGGTATAAAGGTCAAGGGAATATAAAACTATTGTATTAATAATATTTGTTTTTTAAATTTTATTTTTCTAAAACTTAAATATACAATAAGAAAAAATATATTATAAACTTAAATACAAAATAAGAAATGACAAAAAAAACATGTTCTGTGCATAGCAGAATGTAAGAGAAAATTCAAAATATATAGCAATAAATTTCCATTTCAAGAAAGTCTACTCTACCTTGTGTTGAAAACTATCCATCTTTTCTTTGCTTCCTTGTAAGTTTTCTTTTGTCCTTTTTTGTGTACTTTTTATTTTGTTCTTTTTTCCTGCCCCCAGAAGGTTACAGTTAAGTATAGATATATTTATATATAGATATATACATACACATATACATATATAAACATATACTTTCCCTTACAAATTCTACTCCTGATCTTTGCTTTATGTTTGTGTGTATCTCCTATTTCCTATCTCTCCTGACTCCTCTACTTCTATCTGCTACCTTGCCTTTCCCCCCACCCCCTCAAGGATCCCTCCCTTATCCTTCTATTACCATTAATCTAAACACCCTTCTATGTTCCCTTTTGACCTATTTCCTCACCTTCCCCTCTAGAGAATCTTTCCCTTATCCTTTCCCCCCTCCCTATCCCCTTAATGTTTTATTCCTTTCCGAATTTAGATGACTTTTATAGTCTTATACTTTTATTTATTAAATATTAAAATATTATATATTTTTAAACCCATTCCTGATGAAAGTAGGTTTCCAGAACAAACAGCCTTCCTCCCCCATCTAATTCCTCTGTGTCAATTCTTCCTCTTGCACCTCATTCGTATAAAATCATCACTCATCTTGGAGATTCCAAAACAGTTTTACCTTTTTAAGCCATATCATACTCAGGTCTACTCTCATCTCTCTTAAGAACTACCCAATTACTAATAATCTTAGACATACGTTTTACATTTTGCATACATAAAAGGTAAACAGTCTGTCCTTATTGAGTCCCTTGTAGTAAGTCTTTGATACGTACTTTATATTTCTTTTGGCTCTTGTATGTCAAATCTTCTATTAAGTTAAGGGTTTTTTTTCTTTTTAAACAAAGTTCTGAAAGTCTGACAATTCATTAAATGTCCATTTTTAAAATTTTTGTTCAGAATTATGCTTGGCTTTGCTGGGTATGAAAGTTTTGGCCAGAACCGTAATTCTTTTGCTCTTTGATATATAGATCAAGACCTGTAGTCTTTTAGTGTCACCACTACTAAGGCTTGTGTGATTCTAATTGTGGTACCGCCATATTTAAACAGTTTTTTTCTTGTTGCTCATAATATTTTTATCCTTAAATAGGGGGTTTTGGGATTTGACTAATATTCCTGTGGGTTTTCCTTGTAGGATCTCTTTCAGGTGGTGATTGGTGAATTTTTTCTATTTCTAGTTTCCTTTTTGTCCTAATGCTTCAGGATAATTTTCTTCAATTATTTTTTGTATTACATCATTATTTTTTTTTTGATCCTAGCTTTCATGTAGTCCAATTATTCTTATGTTTCCTCTTCTTTATCTGTTCTCCAGATCAGTTATTTTGTCAAAATTCTTCCCTTCTTCATAGATTGACAGGTAAACTGTTGCAAAAATTTTAATTTTATGTAGTTGAAGTTGTCTTTTTTCTTTTACAATCTTCTATTCTTTGTTTTCTTAGTAATTATTGAATTAGCCAAAGTTATGAAAAGTACTTGATGTGATTTTCTTTTGATTTATTTTAATGGTTTGACCATTTATATTCTGGTCAATATACATTTTGAGGTTATTTGGTATATATAGTATGTATAAGATGTTGGTCTAAACGTAATTTCTGCCAAATTTCTTTGAATTAAAAAAAATTCATGTAGCCGATCCTTCCTTTCTTGAAACAAGTGATTGTAAAGAATGGAATCAGTATATCCAAGTTGCGTAAAGTTCAGTTGGAGTGTATTCATTGTTAGTCATGTGTTTATTGACTTTGAACTTTGCTTTCATTGAAAAAAAGAGTGTATTTATGTGGGAGTTGTACTTTAATCGAGTCAATAATTTTGGCTGTTGCTTTGTTACCTTTACTCTCACCTGGCCCTCTCTAAGATAAGGGGCCAAGCCCATAGGTTTGGAACACTGAACTTGGGCAAACAACTCTAAATACTTTAGCTATTTCTGTCTTCCTTCTCCAGTTTGTTGACTTATTCATTTGTTCCATAGAATTGTTGATATAAGGTTACTTTGTAAGATGAAACCCTGTAAGTTGAATAGTTTGACCCTTTTTCAGATTTTTAAGTGTTTCTTTTTTTTTGTGGACAATCTATCTGAGGTGGAATTTTCAGCACGTAGTATGTAGTGATTATATACATTCTAGGATAAACCTTAAAAATGGTTATTTAAAAGAATTATTTTTCTCCCTTTTCTTGTTCTGAGAATCTGTAACCTGGTTAGTTTAATGTTTTGTATCTGCTCTTTAGTCTAGTTGTAATAAGTTAATTCAAGCAGTGTTTGAAGTTAAATCAAGCGATGGAATTAGCTAATTTTCTATTGGACATTTCTATTGTATGTCCTGTAGGTATCTCATATTCCACTATGTCTAAAACAGAACCTATCTTTTTCCCTTACCTTCTTCACTTGACTGTTTTTGTTAATAGTACCTCCATCCTTACTGTCACCCAGGTTTACAGCCTCAGAATCATCTTCGACTCTTTACTCTCATTGTACCATACCCGGTCATTTGCCCAATCTTTTTGATTCTTCTTCCACATCTGCCCCCACTTCTCCACTCATGCATTCACTCCCTTAACCCAGGGCTTTCCACATCTCTCCTCCCAAATGGTCCTTCTGCTTCTGCTCACTCACTTTTCTACTGCTTCCTCTACCCACCCGCCAAAGTGACATTCCTAAAGCAGGTATGACTGTTCTTTTCACATTTGCAGAGTTCTGTTTGCCATTTAAAGCCCTTCAGAAATCTGACTTTACCTTCCATTTCCTGACTTATTTTCCTCTACCTCCTCATGGAATTCTGCATCCCAGCCAAATTAGTTCACTTGCTTTTCCTCATCCCTGACATTGCCATGTCTCATCTCTGTATCTGCAGAGGCTGCCTTCTTTGTGTAATTGTCCTTTATTTTTTGAAGAGGACCATGGCATCAGGGAAATGATGATATGACTTGCCATTGGCTTTGATTTGAGTGAGGGAGGCCGCCTTCCATGCCCACAGTGGATGACTTCGATTCTTAGAATCCCCAACTCCAATGCCGCCTCCTACTTGGGACCATTCCTCATCCCTGACATTGCCATGTCTCATCTCTGTGTCTGCATAGGCTGCCTTCTTTGTGTAATTGTCCTTTATTTTTGAAGAGGACCATGGCATCAGGGAAATGATGATATGACTTGCCATTGGCTTTGATTTGAGTGAAGGAGTCTGCCTTCCATGCCCACAGTGGATGACTTCGGTTCTTAGAATCCCCAGCTCCAATGCCACCTCCTACGTGGGGCCATTCCTCATCTTCTGAGTTGTTGGTGCCCCCTCCTCTTCTCCCAACAAAATTGACTTGTATTTACTTTGTACATATTTTAACATGTAGTTTTTCCAGATAGAAACCTTGAAGTACTAAGATAACACTTGATGGATAGTAGGCACTTAATAAGTTGATTGATTAATTTGGTAGAATATCCTCATGAACACCTTACTTCAGATAGACTGAGAAGAGTTGCCTCGTAGACTTGCATAATATCAGATTCTTATTTTGCAAGCTTAGGAGTGATTGCAAAGGGTCCATACAGCTTTAGATGAGAAATAAGAGGTGAAGCAGCTACATTTGGAAACCACCTGTTTGGAGTCAATTAAGAAGCATCTGCTAATTACTTATCACATACTAGATTGTATACTAGGTGTTGGGCATGCAAAAACAGAAATGAAAGTTCAAGCTTTTTAGATGGATGTATAGGGCTTATTGTGTTCGCAAGTAGGTCAGTATTTTTAAAAATACAGTGATGGTGGTCGATAAGATCAAGTTGTTATCAGGTTGTAATCAAAAAGGGCCTCTTGATAGATGTGGCCCTTGATCTTTAAAGGTTCCAAAAGACAGATCAAGAGGGAAAACCTTCCTTGTATGGGGAATAATAGCTTGTGCAAAGGCAAGGAATTAGGAGGTGGGTTGTTGTTTAGAGGGGAATAGCAAGTAGATCAATTTGGCTGAGAGAAATAGTTTTTGAGGAGGGAGTAATGTACCTTTCAGTCATTGCTTAATTATAAAGCTCTACATTTCTTAATTAGTTTTAGTATTGGATTAGAATAAACTAGAGATTTTTTTTTCAATTTTCTAGAGTCATACGTACTATCTAAAGAATGATTTCAAATTTTAGATGGCTTTTTCATGTTATGTCTACTTTATCTGTGTTTGGGGGGTTTTCTTATCAGAAATATCCAGAATCCTTTCCCGAATTTTTCACTTTTGATTTCAGACTTGATTTCTGGAATCTTTAACAAAAGAATCAATTCACCCTTAACAGTCTACAGTATGAAACAATTTTAGGACAATTTCTTTGAAATACATTTGCAATGTTTCCTCCTTTCCCCCTACACATACTATAATTGATTCTTCGTTTTTGAATCTGAAGGGTTTTTTTTTTAAGGAATTAATTTTGTTTTGGAGGGCAGTGTAAGATGTCTATATATGGATATATACATATAGATGTCATGGCATATATATTTGTTTTTGTTGTCAGAGAAGCCAAATAATTGAAATATAAAAATATAGTAGGGCATGTAGATTTCTGCTCCTTTGTGCATTTGTCAATGATGTGAATTATTTTGAGCCTGTTTTGACTTGTTAGATTTATGCTGTCTACAACATTACTACTGAAAAGAAAAACTAGAAGTGGTTGATTCTGGGCTCAGGATTTCTTTTGCCCCACCTTTTTGTAAATTGCTACTCCTTCCCTTGTCTTTTCAAATAGGAATCTTGTATTTTGATGAATATTTGAGTAAATTTAATCAAAATTCTGTTTATTTTAGCTTATCAGTAAAGTTCTTGGGGGAAGCCAAGATGACTTCTAAAATTTTCTTTTGTATCATTTCTAGAACATCTTAAACAATTTTGAAAAATTTGTAGAATTGACAAGCATTTTGCTTAAAAAAAAAAGAGCATTTGGATTAGAAGGCCTGAGTTTTATTACATTTTGTAACATGAACTTGCTGTGTTTCTTGGAGTTAATCACTTAACCTCTGTACCATGTTCTTTCTTTGTAAAATTGACTTAGTATCTCATAGGATTGTTATGGCACTCAAAGGAGATGGTGGCTCATAGAAGCAGTTTACCTAGGTAAGGGGTTATAGCCATGTAATTAGTATGGTCCTAAATATTAGTTGTTGTTTAATTCTCTTAATTCTCTTCTTTTGAAAAATAAGGATTTTTTTTGTTTGTTTTGGGGTGAATATAAACCTATATAGTATTATTAGGGTGGAAGCTTATTGGCTTAATATTTTTTATGCTGTAAAACTTAGGTGCCTCAAAAAATAATTCTCATTGTAAAACTTCTTCAAAGACTAAATTAGGGCTTGTTCTACATGGCCTTTAAAATATAGGTGGAGGAGGGGCGGAGTAGAAGCAAGACCTCCCCATTGCTCCGGCTTTCACCTTCCCCAATCCATGTAAAAAGGGGACTCTGAACAAACTTTGGAGCTGCAGAACCCACAAAATGATACAGAGAAGCTAACCTCCCACTGAGGAAATCAGCCAGCCCCACATCGAGGCTTTAGCCCCAGGGCGAACCTGACCAGCCACAGTCCGGACTCCAGATCAGCAGCAGTTGTGGCTGTTTCCAGAATTATCAACACACAGATGCTAAGGACAAAGTGAGAGGTCAGTGCAGTCTGGACTTTGGGACCCAGTAAGTGGGAGTGCATGGCTTTTGCCCCAGGGGTGAGAAGCCGCTGAGACTCCAGCAGAGCCAGCCAGCACCACGTGGCAGCTTCAGCTCCTGGCCTGCAGAGTGTAGGGGGACCAAGCACCAGTCTGAGGGGTAATGGCTCTTGCTTTAACCTGCTTGGATCTGGATTGTGGTCTAGGGTGGAGGTCCTGGGGTGAGTGTCCAGCTTGCCAGAGCGTGTGGAGGCCTCAGAGAGGGTACCCATCTAATACCTCCAGCAGCTGAGAAAACCCCAGCATTTGGGATGAAAGCTCCCCTGTCTGGTGGCAGAGTCCTATTGTGGCAAAAAGCCCAGGGGTCAAGTGACCAAGAGGCAACATGACCAGGCAAAGGAAACAAAGCAGACAGAAGATTCGAATATTATTGACTCCTATTTTGGGGACAAAAAGGAGCAAAGCATGGAACAGGAGGAAGACAGGGAAGTCAGAACTCCTGCACCAAAAGCTTCAAAGGAAGTTGCAGTGAAGTTTCCCCATTATGAACGAGCTGGTTACAGGCCATAGAGGACCTTAAGAAGCAGATAACGGAAGTGGAGGAAAAATTGGGAAGAGAAATGAGAATGATGTAAGAAAATTACGAAATGAGAGTCAACAGCCTGACTGAGGAAAATACCACCTTAAAAAACAGACTGACTCAAATGGCAAAAGAGGCTTAAAAAGGCAATGAGGAGAAGAATGCCTTAAAAAGCTGAATTTGCCAGATGGAAAAAGAATCTCAAAAGCTCAGAGGAGAATCATTGCTTTAGAATTAGATTGGAGCAAATGGAAGCTAATGACTTTATGAGAAATCAAGATGCTGTTAAACAGATCCAAACAAATGAAAGAATAGAAGGCAATGTGAAATATCTCATGGGAAAAACCACTGACCTGGAAAATAGATCCAGGAGAGATAATTTAAAAATTATTGGACTACCTAAAATATAGGTGGAATGGGTAACAGCCTGCATGTGTGATTTAAAGTCTGCTGAAGTACCTTCTCACCCTCTGTTGACCTGTTCAGTGCTTGAACTTTTCAGTTTTGTCACTGTTCCTTTGTGTTAAATATTATGCTTCTAGAAAGTTTATGTAAAATGTGTATTTGACCTGGGAAGTAACAGGTTAACATTAGCAACCATTAACAGATTTGTTCTGGTTACCTTATTTAACAGAGAACTATAATCTACAGGAATTGGATATAGACCAGGTAATTTTGGGTGGGAAAGAGTTGTTCAAAGTTCAAAGCATTAGGACTGGGTCAGGGAGGGTTTTTTAGGACCAGCCCTATTTAATAACTGTTGTGGTAAGTGTTATACCTTACCAGATTTATACCGAAACTTTAATTTGGTCTAGGAGTAAATTTTCTTGAATGCATTTTTTTGGGGCTACTTTTCATAAGCCAAATTATTCATTATCTGGTAGCTACATTACTGGTCATGATTCCATCTAGGTCTGGTTCTTAGCTAAGACATTCTTGTTATCTTACTTGGATAATTTCATGTTTGATATAACTTACTAGAATTTATGCCCCATTGGCATCACCTTCAAGAACTCAGTATCCCCTCCATGCTGAAATGTGGCATCAGAGTAAATTTTGTTGTGGAACCACCCATTTCAACAAGTTTCAGATTCATTGAATTATGAGGAGTAGGATATTTAATATTCTGCTGTGGTGGTCAGCTTCTTGCTAACTGATAATACCATTAATATTTTTCTTACAATAAGCATTTTATAGAATTTTAAGTGATAAAAATATTAATTCTTTTTTCTTAATTGAGAGAAATATAAGAATTGCATTAGTATAATGTAATAACTGGGATTTCAGAAAACATTCATTGGTAGGATAGCTTATTTTAATGAATCTAGAAAGGTTTTTCCTCTGATTTTTAATCATTGAGGCCTCTCAATCTGCTTTGACAGGTTTGCCTCTTACCTTGCCCTAAATTTTTATTGAGCTGAAAAAGTTGTAGTGGTTCCATTAAGGTTTGATCATGGTGCTACATTTATTATAAATGAAATCTTTTAAGAAATAAATTATGGATCTGTGTGGAATGACTTGCAGTGAAGTTTCCCCATTCTGAATATCATATATTCATTCTTATTACTTCCTTGTATTTTTTAACTAACTTCAGTATTGTTTCCCCATATGTATGTAAGTCATTGTGTATTTCAAGGTAATGTAAGAGCTATTGAGTATTAATACAATTGATTGGATTAACTATTGAGACCAAATTAGAGGTGTTTCTAGTTTGGGGAAAGGAATGGTAGTGTGAGAGGTAACAAAGGGTTAAATTTCTACAGAACTGCAAGAATTGCTGAACAAGACTCCTGATAAAAAGTAACAGACTTGGGGGAGTTGAGGCAGTAGCCTTGGAAGGAAGTCCAGTTCCCAGTTTCCAGAGAACTCCTAGATAATACTAAAATGAAACAATTTAGATCAGAAGGAGCTGGCAGCAGCAGTGGATTTGACCAATCAGGAAACATACAGTGGCCTTGGGGCACCCAGGCCCAGATAATGATGTATCTAGGTTAGACTGAAGGGGATTCAGTATTCTGAGGTTGTCACTGTGCTTGCTTAGTGGACCTCATGTATTATGTATGTTATCTAACAAGATTAGAGCCTCATTAGTAATAATTAGGTTAATGTTTAGGAGGGGCGTGTAACCCTTGCTTATTTAACCCAGCTTTAGCTTCAGTACCTCGGCCTCCTCTCTCTTGGTGTTGTCCCAGAGACTGGACCACCCCCTTCTCAAGAGATTTTAATAAAACTTTCTACCTTCACTTTGAGGTCTCTGAGTAGTCAATTTGGGTTAGGATCTCCATATCCCACACAGATCTATAGTTGTTTAACTTTCATTTATGCTTTAATGAATTTATTTTTCTGGTTTAAATAAATTTATCTAGTTTCTGTTTTGTGAATATCAGTTTTATAAAGTTAGATACATATATATGGGCAGTTTTTTCAAGATTATTGGGCATCAGCTTGACCCATTTTGCTATGTAGCCATTGATTAGAACTTTGTTATTTCCTTAGTTTTTACCACGGAAACTGTGTGGACCTTGGTTTAATTGCTTGGGATGATAATTTCCGTTTTCTTTCAAATTCTCTCCCTCATTTGAATCTTAGTAAGAGATTATGGAAATTAATTGGTCTTCTAAAAAATCAAGGGCTTTGAGCTCATTAGCCCAATTAGGCCTGTTGTGGCTGAACTTAAAACTCTACTTTAAAGACTGCTGGAAGGAATAATTATGGTAATTAGGGTCCAGTTTATCCTGTTTCCTTTTTTTTTTTTTTTAATCAAAGCTAATCACTAGTAGTAGGAGGTGATCATCATTAAAATAAGTTTAAAAAATTTTTTTTAATCAGAATTATTGGAATTTCATGTCTTGAATCTCATGGCAGGGAGCTAGGCTTAGTTAACAGCTTCTCAGGTTGCCATCTCATATTGAGGTTGAGGAGATACTCAAGCTAACTGTTGGTTAGACTTGGAAGTATGACTAGACCTCCATTTACTAAATTTTCTTCTACCTGATTGCCAGGGCATTTGATTCTTGGATGTTTTTCAATACTAAGAAGTTATAATTATATTGCTATATTAAATAGAGCCTGGGAGAGAGAAGTGGCGTCTCCAGCCCAACTCTTTCTCCATTTCATATTACTTAGGATACTGTGAGAATACATTCATTGGGTGGTTCCAGGTTTGCCTCTTGGCTTAATAAGGCTTAACACGTTGGTAAAATTTAGGCAGAATGGGCTTTTGAACAAGACAAGCTATGTGAACCACAAATGTCATATTTTACTATACTGAAAGTGTCACCTCCTTCAAATATGTAACAGAAATGCAGAGTTGCTTAAACTGATTTACACAGCCACCCAGTCAGTCAGTCACTAAACATTTCTTAAGCACTTTGCTAAGTGCTGGGAATATAAAAAGAGACAAAAGACAAGTCAGTGTAAAGGAGAGCCTTATAAGCTAATGGGGGGAAGGCAACAAGTTAACAAATATACACAAACAAGCTATATACAGGATAAATAGGAAATAAAGGATATAAAAGAAAATAAAGAAATAAATAGAAAATAAAAGGGAAGGCACTAGAATTAATTGGGGTTAGGCAAGGTTTTCTGTAGAAGATGGTATTTTGTTTGGGACTTGAAGGAAGCCAGGGAAGCCAGGAGGTATAGATGAACAGAGAGAGTGTTCCAGACATGACAGACAACCAGAGAAATGCCTGGAGCCAAGAGATGGATTGTCTTACTTATAAAACATCAAGGAGGTCAGTATCAGTAGATTGAAGAATATATGATGGGGAGTGAGGTATGAGAAGACTGAAAATGAATGTGCATGTAAGTTATATTATAAAGGACTTTGAGTGCCAAACAGAGGATTTTGTATTTGATCCTGGAGGTGATAGGGATTCATTGGAATTTATTGAGTAGGGGTTGTATGTGTGACATAATTGGACCCATGCTTTAGGAAAATCATTTTGGTGTCTGAATGGAGTATGAGGAAGATAGATCCATCAGTAGGCTGTTGCAGTAGTCCAAGAGTGAGTTGTTGAGACCTTGTGCCAGGGTAGTTAGTATCAGAAGAGAGAAGGAAGTGTTTTGGAGCAATACTACAAATGTGAAATTCATAGGTCTTGGAATTGAATTAGCTGCGGGAGGTGAGAGATAGTGAGGAGCTGAGGACAAGGACAACCTGAGAGAACAGAACGTTGTTGCGCTTGACAGTAATAAGGGAGTTGGGTGTGTCTAGGTGTGTGTGTGGGGGGGTTAGGGGGGATATAATAAATTCAGGTGAAACTTGTGGGACGCCTATGGTTTGAGTGGGACCTGGAGGAGGATCTAGTAGCGGAGACTGAGGAGTGGGGTCTAATAGGTAGGGAGAGAACTAGGAGAGAGGTATGCCGCCCAAATCTAGAAAGTAGAGTGTATCAAGGAGAAGAGAGGGGTCTGCAGTGTCAGAGGCTGCAAAGAGGTTGAGGAGAATAAAGGCTGAGAAGAGACTGGATTTGGCTGTTAAGAGGCCATGGTTAACTTTGGAAAGAGCAGTTTCAGTGAATGATGAGATTGGGATGTTGGTTGTAAGGGGTTAGAAGAAAGGGAGAGTAGAGAAAACGGAGGCACTTAATATAGATGTCCTTTTCAAGGAGTTTAGTCACAAAGGGCAGAAGAGTTGCAAGACAATGGACCAAGTGAAAGTTTTTTGGAGATGGAGGAGACATGTGCATGTTTGTAGGTAGCAGGGAAGGAGCCAGTAGACAGGGAGAAATTGAAAATAAGTGATACAGTGGGGATGACGAAGGAGGCCATGTCTTTTTTTTTTTTTAAGAGCAATTGGGGTTAAGTGACTTGCTCAAGGTCACACGGCCAGTTATTTTTGGTATGGGAGCCAAGTATCTGAGACCGGAACGGATCCCTGGTCTCCCGACACTGGGGCCAGCTCTCTTGCTTGGGGACCATATGTTGGAGGAGACGGGGTGAAGGAGGAGATAGTAGCAGAAGGCTTATGAGTGATATAAGGAAGAAGAGAGAAGTGGGAGCTCATGACAAATGGCTTATTTATTTTCCTGTAAAATATGAGGCAAGGTTCTTAGCTGAGAAGGTGGGGACAGAGGGAATCATGGGAAGTTTGAGGAAGAATATAAAGGCTTGGAAGAGCTGTGGAGAGTAGGGTGGTGAGTTGGTAACAGAAGTGAGGGCTCAGTTGAAGTTGTGAACTTAAATTTGTTGTGAACCTAGAATGATTGCATGATTTTCTACACTTTCGTTCAGCAGCGTACATATAGAAGCAATGGAGGTAAATAGTGGAAATGATCTAAAGCTGAGTGAGGCTTGGCAGGGCACAATCAGAGATATGAGAAAGGGATCCAGGGACTCAAAAGAGGAGAGAGTAGTGTTGAACTGGTTCATCAAGGGGTCAAGATTGGGAAAGGTGCAGAGTGTGGCTAGTGAAGGAGACATGGCCTGGGAGAGAACTGAGGGGTTTAGGGATTGAAAGTCATGGTGTAGATGAATAGTTGGGTTTGGTATGGGAAGGCAAGACAAAAAGAAAGGGAGAAAGCTGATGGATTATAGTCAGATAAGGTTCAGCAAATTGTTTGAAGCAATCTGAAAGTAGAAGAGGTTTTTATTCTCAAGTAGTTGAGTTTCAGTAATTACTTGCCATTCACTTTCCCAGTGAACTTCTGACAAAGAAGCCATGTAAAGTGTCTTAGAAGATTTTGTTCCTGTATATTTTTATGAGGAAAAAATATTCAAAATGGAAGAAAGAATATGGCACTTAAAAAATTTAAGTACATTCTTTTTTTTTCTTTTTGTGGGGCAATTGGGGTTAAGTGACTTGCCCAAGGTCACATGGCTAGTTTTTGTGTTAAGTGTCTGAGGCCAGATTTGAACTCAGGTTCTCCTGACTCCAGGGCCAGTGTTCTATTCACTGCGCCACCTAATGAGGATAGGGAATGTGTTGGTTATGGAGTATATTTAGAAGATGACATGTTTCCTTGTTTTTTTTTTTTATTAGGTCCAAGAATGTTAATTTTGTGTTGTACTTTACGACTTTAGTGTCAAAGCAGTGACTACCAGGACACCTACCATCCAGGCTGTGAAGTGTAGTGGTGGTGTTGGTTGGTGGGCTGGCTTTGATAAGGAGAGGGATGAATAAGCTTTGGAAAAGTCACTGAATGTGGAATACTGACTCTCTTAGGGCTTTGTAAAAAGATTGCCTTGTTGAGATTATGTAACAAATGGATGTTTATAATTACAAATTATGTAACAAGCAGGTCCAGTCAGGGCAGTTTCTTGATTTTTCTTCAGCATAGGGAACAGTTACCTCTGAAGGACTTTTTGGGAGATACCCTTATCCCCATGTGACAGTACTTGGGGTCTCATTGTCTTTTTTGTCCCGCTCTTTCACCTCTGAGTCTTCTCTTGAGCCCCTCTCTTCTCCTCCATTAATTCCCCTCCTTAATTTGTCCCAGGTGTAGTTTTAGTCATTATTTAATAATAATTATTCTTCAGACTTTTGAAAAATCACTATTCTTCATGTTAAAAAGATACTAGTCAATTTCAACAAAGATCATTACAACAATTTTTCTAAGCTTGCCCATGCTCCTTTTTGCTTTTTTGATTTTGTTACTAGTAAATTCTTTTTTTTTTTCCCTTTGGAGGGGGGAAGGCAAGGAAATTGGGGTTAAGTGACTTACCCAAGGTCACATAGCTAGTATGGTGTGTCAAGTGTCTTCAAGAAGCCACATTTGAACTCAGGTCCTCCTGACTCCAGGGTGGCTGCTCTGTTCATTGCACCACTTAGCTGCCCCTACTAGTAAATTCTTGATGAATAATTCAGTTCATTGAGTTGTTTTGATTCCAGTTTTCATTTATGTAGTCATTGTTGTCATTATCATCATCATCAGTTGAATTGTGTGGCAAAATTCGAAGTCCAGGAAGAATATTGGAAGGCCGTATAGGTTTTAGAAGTTAGTTTGTGACATAGTTAATGTAACAGTGGGATATTTCTTTGGAATTAGTAGACTGTACCTCTATTTACCTTGGATTGAATAGTGTCAAAAGCGGGCAGATTTGGGGTTTAGAGCATTCAAGAGATATTGTAGTTCAAAGAGCAATGGCAGGTGTTTTTAGGAAGTCCCAAGAACATTTGTGTTAGCCAGCAGTGGGAATCTTGTGACTGTGGCAATATTGAGTACAATTAAATTTCTGTTAACATATGCCCTTTTAAAAGAGAACCCAAAACCCAGTATAGAAAAATGGACATTTGTGTAATAAGTTAGGAATGATAGTTTACATTGGTTAGGGGAATGGAATTAAAGATATAGGTTTAGGTATATGTACATTGTGCAATGAAAGGTTCTGTAATATTGGAAATGCCCTCATAGGATCATAGTGTTAGAGCTGGAAGGCATTTCAGAGGTTTTTTTATGGATAAGAAAACCTAGATCTAGAAGAGGTTGTGACATGTCCAATGTCACACCAGTGATAGTGACAGACCTGAGACATTACTCCATTTCTTTACCCTAAATATAGCACATTTTACACTATAGAGAGAAGCTAAGGATAATAGAGGACCCCCTTCCCTCCAAGATAAATGAAGTCTGGAAACTGACATAACAACAAATTTGTATGATCATAGGATTTAGTTGGAAAGGGACCTAGAGGTGATGTAATAACTTTATTTTGTAGTTAACAAAATTAAAGCCAAGAGAGGTGAAGTGTTTTTTTTTTTATTTTAGATGATGCAGGTAGTAAGGCTAAAAGCTAGCATTATAACTCAAGTCTTCTGACTCTTAAGTCCGATGACCTTCCCCCCCTTTCCTATACTGAATGACAAATAGTGCAGTTCGCTACATTCCAAAATAGAAAATATTGTGCTTATTTTTGTTCATGTTCACACGGTCCACTTAGTAGTTTGTTCTGCAATGAAATTCAGCCTCTTTCTTGGACCTTTTTTGGTTCTGTGGTATATAATATGCTAATAGTCGACATTTTAATGCCATGAATTAGTACCATCATGGAAGCCATACTGTCAACACCTTACTTCCCAATAGTTTCATGGAACTTATCAGAAACTGTTGCAATATACATATGTAAATTCACTCCCAGACCTTCTTGTCCTACAAGGATAAACCCGTTGCCATTTTTTGGAAGACCTGAGAATATTAACAATACTAATCAGGGAGAACATTTAGATTTTGATTTAAAAATCATAATATAAATAGGGAGCCTCCAAAAATAGGATTTCATTATCCACAATTTTGAATATTTCTACCGTCTTGATTACTTTTGATGTCTGCAGATGCTTTGAGGGTATATAGTCTTATTTAAGGAGAGATGAACAATTTACTAATCAGAAGACAGTTTAGTAGCTAGTTGAAGCTTTCTCTCTAAAAATAACCAGAAAAAATGGCATGAACATTAGAAAAGGAAGAAACTTGAATGTCATCAAACCTAAGTATTAAGGACTTCTTCTATAACCTATTCATCAAAAATAGATTGGCTAGCTTATATCTATTGATCAGAACTTTATTTTTAAAATGTCTTATTCATTAGCTCTTGTGGTTCCAGTTAAGTTCTCTACTCTGGTTTTTATTTTCATCATGAATACAACTGAACCCTTCTTTAAAAACAACAGCAACAAAAAAGTCCTGTTTTCAGTTTGCATGAAGGTGGAACCAAGTTCCTCACCATAACTGTTAGCTTTCAACATATTAAGTTCAGATACTTTGCTAAATGTTGGGAATGGAAAGAAAGGTAAAAGGCCGTCGCTGTCCTGAAGGAGGTTACGGTCTAGTGGGGGAAGGCAGCACATAAAAGAAACTGAATAGGGATGGGGGAGAGAAGGGAAGGCATACAGTAAAAGGGCATGATGAAGCCCTGCAGCCCGGTGGGAAATGATAAAGTGTGTCTGCCCTGCACCGCCTTCTCAAATATAGGAGCTAGGAGGAGATGTCCCTGGGAGCGCTCTGTCTTTTCCTTGGGAGGGACCCAAGAAGCAAGGGGTACTGAGGAGGTGTGTTTGAGAGTTGATTTGATCTTGCAGGAAGATGAATTTCTGTAGATAATGGAGAAGTTCAGTGGAGCAGCCAGATGGGATGTGATGAGTCTCTCCTTAAATGGAAGACCTCAGAGGAATAGAGAATTCCTTCTTGTCTGATATTTGGACTAGATAGCCACTAAATTCTCATTCAGGTCTAGAATCTTGTGATCCATAAACAAATGGTAGAGTCTTAAAGATGCCAGAATTTTAAGTTCTTTTCCCGATCAATTTAACTGCATCTTTCAGATAGGTTCTTAATTTTAAGTGACATTAGAATGAATTTTCCATTCCATCTTACAGGAGACATTATTTAAATTAGAAAACATTGTCACATACTTTAGAAAATGTTTTTCTTGGCATTTATTTCTAGCTTCATGGTTTGCAAAAGAACAAACTAAATATAAGAGAATGCTTGGTATTCGTGTCAACAATGGCTTCCTTGGGTGGTAAAATGTCAAGGGGGGATTTGGTATCACTTATTTTTAATTAACATGAACTCATGTGCTATGAGGAATAAACATTCTTCTGGTGGTTTATACATAGCTAATCTTACAAATTCTTCTGTCAGAAATTACCAAACTAAATTGAGTCTGGACACTTGATGTCAGAGGCATTTTTCTCGTGTTTTATTTGCTTCATAATGTACCCTTGACTTATGTAATTGACAACTCTATTGGTTGTATTGGAAGTTTCTATTGAGTTCCTTTGGGAGTGAGAATTATATCCCAAGAATTGGACAGATTTTCTTAATTTCACTCGTTTTCCCCCCTCCCCCCAATCAGTGAGAAAACATTGGATACTTTGCCTATAATAATTATATGCCTTTGGGTGGAATTCACTGTTAATGTATTCAAATAAAGTTAAAATTGATATTGGTAACAGTAGTATTTTATCTTTATTTTTTATATCTGTTATTTCTACAATCAGTACATAAATATAAACCACATTTTTTCCCCTGCAAAAACAACTTCTATATATTTTTAATTTCAGGAACTAGTCTATTACAACTATAAGCTTTCAAAATAAGTGATAAGCTTCCTCTTAATAAATATCTTAGGGAATGTATATGCTTTTTTGGGGAGGATAATTTAAGAAATCACTCAAAGTTTAGTTTTCTTTGTGCCAGTATGTCAAGGGTAGATTATTTTGTTTTAGAACTTTCACCAAATGTTTATTGAATTCTTATGGAAAAGTATTGGAGAAAACCAAGATTGAATAAGACTGATAATAATAATAATAATAATAGAGTTTACATAGTAGTAGTGGATATTCTCTCCCCCCTTTCCACTCTCCCTGACTCCCTTCCTCCCCTTTCCCCTCACACACACTAAAACAGAGTATATTACATATGTATTTGAGAGGTGCAAACGTGATAGATAAATTGAATGCATAAAAACTACAAATAAGTGCTATTCTGTATTACTACATAAATTACAGTTACATAAATTATAAAGCATAGATTTCAAGATACCTGGGTTCCAATTCTAGTTCTCTTACTATTTGTGTGATTTTGGGCAAATTATTTAATTTTGGGGTCATAATTTTCTCACTTGTAAAATGAACAGATTTTGCTTAGGAGTCTATTAAAGTCCTTTATGGCTGTGGTGTTGTTTATTATTATCCTATTATTAATGCAATTATAATTTTGTACTACGATATAATATATGCAAAGTACTTTGAAAACTTTTAAATCACTGTGTGATTTAAATCAGCTGCTATTATTGTAGTTTTTTTTTTTCCTTATGCTTTACAAATATATTTTTTGAAGGGGCTAAGCTTATTTAAAATGCAGTTTGGACAAAGATGGCCTCTTGGACAGGTCACTTCCAAATCTGAGGTTCTTTCAGTCTGTGATCCATGTTGTGAGTCATCCATTTATCTTCTCCATTTTCAGGAGGCTTTAGGTTGGATTCCTTTCATGGCAGCTTGTCCTGATCACCAGAACATTCTTCTCTTATTTTCAATGAATTCATTATCTGACTCAGTCTTCCTTTCTACCCTGTCTCCTTCCCTCATTCTAGGGAACTTCAGTATATAGTTTCTCAATCTAATCAGCTCCCATGACCAGTCCTCCATTTTCCCTCAGCTACTAATAGGAATGGGGTAATACCTCCTGAGTTCCAATTCTATATTCAAGAACTCTAGAGTTTCTTTTATCTAATCATAATCTTTTATCTTGCCATCTCTCCCTATGCTTCACTCCTTTAGTTCCTAAACCCACCTTTTGTCTTTTTCCTCACCATGATCTCTAATCCTTCTCTCCCTTAGTACCATGTACACCAGCTACATCTCCTCCATTTCTCAATGAAATTTCTTGGGAAAAGGTGTGTGAAATTGATGCTTTTCATTTTCTTCTAAGTGCTCTGCCTTCTGGCTTCCATCCTCAGCATCCAATGGAAACTGCTCTCTCCAGAGTTACCAGTGATCTGTTAATCACCAGATGGCCTATTTTCAAACCTTATCCTTTTAGTTTTTTCCAGAATATTTTATATTGTTTGATTCTTCCTGGATACTCTCTCCTCTTTGGGTTTTTCTTATTCTTCTTTCTTTGTTCTCCTTTTAAATACTGAACTGCTAGATCATAGAGCTAGAAATAACCTCAGATCATCTAGTCCAACCCATTCATTTTACAGATAAAGAAACTCAAATAAAGAGGCTCAAATATCACTCAGTTAGCAGAGCTGGGAAATGACCACAAGTGGTTCCCCAAACTAAATGCAATACCATAGATGTGATCTGACCAGTGAAGAGTACTATTACCTTCTTCATTCCAGATGCTAGATTTCTTTTTGTGCATGCTATGGTTGCTGTAAAGTTTTTGGCTTCAATGCGACAGTATTAACTTCTACTGAGTTTGTATTCCATTAAACTCTTTGTATTTTTTCCCCTTGAATTGCTTTCTTGTCGTGCCCTTTTCACCACCTTTGCGTTTTGTATTTGTACTGCTGACTTTTTGAACCCAAACCCCATCTAAATTTCAATTCATTAGATATGGCCCATATTTTAAACTGTCAAGATTTTTTCAAAGGTTTTCTTGGTTATAGTTGATTATAAAGTCCTTGACCTCTCTTGTTTGTTGAACCACTTTGTATTTGTTCTCTTTGAAGGGGCTGAGCTTATATGACTTTTTAACATAATTGAAAGTATTTTTAGCATCCTTTTTTGTCTCCATGTATAAGGATTATCCTTCTCCTTTGATCTCCAAGTAGATTTGTTTAACGGAGTTATTTTTCCACAAAATTATATTGATTTTTATCCTGAATTCAATTTCTTGGTGTTTGTCTAATTGACTTTTTGATACATTTCATTGTTTCTTCTGGGCAAGTTATAATAGTATAACATAATATTTTCTTTTGTTTATTTCCCCCTTATTCTGGCTTGGTTGTAAATTAAGCTAGTTCCAGACCTTTGTTTTGAATTTTTTCTTAAAATAAAGAAAAAATATTTTTGTGCTTTCTGGAAAACTTAGACTCACTCTATTGGGGAGACTCTGGCCTGTAAGAAAAAAGAAATGATTGATTGGAAAGGGAAAATAATGATTTATTTCCATATTTCAAATTAATCTCTAATTTAAAATTTTCCTCTTCCCTTGAATAAATGTAGGCTCCATTTTGCAAATATTTGGTTCTGAAAAGACAATTTCAGAGGCACAAAACCATGAAGATTCATGCAGAAATCTCCAGAATTAAAAATTTAAAAGAAGTTTTATACAGTTTCTTTTAATGTCTTTATAAAATCTGGAGCCATTCCCTATCCCCCATTCCTTTTAAAATAGTTAGAATGTAATTAGTCCAGATACTTGAGTATATAAAACACATACTAGCAACATTATTTTGCTTCTTTTTCCTCATAGAAAGAGTGTGTAATAGGTAAAGCCAGCTTCTCAGTTTTCAGCAGTTTTCTTTATCAAGAGTTCATACTTAGGTAGGCTATAAAGGAAAATTCTTGCATGTGTTTATCTTGGTTTCTTGTTAGGAAATTCATCACATGCTACAAAGAAACTGTAGTCTTCCCTGCTTGCATTCTCATTAATGAGAATTATCTCATTTTTGAAACAGGACAGCAGTAATTTCACATTATAAAGCATTATGTAGTAGAAATGCTTATGGCATTTCCTGCTTGGCAGCTAGGTGGTGTGCAGTGGAGAAAGCCAAGGATTTTAGTTTTGCCTCAGACTTAGTTATTACATGTTACTACATGTGTGACCCTGGGCAACTTAGCCTCTCTGTGCCTCAGTTCCCTGTAAAATAGGGTGTTTTGCCAATCTTAAAGTGCTACATAAGTGCTAGCTGTTGGGCTGTTGATTTTCCCTAGGGATGAGCTCTTAGTAATTTCTTATTGCAAATGCTCAAAAGAGCCCCTGCTGGAGTCTGGAAAGGACTCATCCATGGACTGGAAAACCCTAATACCTAGAAACATCTAAAATAAATAAGTTAATTTCTTTCTTGCTCCTTAGATTTATTTTTGATGTGTGGTGTGTATATATGGTGGCCTAAACCCAGTTTCTGTCCAGTATCAGGTAGTAAGTCCTCCCTAGTAACTGGAGTCTTTGAGTATACCCAAACCTAAGATACTATAGTGTTTGCTTTTGTATGTTGTGAATCCACTTTGTTTCACTAACCAACTTCTTTTTTTAAAAAAACTGGGACCAGTTTTGTTTTGCGTTTTTGCAGGGCAATTGGAGTTAAGTGACTTGCTCAAGGTCACACAGTAAGTGTGTCTGAGGCTGGATTTGAACTCCAGGGCTGGTTCTTTATTCACTGCGCCACCTAGCCACCCCTGGGACCAGTTATTGTAATGATTGCTGCCCTGTTTGAAATCTGGTACTAATTCTTCTTCCTTTCCACTTTTAAATTATTATCCTTTACTTTTTTGATGAATTTTTTCCTCCATGTCAGTTTTATTTTTTGCTATATCACTAAATGACTAATTTAGGTAGCATTGTTATTTTTATTATATTGACTCGACCTACCCAGGAGCAACTAATGTTGATTAATTATCAATATATAATATAACATATTATATACAATATAATATATAAAATATAAAACAATAGTGTTTATTACAAGTATTTTATAGTTTATTATTTTTAATGGAATTTCTCTTTCTAGCTCTTGTCATAGGATATTTTATATTCTGCAACTTTTTGAAACTTTAATTAACTGTAGGGTAAACTTTAGTTCTGTCCATAAGAAGTGATAATTTTGTTTTCTTTCTTTTATTTTTGCCTTTTTGGAAGGCAATTGGGGTTAAATAACTTGCCCAAGGTTACATGGCTAGTTTTTTTGTGTTAAGTGTCTGAGGCCGGATCCGAACTCAGGTCCTCCTGACTCCAGGGCAGGTGCTGTACTCACTGCGCCCTTTCTCTTTCTACTTATTCTCTTAATTTCTTTTTCCTTGTCTTGTTGCTATGGCTATTCTAGTCCTATGTTAAAGAATGATGATAGTAATGGGTATATATGCACTGATCTTAGTGGAAAAGGCTTTTTTTGTTTGCTTTTAAATTTGGATAAATACTATTTATTGTGTTAAGTAAAATTTGATTTATTCCTATGATTTCTGGAGAAATATTCCTGATTCCCAATCATTAAGATTTCCAAGAGAAACGAGGGTTGAATTTTGTCAAAACCTTTTAACATCTATTGATAGAATCATATGGATAATTTATTATATTTATAGTCGTATGTTGAACCAACTTTGTGTTTCTGGCATAAGCCCAGTATGGTCATAGTTGTGTTGGTGTAATGTGTTGTTTTAGCCTGCTTCCTAATATTTTATTTAACATTTTTGCAACAATTTTCATTAGGAAGTCTGTAGATTTCTTTGCTTTGTCTTTCCTTGATTTATGTATTAAGAGTGTCATAGAAATAGATTGTAAAGATGCCTTTTTGTTGAAAACAGTTTATAGGCTATTGGAATGAATTATTCTATTAATATTTGACAGAATTCACTTGTAAACCCATCTATCTGGTCCTGGAGATTTTTCTTTGAGAATTCACTTATGACTTGATTTCTTTTTCTGATATTGGTATTTTATATTTTCATAAGTATTTATTTTCCCCAAGTTATCAGTTTTGTTAGCATTAAAGTGGACAGATTAGTTTATAATGATCTCCGTTATCTCCTTCAGTTGTTTATTACTTCTTTATTCTTGATATGAACAATATATTTTTTTAAATCACTAGGGGTTTTAAAATTAATAAATGATTTTATTTATAAATTCATTCATCTTTTTTGATTTCAGTTTTATTTATCTCTTCAGAATTTCTGCTTTGTTTTTAATTCAGGTTTTGTTTCATAAATTTCTTCTTTGACCCATGGGTTCTCCATAATTATGCTATTACTACAGTTACTTTTAAATTTTTCTTTAGTCAACCTTTATAATTTTTATTGCATAATGATCAGAAAATTGAGTGGTCAGTATTTCTGAATTTCTACATGTGTTACGTAGAATGAAAGCCTACTTGAGTACAGACTCATTTTTGAATTTGTACCCCCAGCATTTAGCACAGTGCTTGCATGCCACACAAGTGCTTTTTCATATACATCTAATTGAAGAAGGGAAATAGTCAGAAATGACAGTGATAGAAAAACAGATATCAGGGAGAAAAAGACAATAAAAATATAGCAGTAGAGGACCTTAATGTCCACTTTCAAACAAAGCTAACCAAAATATGAACAAGAAAGATTAAGAATCTGCATAGAACATTAGAAAATTGATGTATGTATTACTAAGTGGGAATGGAAATACATACTCTAAGCTGTACAAAAACTGATGGTGTATTGGAACATTAGGTAACTTAATCAGAATGACTATTAGGAGATAAGATACTAAATTGCATTGCACTTAAAGGGCTTGCAGATTAAACTGACTTTAAGCTGTTAAAAGAAAGTACTTTGTTCTGCTACTGCTTAACTCGAAGTAGTTATTTTTAACTATTATTATATTTAACTATTCTTACCAGGTATAATGTATCAGCAAAATTATTTAAAATTTAAATTTTTTATTTTTCCTAGATTTCAAGAAAATATTTCAAGTTACACCCAATAGGAAGAACTGCTCTTTCTCTATGCATTGAGAAAAGGTGGGTTCACTGATTTATTTTTTTTATTATTTCATTTATTATATTGATGTTTTGGCACACATTTTTCATGTACTTTGAGCCAATGAAGATCTGTTATCTTTAGTCAGTTTGTGGTTAGTTTTGACTCATTCAGTTTTTAGATTATTCAAATCATTTGTACCTTCTTCCCTTTTTAATTTTACCTGTTATTGGGGCACTAGAAAGAAACTTAAATAATCTATTTTTATGCAAATTTAACAGTGTCATTACCACTCTGAAATTTCAACTTTAATATTTTTGTATGTCGTGTAGTTAATGTTAATCTTTCCTGGTAGTAAGTTGTGACTACTTCTCAGAAAAATGAGGTTTTCTCTAAGACTATTTATTTATTTATTTGCCATTTTTTTGGAAGGGGGGAGGCAGAGCAGTTGGGGTTAAGCCCAAGGTCACATGGCTAGTAAGTCTGAGGTCAAATTTGATCTCAGGTCCTCCTGAATCCAGGGCAGGTGCTGTATTCACTCTACCAACTAACTGCCTGAGGCACTATTTTCTTAAAAATGCATTAGAAATTTCTCATTGTGCAAGGTTCGTATTTTGTTGAAAAACATAAATAACTTTTAATTTAGAAACAAAACTTCCTGTCTGCCACATTGACATGGGAATGAGGGAAGGGAGGGACTCTTATGACAAATATGTAGAGTCAAACAAATTTCCACATTGGCTCTGTCCAGAAATACATCTCATGCTGTACCTCCTTGACATTAGGAGGTGGGTAGCTTGCTTATCAGTAATTCTCTGGAGTTGTAGTTTTTAAGTTTGTTATTGTATAAGTTGTTCTCTTAGTTTTTACTTGGTTTGTAGAAGTCTTTTACAGGACAGTTCTTTCTTCATTTCTAATGCCACAGTAATGTCCAGTTACATTCAAAATCCAGATACATTAAAAAAAGAGCTGCTTTACATATTTGTGGTCCTTTTCCTTTTTTAAAAAATCTCTTGGGGGGGGTCAAAGATTATGTGCAGTTTAGTAATGAAAAGTTTTTTTCTTAATTCAGAAAAATAAAATTTGTTGCTGTTGGTTTGGAAGGGATGCAGTTGCTGTTTTTTCTTTAAAGTTAATCTAAAACTACAACCTGGTCCTTCAGATTCACTGTTTTATCTGTATATATATGTGTGTGTATTAAAAGTAAAAATAAGCTCTCAAAATAGCTGTGCTGGAATTGGTCCATTCCCTGAAGCAGAATCAAATTTTGTGTAGCTTTAGGACTTGGCCAACTTGGCTAAACAGTGGGCTAATTGGATTGTTGGTTTGAGAGCAGCTATTTTCAGCCTTTTTTATGAGAATTCTGGGAATAGGAATTGTAAAATGAATTTTTATTAAGTTTTGTTGTTTTTCCCTCCTTGACATTAGGATTCATTTCCTGATTGTTTCTTCTTGACTTTTACTGGTATCATTCTTCTGTGCTAGAAACCTAGGAAATATTTTGGATAAGTATAAATTAAGTGAATTAAAGAGAGATATTTTGAGTTAATAGAAAAACTAAATATGTTTAGAATTTAGTATCTTTGAAATGTTACAGAATGTTTTAGCAGGAAATGAAAGGGCTGCAGTATTGTTTAGTGACTGTTGATGTTATTTGTATGACATGTTTTTTTCTACCTTAAACTTTTAGATTTTAGAGCAATTGTCTTTGAATTTCCTGCTTACAAGTTGATGCTTAGTTATTTGTTGAATTTAAATTCTAATCTCTCTCCTGTTGCACATCTCTCTCCCATTATATTGGCAGAATGCTGACTTGGCTTCTTGATCACATAGGCTTCTTTAGTGATTCCAATATAAAGAAGTCCACTGTGAGTCTGAGGAGCAAATGAATCAAGAATGTTCACATTTGGTTTTCATTTGGATTCTGTCATAAACTGAACATAACTAACTATACTTTTGTATAGTGGAAATAGCAAATGAGTTTAAAGGGAAAACGTTTGGATCCTAATCCAGTTATTTACTACCTGTGTGATTTTGGGATCAGTTGTCTGATCACTTTGGTACTAGTTTTCTAGTCTATAGAATCAAGGGGTTGAGTTAGGTGCCCTTTAAAATTGTATCCAGCTCTAAAAATGCATGATTTTGATACTTCAAAGAGAAAATTAAATAAAAACTATTTTAAGCTGTTATACTAAACTTTCCGTAAATGCATTCCTTAAATGCATAAGATGTTCAATACAAAGGACTAGAAGTTTGACACACAACAAATAGTTGCTTGTTGAATGATTATTTTCTATCAGAGACAATATGTATAACAAATAAATTCAGAATAAAGAAGGTAGCCCTAGAAGTGGTCACGTGGCAAGGTAGCATCCTGACTCCCACTTAGAGAGGGTGATAATGAAAGAGCTGTTCAGAAAAAGGCAGAGTTCTCTGAATGCCAGAAGATGGAAAGAGGAAAAGAAGTCCTTGGGTGAAGGGATGGTGATGGGCTTCCTATCGAACAGTGGAAGTGGGGTGGACTAAGGAGAATAAGACCTGAGAAAGGATTGAACTGGGTATAAGATTCATAGTTCAAGAAAAGCTATCAATTAACAAACATTTATTAAATGCCTACTTTTAATTGGAAATACTGAGCACCTAGCAGGATTCATGAACAAAATAAAGATACAAAGACAAAAAGTGAAATGGTCCCTGCTTTTAAGTAAATTACATTGCAATGGTGGAGATAAAATGAAAAAAAAAAGTATATACATGCATAAACACCCATATATACATTTTGTATATAATACATTCTATGTACATACACACATATACACATGTGTGTGTATGTGTGTGTGTGTGTGTGTGTGTGCGCGCGCAAAATAAATGCAAAGTAATTTTGAGAGGGACACAGTTAGTGGTAATAAGGAAGAGCAGAGGAATCCAATGCATGGCTCCCAGCATTCCCAGTGCTTGCTTCCACCAGATTAAATGTAATTGGCAAATGCTCAAAAAAATGAATTAAAATACAATAAGGTATGGGTATGTTCATTTGTGGTTTTCTAAGTCATTATGTGGCTAGCAGGTATCTATTTTTATTTGAGTTCAACACATCTGAAGTAGAGAATTCCAAGCCAGTACAAAAGGCAAATGTGGGTTGATGGCAGCTAAACATTGCTGGATTATAGTGTATGGAGGAAAGTAATGTATTAGAAAATTGAAAGGGTAGGAATGGGCCAGGTGTGAAGAGTTTTAAATGCCAGATAGGATTTTATTCTAGAGGTACAAAAGGTACAGGGGAAGAGAATTAGATGGGCCTGGAATAGGAAGACTCATCTTCCCCAGTACAAATCTGGCCCCAGACACTTACTAGCTTTGTGACCCTAGGCAAGTCACTGAAGCCTGTTTGCTTCAATTTCCTCATTTGTCATGAGCTGGAGAAGGAAATGGCAAGAAACTCCAGTATTTTTGCCAAGAAAACCCTGAATGGGGTCATGAAGAGAAAGAGAGTGTGTATGTGTATGTGAGAGACAGATTTTTATTTTTAAGAAAATCACTGATGCCTGTGTAGAGAGGATGCATTGATATAGGCTTTGAGGTAGTGTACTAAAGAGGAGGCTGTTGTAATTGTCCAGGCTACTGGTGATACAGACCTGAACTAGGGTTGTGATTATATAAATGGAGAGAGTATGATGTTTGAGATGTTTTGTAGATAGAAATGACAAGGTTTAATGACTGATTGAGTAGGTGGGATGAGTGAGATTGAGAAGTCTGGAACGACAAATTGACATTTGTCCTTTATAGGGTGACTGTGTCCTTTATAGGGTGACTGTGTCCTTTATGGGGCTAGAGATTTTAGGAAGAGGGATTAGCACAGGGACAAGATAATGAGCTCTGTTTTGGGCGTGTGGGGCTGCAGGCTGTGCTGTCTGAAATGTCCAGGAGGCAGCTGGCAAGATGGGACTGAAGGTAAAAGTGTAATAATTAAACTTATAGGAACTGATGAGGTCACTGAATGAGACTGTAGAGAAAAAAGAAGAGTGTCTAGGACAGTCTTGTGGAACAGTCACAGTAAAAAGACACTTATGGTTCTGGAATACAAAACATTTCTACTTCCTGATGTGATCTTGCTTTTTGGGGACTAAACCAGTAAGTTTAGATCTTATAAAAGTGAAAAATAATACAAAGACTGAGGAAAGGAGAGGAATGGGGCCAACCCATTACTTACTGGGGTTCCTATCTGGACCTGAACTTTCCATTGTATATCTTTTCTGACTTTGGTTGGTAACTAGGAATCAGTAAAAATCTGTTGGCATTGAAAGATGTGAGATCTTGGAACTCCTAGATGTTCTCCAAATACCTCAGATGAGGGAATACTCAAAAACTTGTTCCTACTGTTACTTAAGGTGATAATGTATGAGTTCTTTGCTTACTTGAGCCTTCTTCCAGCAGATTTCCTAGGGATGAAAGGGAGGAAAAATTAAGAGGTTCTTCTTCAACTTGTGTTTTATAGAAAGGATAGAAAGTAAAAAGGTATCATCAATTTGTCAGATGAAACTCGCTTAAAAGATTTACTTTTACTAGGTGGCACAGTGAATAGAGCACCTGGAGTCAGGAGTAGCTGAGTTCAAATCAGACCTCAGACACTTAACACAAAAACTAGCTGTGTGACCTTGGGCAAGTCACTTAACCCCAATTGCCCTCCAGAAAGCACAAAAAAAAAAGGGATTAACTTTTTGCACCTTGATGACCTCAGAATAGCACCTTTATCTTTTTTTTTTTCTATCTAGCATTTGAAAATAATCCAGAAAGGAAAAATCAAATCAAGATTTCATTGTAACTGGGGCTCTGGGTGGTGCAGTGGATCAAGCACTGGCCTTCGAGTTAGGAGGACCTGAGTTCAAATTTGCCCTCATACACTTGACACACTAGCTGTGTGACCCTGGGAACTTGCTTGCTTAACCCCAGTTGCCTCAGCAGGAAAAAAAAAATGTTCATTGTAACATCACTTCCCCCCTTCACAAAAAGAGGGTTATAAATATGATTTTTTGTTGTTGACTTTATTCTTAAATTAAAAGCTGTTTCCTTAGCACATTTTTCCCTCTGGCTTTTTTTTTCTACTCATGAGGATAAACATTCACTGTGATGTTTTAAAGAAAACAAATTACTTGTGGAGAAAATAATATTGGAAATATTGTGGGTTTGGCTAATCCTCCTGTATGTAAAAAACGGACATGTAAACTTGTTAAGGCTTCTTAATTGTCTTACTGTTAATGAAAAACTCATCTAGAGAAATCTGTTCCTAGTCTCATGTGTATGTGTGTTTGTGTGACACTTCAAGTTTAGAAACTTTGGGATCAGACAAGTAAGAGCACCGGCCCCAGAGTTGGGATAACCTGGGATTGAATCCGGGCTCAGACACTTAGCACCCACCCAGAAACACCTGGCTGTGTAACCTTAACCCCAATTGCTTAAAAAAAAAAAAAAGAAACTTTTATAATAGGTTTCCATGTAAATTGAACCATGAGATCAATTGCAGGGTAGTCTGGGATTTGAACTGCTTTACCCAAGCATATATGTAATAGGACATTGAGGTCAATTTTTACTGTGTTTATTTTATTTTTACCTTACTTATATTTCCCAGTATATTCCTTTCCTTTTCTCTTCCCAGAGAACACTTAAAGAATTAAAAAAAGATGAAAATAAAGTTCAGCAAAACTAACCAACTTATTAAAAAAAGTTTGATATTAAATACAGTGTTCTGTACCCATACCCCCTAACTCTGCAGTGTGATGAGATAACATGAAGACCAGTTACTAAATGAAGCTGGTTTAGTGTGGAAATCAAGATGGACACTGACTTCATCTTGTGCTGTCACATATAGCGTCCTCCACCTTTTGTTTCATATGTACAGGTGGATGCAATTAACATCTTTTTATTAATAGAGGACCCTAACACCTACTTATTGCTCTCCCAACTTGGAAAGTTGGGAGAAAAAAAATCTGTCCTCCAGTTAGAAATTAGATTACCTAATTTAGTATCCTACTTAATTGTTTTTATTATAATTAATTGGTCTTATTTGAATAATTTTTATGTATAAATATCTACTTCACTCTGTATTCAGAATTTTTGGATGGATCAGGGAGTCGACCAACCCATTTATTCTTACTGCCTAGATAATACATTACTTTTACTTGGATTGTTTCCTCATTTATAAATTAGCCAACACAAATGAGAGGAAGTAAGGAAGGAAAGTAGGAAGAAAGAAGAAGCCAGCATTTATCAATTGTTTACTGTATTCTAGCACTGTGTTAAAGCTGGGCTACAAATAAATAGCAAAACAAAAGTAAAAAGAAAGACAATCTTTGCCTTCTAGGAACTTATATTCAAAGGGAAGAAAGATAATACATAAAGAGAACTGAAAGAGGAGATGGAGGAGGGTGAAGGGGCATGGTTTTAAGTATAGAAGTCAGGAACATTGCTGAGTGGGAAATGAAGACTGACATGCTCCTTTCCACAGAATGGAGGGCTTAGGAGGAACTCATTGATGGGAAAAGGGGGCAGCCTTTTGGAGGGATATTCCAGATTGAATAGGCCAAGAGGAGCTGGTTTGATATCCCAAGCCAATGAGGCCCTGGCTACTGATTACTTTCATGATGATGCATAAGAGACATGAGCAACAGAGGCATAATTTTGAAGTTACTAAATCAGGAATAGGGCTTGAAGCTATATCCAGGGATGTAACCTGTAGCCAAGTAAAAGTTGGCACTGTCAACTTGGGACTTGAACTTGGTAGGACTAATGCTAGGTGGAAACTGAGCTAACCTGTGAATCTAATCTCCCTGTCACCCAGAGACCAAGGTGATTTAAGGGGAATTACGTCCCTGAGCTTTTGGAAAGATATTTGTATATTCTTAGTATATCTTTCAGTTAAATGGAACTGGGATATTAGTTACTAGATCCCCTAAATTGGAGAGAACATAGCTGGTGGGGACTTAGTCAGCAGCAAGGTAACAAGCCCTTCTTAGGCAATGACTATGTGTCAGGAACTGTGCTAACATTGATAGGAGATTGGCTCTCCTCCTGTCTGTCCAGTTACTCCTCAGTCTCCTTTGCTGGCCTGTCTTCTAAGTCTCCAACCTGGGCTCTCTTCTTATTTCCTTCTATTTCTATGCTATTTTGTCAGCTCCCATGGGATAGTTACAGATTCCCACATCCACATAACCAGCCCTATAGTCCCTCTCCCAAGCTGTCATCACTCTTGGAGCATCTTAAATTTGGCATTTTCAGAATAGAACTCATTATCTGTCCCTCAAAATCATATCTCCTCCTGAAATTCCCTTTTACTATTAAGGGTACCACCATCTTTCCAGTCACTTAGGTTCATAACCTTGCTGTTATTCTCTTATTCAGAAAACATATCCAGTCAATCTTGTCATTTCTACTTTCACAACATTTCTCGTATCTGTTTACTCCTCTACAGTCACAATCCTAGTTTGGGACATCACCTCTTCCTTGGACTATTGGACTCCCTTGGACTTGGACTATAACAGCTTTCTAGCTGTTGTCTGTGTGTCAAATTTCTGTTCACTCAAAACTCTCCTTCACTCAGCTGCCAAAGTGATGTCATCCTTCCTGGAGCTCATTGAGCTCCAGTGGCTCCCTGTTTCCTACACATTAAAGTCTTTAAAGCTATTTGTAATCTGTCCCCTTTCCTACCTTTTCAATCTTCCCACACTTCACTCCTCAACACAAACTGTATAATGTAACTACACTGACCTATTTGCTTTTTCTCTAAAAAGACAGTTCATCTCTGATTGCTTTTGCACTGACTAACCCTCATTCCTGGCATGCTCTGACCCTGACCCTTCATTTCTGCCCCTCAGTTTCCCTTGCTTTCTTTATGACTAAACTCAAGAGCTTATCTTTGAAGCATTTCTTTCCTTGTTACCTCATCTGTTAATGCTTCTTTCAGGTTATCTTCTCTGTTATTAGTGTTATTAGTTATTTACATGTTATCTTAGTATTTTACATGTTATTTCCCTCTTATAGTCTACATTGTAGTGCCAGTGCAATACCTATGGCACCCATGATCCATGATAAAGACCATGACTACAAATATTCCCACATGGTGCTTGCTCACAAAATATAAACTCTCCATACAGAGGACAGAAGCAAAGCATTTATTTAGACACCAGAAAACCAAATCCCCAAACCAGAAAGTCGATTCAGAGCCACAACATCCTTTAACCTTCCCACAAACCCTCAGGAGCCTGACTCCTTGCCTGAGCGCCCTCCCCTCCAGCCATCTAGTCTAGCTCTTGACTCTCAGCTTCCCGTGGGCTCTTCTCTACCCTTCAGCAAACTCCTCCCACCACAGGCTCCATGTGACTACATTCAGCCTATTAGGAGGCAGAGTTCACTTTCAAAGCAGGGGAGGTCTTCAAACTCCCCCCTAGGTCTGTTAAGGGGCAGGGAAGATCTTCAAATTCCTATTATAGAGGGCAGGAACTTTTTTTTGCCTTTCTTTGTAAATCCAGCCCTTAAACTTGGCATTTAGTAAGCACTTAATAAATGCTTATTAACTGACTAGGGTAATGGGGAGTTGTGTGAAATAAAAATAAACTGGAGCCAGATCATGTAGACCCTCAAATGCTAGGCTAAAGGGTTTGTATTATGTCAAATAGGCAACAGGGAATTGTGGAAGATTTGGATTTTTGTGGGATGTTTTTCTCGAGGTTACCTAGGATTAAGACTTGCTAATAAAGTTTTGGGTCCATTTTCTAAATAATTTTAGCACTTCTTTAGTTATTCAAGTTAACAAATTCATTTATTTTAGTTCTCTTATTTGTGCCCTCTGGATTAAGGTTACCTTATCTCTGAAGTGATAATAGATTTTGCTGAAGATTGTGAGAAAAATACTAAGGAGAGAGATTCAAGAAAAATGTGAAAAATTTGAAAAGGAAGAGGTTACTTCTGGAGGGGCAGGTGAAGAATAATTCTTCAAGAAAGAGCTGGCACCAAGGTTGAACCTTGAAGGGAAGGGTCTTAAAAGGTAATCCATTCCAGGGTGATAGGTAGGAAAGTGGAGGAAGAAAGTAAAAAAAAAAAAGACTTAAAAAATTAACAAGGTTTTATTTGTTGCAGTAATCTGAAATTTCTTTCTGATTTTTAATAATTGTGAAAATAAACATGTTACCATTTTTACAGAAAGAATAAGGGATATTTAACATAGATGTTTTTAGCTGTTTTGGGAAAGGAAATGTGAAGGTTCTTTTTTCCTTCTTATTCATTTATATCAAACCAAAGATGGAGTAATGGATTATCCTAGCAGAGCACTTGTTTTGGTGACCTGTTGTGTTCCACTCCATTTCTTAGGAATGGAGACTAGTTCTAGTTTATAGTGGCATGTGAGGAGAAGATATATGGTTTTTATTATTGGTATTTATTATGCTCCTGGCAGTTTGGGAAGTGTGGTGATAGGGTATAAAAATTAAGCATATGTTTTTATTGACATCTTATGCTTTGAATTATCATTCCTCTGTGTATGTTTGCCTTTTCTAGTCTGGATTAGAGGAACACAAAGAATAGATAAGAGAGGCAGAGAAAACAGTTTAGCAGAACTAATCAATACATTAAAAAAAAAAAAACATCTCAAAGTGTTCCATCCATATAATCCTTCACTTATGCAAAGAATTGTGGGTAAACTTGTTAAAACTTGTTGGAGACAAGCTTGGTTGTTAAAAATTTTATAGTGTTCAGTTACATTTATTAGGGTATGAATACTTTTAATGATTTCAAGTTCATTCATCCTGCCCTAGGTGTAGAGGTTCATCATAAAATGAGGTATAGGATTTAGGGGTGCTCAATACCCCAAAATACCAACACACTGATTGAATTTGACTCAAGTCTTCTCTCAGCCAAAGAAAAGTAAAGTTTATTCAAAGTTCGCCATATTGGGTAGACTCTTAAGGAACCTCGGTATCTGTAAGGTTTGTATTGGAAAATTCTGTGGTGCTCTCACACATGGAATCTAGGGGTGGTTTAGAGGAGGAGTTTGGGGAGGGTCTTCAGGAGGAGTCAATGAGGTAATTACTCCAGTACCGCCTGATTAAGGGTAGAAGTTGCTGGAGGATACCTGGAGACCACAGACTGTGGTGGGCTAGGCCAGTTGAAGGGTGTAAGTTGATTTGGGTATAGACATTTTGGGAGGATCAAGGGTGGGAGCTAGCTGGACAATGGAGGGCTAGGCTAGTAACCTAGAGCTGTAATGAAAGGCTTATGGCCTCATGCAAATGCCTCATCAAATGAGAAGATTCAATCTGAGTTCAAGAGGGTTCCCAGAGCCTGTACCTCATCACTAGGGAAGATTTGGCCTGATGATTTTCCTTCTTACCTTCTAGATTTAGGGACATTGCTTAGATGGCACCTAGCAGTTCATGGTACTTGGACATTTGACTTTAGATAACATTATTCTGTGATATTTATAGAAAGGAAACAATTTTCATTAAGCCATTCAATGCGGACTGAAAAAAACCTGTTAAATGTAATTAGTGATATAAAGACTCAGGTGTTGGTTTTTTTTTTTTTTTAAGTCTTTGCTGTTCTGCTTTGGAGGGTGGGACCATGAACTCCAAATTTTCATTTAAGGAGAGAGCTCAACTGAGGAATCTCTTCATTTCTCACCTTACTTGTGGGACTCCTCTTTTCTTTTCCACTGGCCCCTTCTTGGGCTCATTGAGATAACTTCATTATCTGGTAAGATCTTGTCAGCCTTGTTACTCCACCTCATTGCTACCCCTCTGCCTCTCTGATTGAAGGATGGGACCATGAACTTCCAGGAGAGAGATGCTCAGGAGGCTCCTTTCTCACCTGGCTCCACTGCTGCTTTGGGACTTCCTCTTGACTTTTCCACTATGCTACTATACCTACTAGAGGTATCTTCTCCATCCCTTCCCCTTCTCTCCCTTTTCAGCTTCCATTTGTGTTTTATGTGTTTATGCTTCTTGAGGGCTGGGGCTGGTCTTGTCTTTGCTCTTTTTGGAATGTATCCCCAGCACTTAGTACTGTGCCTGGCACAAAGTAGGTGGTTAATAAATGCTTATTGACTTCTGAATGGACTGAAATTTGGTATTTCAAATGAGCATAAGAAGCTGAGAATACTGCCTCTTTGAAAGGACGTAAAACAAGATTTTGAAAGGACTTAAATGTAAAAGTAGAGAAAGAACTTAAAACAAGATGACATTTGGAAAAGTTAAAAACCTCTATGACTATAACCGAACATCCTCTGATCTAGCTTCCCTCATCGTCACGACGAATCATTTATTCAATATCAATATTAATATTTATTAAGCACCTACTGTGTGACAGTCATAAGCCCTAGGGATACAAAAAGAGGCAAGAGACTTCCTACCTTCAGAGAGCATACAACCTAGTGAGGGAGACAACACGCAAACAAATGTATGCAAAGCAAGCTGTGTACAGGATAATAGGAAATAATTTGCAGAGGAAACCACTAGATTTAAGGGTTAGGAAAGATTTTCTATAATTAGTGGCATTTGAGTTGGGACTTAATGGAAACCAGGGAAGTCATTAGGTAAAGCTGAAGAGGGATAGCATTCTAGGTGTGTGGGGTATGCAGACCCTAACCCAAATTGGCTACTCAGAGACCTCAAAGTGAAGATGGGAAGTTTATTAGAGTCTTGGGCGAGAAGCGGGCGGTCCAGTCGCTGGAACAATGCCCAGGGGAGGAGGCCACCTTACAGAAGCTAAAGCTGGGTTAAATAAGAAAAGGGTTATCAACATGAACATAATTATTCCTAATGAGGCTCTAATCTTGTTGGATAATATACATAATACATGAAGTTCATTACGCACGCACAGTAACAATCTTAGAATACTGAACCCCCTTCAGTCTTACCCTAGACACCTTCTTATCGGGACTTGAGTGCCCCAAGGCTACTGTCTGTTCCTCTATTGGTCAAATCCACCTGCTGCTGCCAGCTCCTTTCCATTCTTCATTATTTTTAGTATTATCTAGGAGTTTTAGTCTTAAGAACCAGTTTGAGAACACCTGGGCTTCTTTCCCAAGGTTACTGTCTCCTTTGCAGTCTTGTTCAGCAATTCTTGCAGTTCTATAGAAACTTCACTCTTTTATGGTAAGCTGGGTGAAAAGGGCTGACTAGAATAGAGCAACTATATAGAAAGATTTCTAAAGTTTAAAAGTCACATAATTTCTAGAAAAATGGTAACTTAGGCCTAAGGACTTACTTTACAGATAGTCTCTGAGAAACCACACTTTTACCTGTCCCATACATAAGCTTGGGGGACAGCCAGAAAAAATGCCCAGAACCAAGAGGTGGAGTGTTTGTAGAACAATCAGGAGGCCAGTGTCACTTGATCAAAGAGTACGTGGAAGGGGAGCACAGTGTAAGAAGATTGGAAAGGTTGGAGGCAGCTACTGGCATTTATTGATTTGGGTGGTAACATCATCAGACCTGCACTTTGGGAAAACCACTTTAGTGACTGAATGGAGGATGAATTGGAGTGAAAAGAGACTTGAGGCAGGCCCAACCACCAGCTGACTATTAAGGTATGAGGTGAGAAGGGCCTGAGTAGACTAATAAGACATGTTGCACAGGTGAAATCAACTGGCCTTGGTAATACCTTGCTTATGGGAGGTGAGAGATAGTGAGAAATCAGGATGGCAGTTTAGGTTGTTAAGCCTGAGGGACTAGAAGGATGGTTTTGTTCTGTATAGCTAAAGGGAAGGTAGGGGTGGGAAAGGTTTTGGGGGAAAGTTCTGTTTTGTACATATTGATTTTAAGATCTCTACTGATGAGGTATGGGCTCTGGGAGCCTCCTTGAACTCTCCTTGAATCTTTGAGGTACTGGCTCTGGGAACCCCCCTTGAACTCTGATTAAATTGTCCCATTTGATGAGGCCATAAGCCTTACATAGTGGCTGAGCCCAGACCTGTTACTAGACTTCCCACCCTAGAGCCTTATCAAAATATCAATCCACCCTTGAACTGGCCCTGGCCCGAGCCCACCAATGTCTGTAGTTTCCACACAGCCTCCAGCAACTTCCCACCCTTAATCACTCATTAACCACTTTAACTCCTCCTCTAGAGCACCCCTAGATTCCTTCCACAGCCTTCACTATGTAAGACCAACTTGTCTCCATGTTTGTGTGAGCACTATAGAATCACCTAGCACAGGCTTACTGCGTCCAATACAAGCGAACTTTTGGGAGCTACAGGCAGAGGGCCTAGAAGTCCCTTCCTCCATAAAGGAAGGTTTGAGAGTAAGCCTCGAAAAACAAACAAAAAACCCATAAAAAAGTACCTGAAATTTTCCCAGTTCCCTAGCACCAAGAGAATTGAAAGAATCTGGCTTACACTTCCAGATGGGAAGATGGGTCTGTCTTTGTCCTCTATTCTTCAGAAGCTGCGCACATGTCCATGTTCTCCAAAACAACCAAACAGGACCAAGAATCTGAGGTCAGACCGAGCAAGAAACAGCCTCCTAGCTGTCTGACCTAATGGGACCTGAGAGGTCAGGTCTCCCCCAGAAAAACCCCACAAAACAAAAAAGACAAAACTGCACTTCCAAGCTACTAGGGAAAGAGAGAGGCTTTACTTCCGTACCTTCCAGTCCAGTCTGGAGAAGAGCTTGAGATTAGCAGTTTCCGGGTATCGGGGAACCATAAAAATGAAGAGGTTACTCATAAAGAGGGTTAGGGTTGCTCTGGAGACCCCAAAATATTAACACCAGGTCCTGCCAAATGAATTTGACTTTTAAGTCTTCTCAGCAAAAGAAAAGTTTATTAAAAGTTCACTTGTATTGGATGCAGAATAAGCCTGTGCTAGATCATTCTATGGGGCTCTCACAAACATGGAGACAAGATGGGGTTCTTATATACAGAAGGCTGTGAGAGGAATCTAGGGGTGGTCTAGAGGAGGAGTTTGGGGAAGGTCTTCTGGAGGAGTTAATGAGGTTAATGAGTGATTAAGGGTGGGAAGTTGCTGGAGGCTTTGTGGAGACTAAGGATAATGGTGGACTAGGCCAGTTCAAGGGTGGATTGATATTTTGATAGGCTCTAGGGTGGGAAGTCTAGTAACAGAGGTCTGGGCCCAGGCACCATGTAAGGCTTATGGCCTCATCAAATGGGACAATTTAATCAGAGTTCCAGGGGGTTCCCAGAGCCCATACCTCATCATCTACTTGGACTTAATAGTAGGAATATTCCATTCTATCTGTGTACCACAATTTGTTTAGCCATCCCCAGTCTATGTGTCTATATTGTTTCCGGTTTTTTGTTACCACCAAAAGTGTGTCTCTAAAATATTTTAGCGTGTTTGGAGACTTGTTTTATATCAGTGACCTCCTTGGTGTGTGGCAGTACAACCTCTGGATAAGAATGTATGGGCATTTACCCTTCTACCAGAGATGGCAAGAAGGCTTCATCATCAGTCTTCTTACATGGTGATTGATGACTGTGTTCATGAGAGTTTTAAAAAATCACCCGGAGTTTTCTTCCTTAAAATATTGTGGTGATTATGTAAATTGTTTTCTTGGTTCTGCTTCTATTTCTTTGCATCAGTTCCTATGAATCTTGCTGAATTTCTCTGTTTTTTATGCCTATCATTTATTATGGCATGAACAGTGTTCCATTACAGTTATGTGCTTCAATTTGTTTAGGTGTTCACCAGTTGCTGGATATCCACTTTATTTTTTATTGTTTGCTACAACAGAATTATTGTATATATTTTTACTGATGAGTTTTTTCCTTGGTCTTGAACCAAGAGTATATATACTTAGTAGTCAGAGTAGCTTCTTTTTAAAAGAACTCCTGTCTCTTGTAATCTGCAGCTGTATAAAAAAAAAACTATACTGTTATTAGTATCTTAAGGGATTTCCATGAATAATTTTGAGGTACAAAACAACATATTCTCAGACAGTCCTTGTACCTGTACCGTGTGTGTGTGTGTGTGTGTGTGTGTGTGTGTGTGTGTGTGTGTATGTGTATAAAATGCAAAGTGATGAGTGGGTGCATAAAAAACTTAGAGAATAAGGAAAGATCTTTTAAGGAGATGGGTGGGACTTGAGCTAAGCCTTCAAAGGGAGCTAAGATTTCCAAGAGGCAGAAGTGAGGAAAGGGAACATTTCAGGCATTGGCAATAGCTTTTGCAAAAGCACGGAGATGGAACATTGGAGTATTTTGTCTGGGGAACAACAGGGAGTTATATTGGGAGCATGGGTTATATGAAAAGCCTTAATATGTAATCAACCTGGAAAGGCAGGCTGTAACCTGGTTATGCATTCCTATAACTGCTAAATAGAGGAGTTTGTATTTTGTTCTGGAAGCAATAGGAATCTATTTGGCAGCTCTGTGAGACATAGATTGGGTGCAAGGAAATGAAACAAGAGACAGTAGTTCATGTGAGATGATGGAAGATCTGAACTAGGATGGTTGTGGTATGAGTGCTGACAACAGGGATAATGTGAGAGATGTTAAGGAGGCATGAGATTTGGCAGCTGATCAGATTTTATTGGTGTGTGTTGTTCACCAGAAGAATGGTGGTGCTCTTTATGGAAATAGGGAAATTAGGTTTAGAGGGCAGCTAGATGGTTCAGTGGATGGAGTTCTGGGCCTGGAATCAGGAAGACTCATCTTCTTGAGTTCAGATCTGTCCTTAGACATTTAGTAGCTGCCCCCACGCAAGTCACTTAACCTCATTTGCCTCAGTTTCTCATCTGTAAAATGAGCTGGAGAAGGAAATGGCAAACTACTCCATATCTTTGCCAGGAAAACCCCAAATGGGGTCATGAAGACTTGGACATGACTTAAAAGAATGAAAAACATAACAATTGGGTATAGAGGGAAAGGTGAGGTTTTTTAGACATTCTGAGTTTAACATGCCTATGGGATATCCAGGTTGAGACATCTGGTAGGCAGTTAGAAATAAGATATTGGAGCTACAGAGAAGACACTAGGGCTGGAAATAAAAAGCTGGGGATATTTTGTTTAGAGAGGATAGTTTATCTGTGAAAGGTAATGAGATCAATAAGAGAAAGAGGGTATTAGAGAGAGAACAGGATAAAGTCCAGCACAGGCTCCTTAGATAGACTATGCAGGAATCCTCCAAAAGAGGTTGAGGAGTGGTCATATGGAAAGAGAATAATGACATATCAGTGGCACAAAAAATTTAGGTTATAGAAAGAATTGAGAGTCTAGGGGCAAGGTGGTAAAGAGTCAAATGCTTCATAGAAAAAGATCAGGGGCGGCTAGGTGGTGCAGTGAATAGAGCACCAGCCCTGGCAAGGACCTGAGTTCAAATCCGGCTTCAGGACAGTTGACACACTTATTGGCCGTGTGACTTTGGGCAAGTCACTTAACCCCAATTGCCCTCCAAAAAGAAAAAAGAAAGAATAAAAAGATCATTTCTGACCTAAAGTGAACTATTGTAGGAGTGAAGATGGAAACCATATTGCAAAGAATTGAAAAGTGAGTGGGAGGTTAGAAAGTGGAAGCAAGGAATAGAGACATCTTTTGTAGACATGGCTCTGCAGCCAGCACCTTTTAAGTTCGATATGGGGAGAAAATGAGGCACTTGGAATTCACTGAACATTTAGTGAAGGAAGAGGTTTAACTTTTGCCTGAACACATCAAGACTATATACAATAAGGATGCAGTGGTACATAGCTTCCTTCTCTGGACTTGATCTCTATCATCTCCATCTGGAAACTCATCAAACCATTTCTCATGGTCCCAGGCACCCACTAAGTCTGAGAAATCCCAACTATGTGAGACTGGGACTTTTTATGTCCCTAGACCAGGAAGGTGCATTAGGGAAACTGGGGCCAATCAGGTAGCATGTGGGGAGGAAGCTGAGTCAGGAAAACTCTGTTGCTATAACTACAGCTTTTTCTATTGGTTTGGCTATGCCAAGGAGGAAAGAAATAGGGATGATACCTTGAGGGGGAATGGTAAGTTAAAGTTTTCTCTTTTTTCTCTGAGGTCTCTTTTGGTTGACCTCATTGGCTGTCCTGGGTTCATCATTGTTCCTTTGCATATAACTTAAAAGATGTATATATTGAGCCCTAGTCTCTTACCTGAGGTCTAATCCCATTGCACCAACTGTCCATAAGACATTTTAACTAAATGTCCCATAGATATCTCAAATTCAGTATGTTCCAAACAGAAATAATTATTTGATATCCGCTCTCATGACTTACCCCCTTCCAACAAAAGAAAAACAAAAAAAACAACCTCCTTTATTGAGTTTGTATTAAAATGTCTATTCCTATCAGGGCATCTCTGTTCTTCTAGTTTCTGTCGCCATCCTGAGCGTCACCCTTGAGTCCTCCTTCCCTCCCTCTACACATCTAATCATCTTGTCAAATCTTATTATGTCTATCTCCTTAGCATCGCTTTCATCAGACCTCTTTTTCTCTGCTCACCTTAGTTTAGGCTATTGCCTCTCACTTGGACTCTCATTGCCTTCTGTTTTTTCACATTGTTTCTTTCCTCACAGCTTTCAAAATGCTTTTCTTTAAATCCAGATTTGACCATGCCAGTCCGTTATTCAGTCACTTCAAGTGACTTCCAGTTATTTTCCAGATGAAATATAAACTTCTTCCTTTGGCTTTTAAAACCCTTCATAGGGTTAACCTTTTTTTCCAGCCTTCCCTTTACACACTCTGCAGTCCAGCCAAACTGCCCTTCATGCTTGAGTCTCTACTTTTTTATTCCATGTTTTTGCAGTGAATGTCCCCATACCTGTAATGCATTTCATCTTCACCTCTGCCTCATTAATTCCAGGTTTTCATTCAAGATGCAGCTCAAACATCATCTTCCACAATGCCTTTCTTGATTTGACCTGATTTGTACTTTTCTTTATTAATGAAAATAAACTAATTTATTTTGTATTTATTCTGTATATACTGTATTTGTTTTCTTGACACTTACATGTGTACTTTGTCTCCTAGATACAATATAAGGTCTTTGAGAGCAGGGATTTTTTTCCATTTGTGGTCTTTTTATATTCAGGTTCTGCCATATTACACAGCATCAAGCTGAATAAATGCTTATCAATTTATAGATCTTTCTCCCAAAGATACAATTTTAGTCTTTCTGCTTTTGCAAAACTTTATTGCCAATCACGATTGGAATTTAATTCTAATCCCATTAGATACATCTTCTTAATTGATTATACTTGTAGCTACTGTAGCATTAAAATTGAACTTTTTATAAGTTTGCTAGCACCCAGTTCACAGAGGTACTTATCATGGTAATGTTATTTATGGTCATTGGTAATGTTTGTCAGTATTGACAAGTTATTTTACTGAGAAGTTTTTCAAGGTAACATTGCTAATACAGTGGAATCCCTTCCTAATAGTGGTTTTTTTTTGAAATTATACTAATTAATGTCTATCATATAATGTTATTAATTATGCATATGCAGTTTATATAATTTCACTCTGTCACCACGTGATGATAATAATGAGCTGTGTGATGGGATTTAGTTCAACATGGTAGATATTTATCTTTGAATTTAAGAATGCAGTAACAGTTGATAACTGCCCAACATCAGTAAAGCTTTTAATGCTTGGCATGTATAAAGTGGTGATAGCTTATACCCCATTGTCATGTACTTTTAAAAGACAGAGTATTGAGCAAAATAAGACAGCTGGAAGAGGCCAGAGTGCAGTCCCCAACTGTGAAGAGATTTCTTTAAACCTACATGTAGGTGGTTATTTAGTTGTAGAGCCATCACATTAACAACTACCTTAAACACAGGTGGATCTCTGTGTTCTGAAGACCTCCTGACTTCTGGAACTATTGCAAATGGAATATGCTGGTTGAGATGAAGAATGGACTTTGAATTTAAGTGAAGGGGAGTTAGAGTTAAAGCAAGAAAAAAAAAATTTTATCTCTAGTAATGTGTTTCATCTGGATGTACCTAACCCTTGATACTAACTCCCTGAAGAGAGTGCTGGGCCTGAAATCAGGAAGACTTACCTTCCTGAATTCAAATCCACTTTCATACACTTACTTCCTAGCTGTGAGACCCTGGGCAAGTCACTTAAACCTGTTGGCCTTCCTCAGTTTCCTCATTTATAGAATGATCTGGAAAAGAAAATGGCAAACCATTCCATTATCTTTGCCAAGAAAACCTCAAATGGAGTCATGAAGAGTCAGAAGAGATTGAAATGACTAAATAACAAAAATAAATGTGATATAATACAGAGATCATTTAGTCTTATTGTGGTCTTTGTTTTCTTTTCTTTTGACATTTGGGAAAGGATAGCTTCCTCTCTTTGAGCTAACCTAATATCTTTCTAAATAATAGAGTATGAGTTAAAATATAAAGAGTATTTTAGTTGAACTAGAAAAGGTAACTTTCTTACTTGTCAAAAGTGAAGGATTTCCAAAGCTAAACTTCTTAATTTCTTACTTTACATGCAGTAGTTTTACCTCCTCTACCTGAAGAGCTTTTCATTAGCAAAAACAGCCATCCAATGGAGAAAGTGTAGTTAAAATGTTAGAAAACCTGGATTTTGGGGTGGCTAGGTGGCACAGTGAATAGAGCACTGGCCCTGGAGTCAGGAGGACTTGAGTTCAAATCCGACCTCAGACACTTGACACACTTAAGCCTTGTGACTTTGGGCAAGTCACCCTCCAAAAAGCAAAAATAAGAAAAGAAAAGAAAATCTTGATTCTGATTTAATTTCTAAGAATTACTTGTCTCACCTAGGACCACTTTGTTTTTGTTTACTTTTCAATACAAAAGAATTTTACCTTAACTTTCTTGTGAGGTGGAAGATGGCTCAGTTTTGCCTGATAAAGAGCTCATTCATTGAAGCCCTGGGAAAGTGAATTAACCTTCTCTAGGCTATTTAATATCTGTATAGGGCAATGCCAGCATGGTTGGTGGTAAAGTAAATGAAGATTTATCAGAAATTTTATATGAGGCCTTAGGCAGAGCACTCTTCCCATTTCCTACTTTGCCCATTCAAGAGGGAGTAGTGGTAGGGAGACTTAGGAAGCAGGAAAAAGGGAAAGAACTTCTACTTCTGTACAGTGGTTGCTTGATGTGCTTGGCAAAGGACAAAAGGTGATGATGCACCATGGAGTCCAAGCAGAGATGAATTCACTAATTATTCAGTTTAGGTTAAAGGGGGAAAGGTGTGGGCTTAGGAATGGGGAGAGGATAGGCCTCTCCTGCTAGAATGTTTCTCTAGCAGAATCTTTGAGTCAAACTAGGCAGAGCTACAGAAGGAAAGAGGTGCCTCAGTTTCCATACCTGTGAAATGGGGATAATAGTAGCACCTATCCCTCAGGGTTGTTTTGAGAATCAAATGAGATAATATTTGTAAAGCACAGCCTATAGTGGGTGCTATATAAATTCTAGCTATTATTATTCACACTAACACAAGAATTTGTAGGATTGTGGATATAGAGCTGGAGAGTATAGTCTGTCTAGTCCATAGCTCTCATTTCATGCATTACTCCTACAGTGGTAACACTGAGCAAAGAAGAGGTAATTACCTCCTTGAATCTGGACCATTCGTGTGAAGTGCTTTAAAAATGAACTTCACCTATAATGCTTTTTGATCCTTTGTATTTGCTTTTAATAATTTTCTCTTTCCACATTGTAATTTATTCTTGCTTCCATCAGTATGATTGCCAGTAACCCCCCTACTCCCTTCTAATCCATTTCTAATGTACTATGGGTTTGGAAGCCACCTAACTAAACTTAAAATACTTGTGCACAAAATAATTATGCATGGATTGCATGTGAGTCTGAAGTGTTTAGACCTCTGAGAGTAAACATTATGACACCTTTCCTGGATACTCTGAGATCTTTTTGTTTACTTCCTTGTTTTTCTGCTGTATTCTAGCTATGCAAAATTGTTGGTAAAAGAGATTTGGATAAGTGAGATGTTACATTGTAAGACAATTTGAAACATCTGGAAAGTGTTTACAATTTTGATATTTTAAGTAAGTACAGCAGCTGGAGGGAACCTGGGTTAAATGTTGACTTTGTTTAGTTGCTATCTTTGTGACCTTGGGTAAGTCAGTTTAATCTCTTTTGGTCTCCTTATTTGCAAAATAAAAGGTTGAATTAGGGTTATTATAAATTTATGATTAAAGTTCCTTAAAAGTAATTCCCTGTTCTAGTGATCTATAATGTTCCTATGAAAACCCAGAGCTAGGAGGTTGAAATTAATTTTAGTAACTATCTTTCAAAGCAGTTAATTGTTATCTATTGTGTTGCCCTAAAATATTTTCCTTGAAATAGAATGATTTTCTAAAATAAGGTGCAAGCAATAGACTTTAGAAGTTCTCCAAACCTCCTTTCCATCTCCCATTTTACTGATGAGCAAACTAAGACCCCATGAGATTAAAGTGGTTTACCCAGTGTTATACAATGGTTAAGAAAGATTGTGACCATATGTATCCAGCAAGTCATTCGTTTAAAAAAAAAACGTCATCTCTTTAAGTCAAATACATGAATTCAGACTGTACTTCTGATGTTTTCCTACCTATATGAGTGAGTAGACTAGTAAGCCATTTAACTTTCCTAGGCTTCAATTTCCTTAGCTGTAAAATAAGAGAACTGGACTAGATAGACTTTGAGGTTCCTTCCAGCTTAATGTCTATGATCCTGTGATATTATGATCTATTAGAATATAGTCTAGGAATGAAGTCCTGCAGTAATCTTATTTGCTGGAAGAAGCCCAAGGTGGAGAGACCTAATGGCTTACATCATTTGCCTTAAAGCTTGAACTGAAAGTGTTGGCTTTATTTCTTTTGACTTCCTTTGTATTATCCCATTAGTCTCCAAAAAATAGCTTCCTTTTAACAGCTGCTAGTGTTATTTTTCTACCAATTTTTAAGAGAAACTATTATTCCCTCCCCCCCCAATAGTGAAGTGTTTTATTTCTTTTTTTATTTTTTTATTTTAAGCAATCGGGGTTAAGTAACTTGCTCAAGGTTACACGATCAGTTATTTCTGGGTGTGGTGCTGAGTGTCTGAGCCCGGGATTCGATCTCCAGGTCGTTCCAACACTGGAGCTGGTGCTCTTACTCGCCGAGCCACCTGGCTGCCCCTGAAGTGTTTTATTTCAAATTCTTCACATTAGCAGATGTTTTCTCCAGTGGCTCCTGAGTGTAATTTAAGAGGTATCAATCCTTAATACTTTTACCTTTTCATTTGTTACTAAGATCATATCAGTCTTTCATATAAGGTTGTGATCTTTGCTTTGCTACTTAATCATCCAATTTAATGATTTGCTTTTTCATATGATACCTAGCAAATATTAGAAGATGGAAATATTTCAGATACTTTACGTAATTTATATTATGATTAATTAAAATGAAGTTGAACATTCATTTTAAGAATTGTTTTAGTGTTTTTTTTCATTCGGTGTTTTGCTTTTGTTTCAAAGCCATTATTTTCTGAAAAGGCTCACTCTAAAATAGAAAATGAATTCATTGCAGGTAGAAAGTGCTTTTGAGAGCAAAGCACCATACTAATGACTATTGAATTGTGTATGAGATTTATAATCCTGAGGTTTAGTTCTTATCTTTACCATTGACTTTTTGGGTGAATTGTCCTTGTCTGTGAAGTGGAGCCAATGACATTCCATAAATCTTGGAACTGAGAGGAAGCTTGAGATTTCTGGTTTAAGCCTCTTGCCTTTAGGGCACGTAAGATCTCCATGTTACTAGTGATGCACCTGAGGCCTAGAGATGTTATGGTTTATAACCATAAGTAGTTGAAAAGGCAGCATTCTATGTTCTCTACCACTTATGTTTGGGTGAAGGATTCTGTGTTGGGGTGGGGTGGGTGAGTGGAGATGGGGGTTGATAAAAAATCAAAGGAACATGGTTCTTTGGGCAAAGCCTTGAGTCACAGGCCTTGGATAGCATCAGGTATCCAATGTGGGGAAGGTGAAGTGCAATTTTATAGAGTTTTTAATTTGAGTTAAGAGGAATTGAGGTGTTGAGGTTAAAAGTCAGGGGAGCATATACCTGAGGTATTGGTTATGGATCATGGTTCAGGCCTGATACTTGCTCATGGGGGGGAGAGAGGATGGGGAAGATTGGTAGCTCCTTAATATAAAAATTCCTTCTGGCTGGCTGGAAAAGGGGTTTTGGGATACTAATGTTGTCCTTACTCTGGGTGACCCATGGATTTTATAAGCTTCCTAGGGGCTTCATTATGTAGGGAATCAGGAAGGCTAATGTGTTTCTTACAGTGGTAGAGTAGAGAACAGGTATCATTTACATCTTTGTCCTCACGGTGAGTCATGCTCCATTTTCCACCTTTGTTTCAATTTCATTTTCTCAGCAGCGAGTTTGATACACAGAGCTTGTACAACTCCCTGTGGTTGGATATGCGGATAATGCCTTTACTTTCCATATTTTTGTTAGAACCTACATAAACTTTTCTCTCCTTGCCCCCTCCTTTTTCTCTTTCCCCTCCTTTCTTTCCTTCTTCCCTCCCTCCCTTCTCTTCAGCCTATGAGGTGAAGTTGGGTGATTGTTTAAGTGATATATTATGTCACCTTTACAGTGATAGGTACTAGATCTATGATTTCATTGATATAGGGAACTCCAGGATTAGGAGATTCCTTCTATCAACTTAGATTGTCAGCATCTAAATTGCAATTTGTAGTCTCAAGAGAGTTGCTTAGAGCAGCTAGAACAATCCTTAATTTCAAGACCTTGGACAAAATGAACCAGTACTTAAAGGTAGAATCCCATTTTAGAGGTATTGATTTGATGGGAAAAATTATGCTCATGTTCTTGAATGAACAGAATCACAAACATTTGCCAAAGTTTATTAAGTTCCTACTATTTGTAAGTGACTCTGCTTGGTGTTGGCAAAAAGGGCAAGGGCAAAAATTAAATAGTTCTTGCCATCAAGGAGCTTATGTTCAAGGGAAGAGGGAAACATGAGGAGAGATGCAACTCTTATTTATTTTATTTTAAAAATATTTAAATTTTAAATTAATTATTAAAATATAAATATAAGATTATTTATATTTTATTAATATAAAATAAAAATATTAAAATTAAATATTTAAAATATTTTGATAACTCTTAAAATATGACTATGCAGACTAGTAAATGCAAACTAATTTCAAATTTCAAGAACATGCTAAAGATAGTGGGATAATCAGGAAAGTCTTTCCTGCTGGAGGTAGAACTTGAGTTGAACCTTGAAGAGAAGGTTGAGAGCCATGGAAGGGGGTTCATTGCAAGGAATGGAGGTTAGTTTGTGGAAAGGCATAGAGAGACCCAGGATTTAGGGTATTGAGTTCATATAATAGCTAGTAATAGTTTGGCTAGAAAGCAAAGTATATGAAAAGGACTAGTTTGAAATAAGCCTGGGAGTAGGTGAGTGCTGGACTATGGAAATCTTTCAATACTAGACTGAGGGTGACTCCTGCTCAGGGCAGAGATTCCAACTGGAGCTGTCTTCCTGGCTGAGAAGGCTCTAGGAAGGACATGAAAGGCAGGTTACGGTGTTTACCTCCATATTCTCAACCAAGGAAAGATGTCTGAGAACTCCAAAAGACAAACTGAAGAAAGAAATGAAATGGCTGTGGAAGTGCTCCGGAGAGAAGGAAGGAGAATTACAGAAAGAGAAGGAATCAAGAACCCAGCCTGGAGATAAGGAAGCCTCACATGTTGGCCAGAGGTGCCTCCATGTCATTTTCAAGTGACTCAGAGAACAGTGGAAGTGAAGAGAGTGCTGATGAAGAATTCACTCTGCTTCCTTTCCCACCCCAGTTGGTCCCAGGACATCTTTTTTTTTTGGAGGGCAGTTGGGGTTAAGTGACTTTCCCAAGGTCACACAGCTAGTTTTTGTGTTAAGTGTCTGAGGCCGAATTTGAACTCAGATCCTCCTGACTCCAGGGCCAGTACTCTATTCACTGTGCCACCTAGCCGCCCCAGTCTCAGGACATCTTGATGACTTGGAAGATGCCCTTGTGTCTCCTGACCTCCAAGCTTCCTACCAGACTTGCAACAGTAGTGTTAGGAATAGAGACAATTCTGATGACAGCAATGGAAAGCAAGACAGCAGCCATGATTCCGGTGACGACCTTAGCCTGGAGGAGCATGCCAACGATGCCCACAGCGATGAACATGCTGTGATCCAAGAAGAAATCATGCTCACTGGTGGCTCCCACCTCCCCAACTGGCAAATCAAGTAGGAACACAGCTACAGAAGCGCTACCAAGAAAAGAGGAATAGCTGTGGAAGTGAAAGAGGAAAGGGAAGGAGAGCACAAAGAGAGGGAAGCAGCAAGTCCCACCTGCAGGCTCCACTTTGGATGATGGTGATACTGTTGCTGTTTTAAGTGATCCAGAGAACAATGCAAATGAAGGGACTTTAGATGAAGAATTCTTTTGTCCCCCTCATCTGCTCCAGGACAACTGAAAGATGATGACTGTATGCATCCTGGGGGTCCACCTGGCTACCAAAGAAGAAGCAAAAGGGAGTCACAGCTTCCCACATGTGTGAAGCCAAAGCAGTGTGCCTGCTGCATTTTCCCTTATGGTCTTAGCCTTTGTAGGTTATGCTGAGGGACTCCAGGTGCCACTTTCCAAAGCCAGCAGGAAACTCCAGTGTACACTTGTAGCAGCAAGCACCCCAAGCGTCCTCAGGATTTGCAGCTACCACAGGTTCTTGGATCTGCTTTGTTAAAGGAAAGCA
>NW_027185809.1:27001293-27007193 GCF_028583685.1 Petaurus breviceps papuanus
CTTAAACAAACACAAAGTACATTCTTAGGTTACATTTTCAAGGTACTGAATTTTCAAGATGCTGGAAGGACTTGAGGGGGTTTCCTCAGGTTCTCTCCCTCTTTCCTCCTCCTTTTTCCCCAGTGGCTAGCTGGACATAGTTCTTTACACTAGGGAAGCCAGTCTCCCTGCTCCTGCTTACCCCCTCCCCTCCTCAGGTACCTTTTAAGACTACTAAAAATTGAAGTTTAGAACCACCTCAAAACAATAAGAGTGAATGTGGCAAAATTATACAAAAAAACACACCTCCAAATGAGAGATCAGAGAAAATTCCCTAATCTAACCACTTGGCAAGGATGAAAGGTTTTGGTTTTCTGTGGTGTGTTTTATGTGTTGATCATTTGTGCTGACTTTTCTCTTCCCCTTTTGCCCCCTGAAGAGAAATTATTTGTAATCAGAGCTGGCTTTCTGGGGGAGCATGGAGGAGGAATGCAGGCAAATATTCTGGTGATAGAGAGAAAGAAGTCATAGTCAAATATGAGTTTTAAGAATATTAATTTGGGTGCCATACCAATCAATTTACCAAAAAACTTTATAGAGCTAGAAAAAATAGAGCTGGGAAAACTGGAATATAGTATGGCAGAAACTGGGCATAGATCATTATCTAACACTGTATACCAAAATTAAGTCTAAATGGGTACATGATCTAGGTATAAAGGATGATACTGTAAGTAATCTGGAAAAGCAAGGAATAGTTTACCTGTCAGATTTATGGAGAGGGGAAGACTTCATGACCAAACAAGAATTAGAGAGCATTATAAAATGCAAAATGGATAACTTTGATTACATGAAATTGAAAAGCTTCTGTACAAACAAAGCCAATGTAACCTAGATTAAGAGGAAAGTAGGAAATTGGGAAAGAATTTTTACAAGCTATGTCTCTGATAAAGGACTCATTTCTAAAATATACAGAGAATTGAGTCAAGTCTATAAGAATACAAGTCCCTCCCCAGTTGATAAATGGTCAAAGGATATAAACAGGCAGTTCTCAGAGGAAGAAATTAAAGATATCTATAAGCATGTGAAAAAATGCTCCAAATCACTATTGATTAGAGAAATGCAAATCAAAACAACTCTGACGTAGCACATCTCACCAGTCAGATTGGCTAAGATGACAACACAGGAAAATGATAAATGCTGGAGAGGATGTGGGCAAACTGGAACACTAATGCATTGCTGGTGGAGTTGTGAACTGATCCAACCATTCTGGAGAGCAATCTGGAACTGTGCCCAAAGGGCTATAAGTAACTTCATATCCTTTGACCCAGCAATACCACTTATAGGTCTGTATCTCAAAGAGATCATAGAAGTGGGAGGAAGATCCATATGTACAAAAATGTTTATAGCAGCTCTTTTTGTGGTGGCAAAGAATTGGAAATTAAGGGGGTGCCCATCAATAGGGGAATGGCTGAACAAGTTGTGGTATATGCATGTTATGGAATACATTGTGCTATAAGAAATGAGGAGCAGATGGACTTCGTATTTATCTGGAGAGGCTTATACGAACTGATGCTGAGTGAGAAGAGTAGAGCCAGGAGGAATTTGCACACAATTACAGACACAACGTATGTGTGATGACTAGCTTTGGTAGACTGGACTCTTCTCAGCAATGCAGTGATATAAGTCAATCCCAAAAGACTCATGATGGAGAGAGATGTCTACATCCAGAGAAAGAGCTAGAAAGAACTGAGTTTGAATCCAGATTGAAGCAAACTACTTTTCTTTTTCTTATTTGGTTTTATTTCCTCTTTACCATTTTTCATTCCATCTGATACAATCCATCTTTATAACCTGACTAATGTCTAATGTGAAAGTATTTGCAGATCCTAACTTGATTGTATGCTGTCATGGAGGGTGGGGGGAGGGAGGGAGAGAAAATTTGAAACTCAAGGAATTGTGGAATTGAATCTTGTAAACTAAAAGTAAATAAATTAATAAAGACCAAAAAATTTTTTTAAAAAGCATATTAATTTGGTAGTATTGTAGATGATGGATTGGAGAGGGGAGAGACCAATTAAGGGGCTATTGTAGTAACTGACTTAGGTTTCTTGATTCCAGGTCCAGTGATCTTTTCACTTGTTTTTATATCATGACATCTGCTAAACATAATTGAGCAGCTGGGTAGTACAGTGGATGAAGAGCAGGACCTTGGGTTAGGAAGTTGTTGTGACTCAGTCACGTCCAACTCTTCATGACTCCGTTAGGCGTTTTTCTGGTAAAGCTTCTGGAGAGGTTTGCCCTTTCCTTCTCCAGCTCATTTTACAGATGAAGAAACTGAGATAAAAAGGGATAAGTGACTTGCCCAGGGTCACACAGCTAGTAAATATCTGAGGCTGGATTCAAACCTGGGAAGATGAGCCTTCCTTACTCCAGGCCTAGTGCTCTGTCCACTGTACCACCTAGCTACCCTGTATTAGGAAGACCTGAGTTCAGATGTGTCTTCAACCATGTACTGTCTGTGTGACCCTGAGCAAGTCACTTAACTTCTGCTAGCTTTAGTTTCCTCATTTATAAAATTGGGATAATAATGGCACTTACCTCTTAGGGTGGTTATGAACATAAAATAGTATTTATAAATTGCTTCGTAAACTTTAAAGCTCTATATAAATGCTAATTGTTAAGACAAATGAACAATTTATTCAGTGCCTATGTCAGGCACTGTGTTAAGTGCTAGAGATACAAAGAAAGGATGAAGACAGTCCTTTACCCTCAAGGAGCTCACAGTCTAATGGGGGAAATATCATGCAAAGAATTGTGTACAGATGAGATATATGCAGGACAAATCAGAGATAAATTCAGACTGAAGACAATACGATTAAGAAAGACTGGGAAAGGGATTTTGCAGAAGGTGGTACGTTAGCTGAGGCTTCTAGGAATCTGAAGAAGCTAAGAAGTGGAGATATGAGGAGGGAATTTCAGGTATGTGGCACAGCCATTGAAAATGCCCATAGGTGAGAGATAGAGAGTCTTGTTTAAGGAACAACAAGGAAGCCAGTGACATCGAATTGAGAAGTGCTTGTATGGGGAAATAAGATAAGTGATTTGTGAGTAAACATTTATTAAATGCCTATACTGTGTAGGGGTATGTTTGAGAGAGAGAGAGAGAGAGAGAGAGAGAGAGAGAGAGAGAGAGAGAGAGAGAGAGCGCCAAATATGCATTTGAACATGACAGCTGAGTGGAGGATGGACTGTAGTGTGTAGAGATTTGTGGCAGGGAGCCCAGCCAGTAAGTTCTTACAGTAGTCAAGGCATGAGGTGTTGAGGGCCTATAGCAGGATGGTGGCAGTGTCAGGAGTAAAGGGGACATAAATGAGAGATGTTACAAAGACAACAGGCCTGGACAACAAATTGGATAGAAGGGGGTAAGAGAAGATAAAAGCAGAGGGTGCTATCTGGGGGATGGAGAAGATGGTGGTACTCTTAGCAATAATATGGAAGTCAGGAAGAGAGGAACGTTTAGGGCAAATGATACAGATTTGGACACTTATAGTCCATGGGGCATCCAGTCCTATCTGATGAATACACAGTTGGAGAGGCAGGATTGGAAGTCAGAAAAGAAATTAGACAAATAGATTTGAGAATCAGCAGAGATGATAATTGAAATATTAGGAACTCTTGAGATCACCAAGTGAAATGGTATAGAAAGAAGAGAAAAGGGCCCAGGACAGAGCCTTGGTGGGGTAGAGGGAACCTCCCGGTTAGCAGGTGTGGCTTGGATGAAGTTCTAGTAAGGAGACCAAGAAGGAATAATCAGACAGGTAGGAGAAACAGAAAAGAACAGCATCATGAAAACCTAGAGAGAAGAAACTAGCAAGGAGAAGAGGGTGGTAGCATCAAAGGATGGAAAGATAGGAAGGACTTTAAAAGCTGCTGCTTTTAATTGCTGCTGTTAATTGAACTTAGGGCATCCAAATCATCTCAGCATTCTTTTTATGGGTGATAGGCATGCCTGTAGAGTAGACTTGCTTTAATTCAATTCAAAAGACGTTCTTTAAATATTTTATGTGCAAGGCACTGTGCCATCTATGCTTTGGGGGCAACAACAGAGAGGTAGTCACTTCTCTTTAGGAGCAAATGTTCTAGAAGGAATGCTACACCCAATAGTAAAATACAAACCTCCCTACCAAGAAGTTCCTACTTCTTCACCTCTGCTCAGGACTCAGAAAATCTCTAGAACTGCCTTGTATGTGAAGTCTTTGCTGATGTACTCCCCGAGGATCCCTTACCCTTGCCCCTCCCATGACTTCTCTATAAATTAGTTTGTGTTACTTTATGTATTTTGTGTCTACTTGGGCCTGCCTGTCTTTTTTTTTTTTCTGATATATTGTGAAACATTTTTTACTTTGTATCCCCAGCACTTGTGTCCTTGCTGGATACAGGAAAGGTGATTTGGTTTATTGAACAGGGAAAGACTTGTTGGTGAAGGTGACACCTGAATTAAGCTTTGAAGGAAGAGAAGGATTTTGAGTGGGAATTTCAGTCATTTGTTAAATTTTTTTATTTTAAACACTCATTACCATGGTGATATGGCTAAGTTATTTTCAGGGATAAGTGAACATTTTTGGGTATGGTTTTGTCTTCATGAGGAAGTTTTATAGCTAAGGTGATGGTATCGGAGAGGTTATGCTTGACCATTTAGTTCAAATATTGTACTTGAATAAAAATTCCCCTTACAGAGCTAACTGCCCTTGTAGAGTAGTGGGGAAGGACACTTCAGTCTCTTCTGCTATTTTTGATATGTGTACCTATGTTTCAATCACCCTCCCCCCCCAAAAAAAAACCCCAAATATTTTGGGGGCATTTTTGAAACCACAGTCACAAAATTTGTCGTTATTCAAAATTTTATGTCCCAGGCTAAGAGTATTTCAAAGAATAAAGGTATTAGAGGATAATTAATTTGATCTAGAAAGGTGACCTTAGCTATCATGTAGTTCTGTCCTCTCATTTTATAGATGAGGAAACTGAGGCCCAGGGCCACACAAGTACTCAGTTGCAGAGTGAGGATTAGAATTGAAATCTTGGCTTAGTGTGCCAAATTCAAGGTTCTTTCTACTGCACCATGCTGTATTCCGTCAAATATGATTAAATGTGAAACACACAAGGAAGTATATTTTGTAGGGTGATAAAGTGTCAGGATTTTCTAGGGTTTCCTTATTTGTGGTTGTCTGACCATTTTCCAGAAAAGACACCAAATCAAAGGGGTTTCCAGGATCTATGTTACTCTATACAATTGAATCCTAGGAACTTAAAAAGAACAGTGTGAGCTCAATCATGAGAATATTGCTGTATTGTGTAATGACTTTCATTTTAATTTCCTTTCCATACAATAAGATAGAGGTTCTGGAGTATATGAACTTAAAAACATTTTTGTGTAATGTTTTATTTAAAATATTTGATGACTTTTACATGTAACTTGTTTCTTTTGTAATTCTTAATATTTTATTTGTAAATTTGAAAGCATTATTCTAAGAAATAGTCCCTAAGCTTCACCAGAATGTCAAAGAGCTCCATGGTACACTAAAGGATTAAGAATGCCTACTCTAAGATCTCTGCCTTTGGAGAGTTACCTAGTTACCTAGAGCACTCACAGGGTCTGTATGTATCTTAAACCTGTGTGGGGCTTCAACCTAGTCTTAACTGACCTTGGGCAAGTTCAATATCTGCTAAACTTCCTATAGTACTAAGAAAATGTTTTTTGTTGTGAACAAACTCTGTAAGAAATATAACTGGAGGGGCGGCTAGGTGGCGCATTGAGTAGATTGCCGGCCCTGGGAGTCAGGAGGACCTGAGTTTGGATCCGACCTCAGACACTTAACACACACACACACACACACACACACACACACACACACACACACACA
>NW_027185809.1:27007203-27067784 GCF_028583685.1 Petaurus breviceps papuanus
ACACACACACACACACACACACACACACACACACACACACACACACAAATACAACCTAGCCGTGTGATCTTGGGCAAGTTACTTAACCCCAATTATCCTAAAAAAAAAAATGTAACTGGAATCCCCAAAGGATGGTCAAATAATGTGGAGCTTACCTTTATTTGCTCTGAAACATTCCTTTTTTTTTTTTTTTTTTTTTTTTTTTTTTATTAGCTTTCAGACTTATTTTGCTTGGTGGCTCTAGGAGCAATGAGTAGAGGTTGCAAAAAAGTAAATTTAGGCTTCATATAAGAAGTCTAAAAATCATTAAACATTTATCAAGCACTTACTGTATGCTTGGTACTGTATTAAGCATTGATGATACAAATACAAAAATAAAATAGTACCTGCCCTTAAGGAGTTTACATTCTGTTGGGAGAAGACAACATGAAAAAGGAGCTGCTGGGGGAGGGGTGGTTAGGGAGAGTACCCAGAGTTCTGAGAACTGTGCTCCCACCTTAATGAAGATTTTAGAGTTTATGCCTCCATGCTCCAATCAGAGGGACTAGGGGTAGTGATAGGTGGAGTCCCAAAGACTGATGGGACCTTTCAATATGAAGAGATTTTCCTTACAGCTTAGTGGAAAAGTCAGGGTAGTCCCAAAATAGTACAATCTCTGGAAATACTGGGTTGCTACATGAAGAGTTTCAAGCACAGGTTAGATTAAAAAGCCTCTGAATTTTCTGAAGAAATTGGACAATATTCCAGTCAGCTCTACTACTCACACAGGTAAACAATAGATTAATAGCATGATAGTGGATTGGGTACTATGCTTGTAGTCAGGAAAACATAGCTTCACATCCTGTCTTGGGCAGTTTACTAGCTGTATGATCATGAGCAAATCACTGAATCTTTCTGTGCCTCAGTTTCCTTATTTGTAAAATGAGGTGATTGAACTCTTTGACCTCAGAAGGTTCTTCTAGCTGTAAATCTGTGATCCTCTGATCTGTCAACTTTGGTGAATTCTCTTTTCCTAATTCTGAATAGAGAGAAGCAAAAGAAATATACTACGTTTTCTTATAGTTCCTCTTAATAGCATTATATCACATTTTCATTTTAACCTAAAATAACATTTCCAGAAATGGAAATCTATGGTTAGTGTGACTTTAAGTGAACAATTAATAGTTGTTTTGTTTAACATTTTTTTCTTTTTTTTTTTTTTTTCTGGAGGGAGGAGGGTAGGGCAGTTGGGGTTAAGTGCCCAAGATCACACTGCTAGTTTTTGTGTTAAGTGTCTGAGGCCAGATTGAAACTCAAGCCCTCCTGACTCCTGACTCCAGGGCCAACACTCTATTAACTTTGCCACCTAGCCACCCCACTTGTTTAACATTTTAAAAAATTTTTAAAATTTTTACTTTTATTTTTTTTAAGCAATTGGGGTTAAGTAACTTGCAAGGTTACACAGCCAGTTATTTCTGGGTGTGGTGCTAAGTATCTGAGCCCAGATTTGATCCCAGGTCATCCCGACTCTGGGGCTGGTGCTCTTACTCACTGTGCTACCTGGCTGCCCTTTGTTTAACATTTTTAATAGGCTTCACATTATTCTCTAATTCTTTAAAATTTTATAAAGGAATATAATACCAGTTAGCATTTAGGGAAATGAACTTGCTATGACTTCTGTATAAGTACCAACTTGAAAATTATAACGATTGACTGTTAATTCTATTTCTGAATTACTATAATGTTTACCTTGGGCAATTTATTGTTCTCTGAAATAGTTTTGTGTAGCCTCACATTTTTGCTTGTTTAAAAATTGCTGTTGAATGGGGTATAGAAACCTTGTTCTGTAAGAAAGTAAGGGGAGGGAGTGTGGGGGGGAATATAAGAGAGGGCAGATTGGGGGAAGGGGTGTTCAGTATGCTTGCCATCTTGGGGTGGGGGTAGGAGAGAGACAGGGAGAAAATTTGTAACTCAAAATCTTATGGAAATGAATGTTGAAAGCTAAAAAATAAAAATAAATAAATTAAAAAATAAAAAAATCAGAGGACATTGAAAAGAATTGCAAAAGACAAAAAAAATTATTGCTGTTGAAATTTTTAGAGATGGTTATAAAAAGTTTTAATTTAAAAACTTTCATGTTCAAATGAGGATTTCTGCCACTAAGATAGCAAATGTTCCCTGGATGCTTGGCAGGGACTCCTTAGGCTGCTTATGTGAAGCCAATAGTTCCTCTTCATTGCCATCTCTGTCCAGATTTGCTTTGGCAGTAACCGAAATGTGGGTGGAAGGTTCTTTGAGGAGTTCTGTTTAAGCCAGAGAACTTCTATGTATAATTTTAGTGGGTCATTGTAATATATGTGGGGACACCTACCTGCCATTTTTAGATGCCAAGTTACGAATTAATAAATTTAAAATAAAAAAATTATTTGATCAAATGATGGAATTAACCTTTATATTGTATAATGATAAAATAATTAATTCTGGCCACATTTGGTGCCAAGAACAGATGTACTTCTTTTTAAAAAAACAAGCAAAGTCAAAATCAGAAAGCTGAATTTATAATCCTATTAACATTTTTTGGATATTTTCTTTCAGATCAAAAAATTGGTTTTGCATTGTATAAAAAAGATATAGTTAGAGTGCCTCCATCATTTTAAAAATTAAAGAATCATGGGGATTACAAAAGAAAGAAGGATGTCATTCTTGCCATTAATAAGTTAGTAGGTAGTAGAGATTTGAAAATGAAAACTATGTAAGAAACATGTTACCATAAGTATAAATGAATGCAGTACAAACTGATTATGTAAAGGTTGAAGAAATGAAGATTCAACTGATGGGGTAGAGTAGGATTAATTAGGAAGTATGAAAACTTTTTTCATCCTGGATTTTAAAGTAAAGAAATTTTATGGACTTTCAAATCATGTTGTAAGAGAGGAAACTTTTTGGGGCATGGGATTGTGTCAAGTTTATATGGATGGCATCAGATCTTATAAAACAAATGGTTGTGCTGTTGGCTCCCCTTTTAGGTGGGTCATTTTGGATCAAGACAGATTATAGGCTCCATCAGGTGATGACTTTGTCTTCAAAGTAATAGGACCATAGATTTGGAGTTGGAAGGGACCTTAAAAGTTATCTAGTCCAATCCCCTTATTTTATAGATGAGGAAACTGAGGCCAGCATAGACAATGTGTCTTACTCAGTGTCATACTCGTAGTAAATTTCACTATGGGGATTTGAACTCAGGTCCTGTGACTCCAAATACCAATCTTTCTCCTCTGAACCATGCTATTGTTTTGTAGTTCAGAACCTTTTAAGAGGGAAACAATGACTTAGAATAGAATCACTAAATGCTTGCCTTGCTTAATGGAAAGAAGTTTGGACTGGTCTTTAAGTGTATTCTTATACTATCTGTTTTGAGTTTGGACAGGTCATTTTTCCTTTTTGACCCCCAGGTCCTCCTGTTTTAAAAGGGGGATAATAAAACTTGCCCTACTTAATTCTCAGGGTTGTTGGGAGGAATTGTTGGGTTGTTATTATAAGGTCTGTGGTCTACAATGTTCCTTAAGTGAAAGACCTTAAAATAGGCCACAGTGTGGTCTCCAGATTACAATAGCATAAAAATACTCCCCACGGCGTCGGGCATGTTCCTGTGTTTGTCTCTCCCTCCACTCTTCACACTACTAGGTCTGAGTTTCTAGAGACAGAGGCCAACTCTCAGGGCTGTAGGGGCAACCCTATTGAGATTACACTTCCTCCACTCATCAGAGCTTTCATTTGGAGTTTTCTATCTACACAATCTGCCACTCACATAATGACACTTTTAGATCTTAAGCAAAACCTTTTACTTTATAATAAGGCAAAATAAATAATATGATTCTATACTTTTTTTTTTTGCTTTTTTTGGGAGGGCATTTAGGTTTAAGTGACATGCCCAAGGCCACACAGCTAGTTTTTTGTGTTCTGTGTCTGAGGCTAGATTTTAACTCAGGTCCTCCTGACCCCAGGGCCAATGCTCTATTCATTGTGCCACCTAGCCACCCCCCCAAAATAAAAAATAGGGATACCAATATGTTAAAGCAAATATGTAATAAAATATATCACAATACATACAAGCCTAGATCATGCTCTCGCAGCAAATGCACTCATAAGTTCTGGTGAGGAGTGAGCAAATACTTAGATAGGTACCTGGCTTGGAAAAATGAAAAAGGAAGACTTAGGTGTAGGGCAACTCACAGCTCTCAACTTCAGGCTTCAGTGTTTTGGTCTTTTCTGGAACATCTATGCCACACAAAACTGCTTCTCTCTGTACTGCTAGGCTGATGATCCAATGCCCTGTGAAAGTCTGGCCTACAGATATGAAGGGCTGTGATGTGGGATTGGCAGTGGACTTCAGGTCTAGGGAGGATCACAGGGGGAATAACCTTCTTTCCCATTCCCTTCATGCCAGGCACTGGTTATTACCCAACCCTCCTTACGGTTTTTTTGTACTCGGTCTTATACAGATAGGATTCAATGAACACTGACCTTTAGAAGCATGCTAAGAGACAACATGATTGTGTACAGATAATGTGCAATCATTTTCTAGTCAGGGGTAGGAAACCTGTGACCTTGAGGCCACATGTGACCACCCTCTAGGTCCTCAAGTGTGGCCCTTTGACTGAATCCAAACTTCACACAACAAATCCCCTTAATAAAAGGATTTGTTCCGTAAAACTTGGACTCGGTCAAAAGGCTGTACCCAAGGACCTCTAGGTCCTTCTAAGGCCATATATGACCTCCAGGTCTCAGGTTCTCTACCCTTGCATCTAGGCACACTTTTATAAAGCTGGCTGTTCACGAAAATGTAAACCTGCTGCATTGGGCATCCCTGGAAGGATCACACAAAAGGAAAACACGGTGAGGTGAGCAGTGGTTCCTGGCTTTGCCCTTGATTCTTTGGTGGTTTTCAAATGGTTATAGCAGCTTGAGTGGTTACACAAGGGGAATAAGGACCCTAACTCTGTAGTCTTAGAGTAAAAGACAGTGAATGTCACAATGCTGAGCTTCCGTTTTAGGGTGCTAAAGGAAAGCTGACAGCAAGTCACATCTGCAGGCATTTATTAAGTGCTTATCTTGTGCCAGGCATTGTACTAAGTGCTCTGTGGGGATGCAGAGAAAGATAAAAACAGTCCATGCCCACAATGTGCTCACATTTTATGGGGGACAGCCAGTGAAAAGGCACATAGTTGGGAGATGGGGTGTCATATGTGACACCAAGGGGCCAGTATCACTGCATGGCATGGTGGAAAGAACACTGGCATGAAGAGTCAAGAGATCTAGGTCTTTTGATGTCAGCAGACCTTGCATCATATGGCCTTTCTGAAATTTAGTAGTTATGTGATCTTGGGCAAATCACTTCGTATCATAGCTTTGTTTCTTCATCTGCAAAATGGGGATGATAATATTTGCATAGATGTGAAGGAAAACATTTTGTAAACCTCAGTGTACTGTATAAATTAAAATAACTAATTTTATTTGAATATAAGCTGGTAGGGGATAGGCCAGCAAAGAAAGAATGACTTATAGAACTTCACCAATGGATGAATTGCGCAAGAATAGTGAAGTCTCATCTCTTTGCCAGAGACTTTGAGACTATCATAAATCACTTTAAAGTTATATGTCATTGGCCTCTTCTCAGTTTATTTAAAAAAATTCTCTTTTCTGGTTGATAAATAAGGGAGTTTTCCTTTCAGATTTTATGATTTGATAGGGTATGAACGTCTGAGCCTAGATTCACTTATATCCCTTGATTGGGTTATTACATTACATTTAAAACTGAAACAAACTCCATAGTGAAGGCTTCTCACTCTCCAGTGTAGTTGATAAATTTTACTATATGTATTCTTCCCAATATAATACAGTTATTTATATTTTTTTAGGGTGGCTTTTCCCCACTCACAAATATTGATAGTAAATTTGTAACACCCCCTATGGTCTTACTTCCTGCCCTCAACACTGGTAGGTTAGGTCTCCAGAGTATGACTGGCTTCTTTTCCCCTAAGATTTTTCTTTTTTTATCATGGATTAATAACCTTGTGGACTTGGGTTTGTAATAGTATTTTCTCATGAGCCCTCTCTGGTGTGCATTATCTCTCCCACCCACCCACTGATAATCAATTAATCAGACTTAATTGACTTTGTACAAAGAGATATTAAGTAAGGTGGTATTGTAAGAATGGTTGGTATAATACTAATATTCTCTGCCCCCTATTATGCCACAAACCCAAACAATTCAAGAGTTTTTCTATGGGCACAGGTAAAGATCCTTTCACAAAGGGGGCTTGGCTTAGAGAGCACATGTGGCAAAGGCATAACTTAATTCTTTCTGGTTGCTTACAATTCTTTTCATCCTTTGTGGTGAGCTCATGAAATTTCCCTGAAGTTTAACCCTTTGCTGGTTCTAGGATATGGCTGTTGACACTGATGGAATGGAGAGTAAAGAGAGATTTAGTCCTTTCCCTCCTCTTTCCTCCCCCTCCCCAAAAAGCTCCTAGAGCTTGACTCTTTCTCCCATAATTCTTTTTCTTGTATAAATGTAGTGTCCCAAAGATGTCTTATTCTTTCAACCAATCCCAATTCACTTCCTGTCTCTCATCATATGATTTCATTCGTGGCTCAAAAGGGCTTCATTCAGACTTAAATTAAGGACTTGCTAGAACTTGGTTTGTGTTTGATTCCAGAAAGGCATCTATAGATTCTAGTTTGCACCTTTGTTTCTTTGTCTCAGTCAGGGGGTGTGTTCTTGCCTGACAAAGGTATGGAGAAGGTATAGAGTGTCTTGATAGTTATATTAATTGGGGAAAGATAAGAAAAATTGTAAAAATTATAATTTAGTGAATTTAGTATATTAGTATCAATAGTAGAACCAGTTTTAGTGGGAGAATCTGTTGTTAAAAGTGCAGTCAGTGCACAACATTCACATTTTTAACTTTTGAGACTTTAAGCATTCATGTGATTTTATTAGTAACCTCATTTTCACTTTTGTTTTGGTAACCTTGCATATTTTCAGCTATGCTAGTAGCAAAAAAATGAGAGGTAAGATGCAATGCAGACTGGTATCCTCTGGGCACACACCCTAACATTGTAAAGAGCTCTCCCTGTGTTCATTGCATATTTACATTGTTTGCCTTTAAAACTCAAGTTTTGCATTGTAATTATATCCCCAAAATGAAGTGCAAGTCCTATGGCTCCAAGCCCTAACTTTCTGTGAGAATGTTTGCAGCACTTGTAGGCTGCAAGTTTGGTGTTAACTATTCATTATATCTACTGAAAGGAGTAGAATATTCATAAGTGTTGTGAATCTGCTCTAGGAAGTGCTAACGGAACCTTTCAGGTGCAGATGAGGTAATTGAAAAAATGGAAAAGCAGCTGAGTTTGTGGGTAAATGAGATGCTGTTGTGGTAGAGAAGCACTCCCCCCCCCCTTCCAAGTTCTGAGCTAGGACTGGGGGCCAGGGACTGAAGCATGTGCTTTCATGGGGTACAGTTCAATCACAGAGCCAAAAAGAGAGGTTAGACATGGCAGGTTGCCCCTTTCCTGTTTTTTTAAACTCAGGGTTTTTTTTTTTTTAAACGATAGTATTTTTATTTATTTTTTTGCTTTTTGGAGGGGGAGGGCTGGGCAATTGGGGTTAAGTGACTTGCCCAAGATCACACAGCTAGTAAAGGTGTCAAGTCTCTGAGGTTGGATTTGAACTCAGGTCCTCCTAACTTCAGGGCCAGTGCTCTATTCATTATGCCACCTAGCCACCCCCCTCAGGGTTCTTCTGATACTGCCAGCCCTACCCCCTCCCAGTCCAGTCCAGAGTTGCTTCTCCTCCCCCTGCATGTTATGGGTTATTTCATTATTACAGTTTTAGGAAAAGTACATACCGTGTTTCCCCGATAATAAGACACTGTCTTATTAATGTTTTTGGACAGAAAAACACCAGAGGGCTTATTTTCAGGGGAGGGCTTATTTTAATGAACATTCACAGCAATTTTAATAAACAGGTAAATGTGAACAAAAAAATGTACCTTTATTCAATAAGCAAATCACTGGGGAAGAACAGGATGATGCGCTCACTGCTGCGGCTCTGATTGGATGCAGCTCGGAGCGCGGCATGTGTTTCACCTGGTGGGGGAGGGGACGGTGCATAGGTTCATACAGAGGGTACTGTAATGTAGCGTGTAGCGCAGGGGATCACCTTCACTACAGTAGCAATCTCAATAGGGCTTATTTTCGGGGGGGAGGGCTTATTTTAGAGGAATCTTACACAGTAAGGGGAGGGCTTATTTTCGGGATAGGTCTTATTATCGGGGAAACACGGTATTATCAGAATTAATGTTTTGTTATAAAGAATTGTGTGCAGAAAAGTATTTTTAGCAATCTATACGTTTTGGTGGTTGTGGGAACCTAACCCACCTTCCATTTCACGTTTTTTTAACTTTCAATGAAATTTGGGGATTGACGGTGTTTTAAGTAAAACCTCACCAACCTTAACTAATGTGGGAGACCATTCTGAATTAGAAATTGAATCATCTTAGTTCGGAAGAAATATAGCTTTATCACTTTGATCTGCAAATTAAAACAGCTCTGTGGTTCTACCTCATACTTACCAGATTGGAAAAGATAATAAAAAAGGAAAATGGTGGTTATTGGAGGGGAATGGAGGACAGGTGGAATCTGTTGTATAATAGACACTGTTGGTTGAGCTGTGAATTGGTCTAACCATTCTGAAAACATTTTGGAATTACACACTCAAAGTCATTAAACTGAACACAAAAGTTTAGCAACATCATTACTAAGCATATACCCTAACGAGAGCAAAGCAAGAGGGTGTAAAATTGAAAAATGATTTTAGTTCTATTTCTAAGACTTAGTCAAGCTAGATTTAATATCCTCTTTCCCAGTTCTTCCTCCTGCTAAACTTCATTCTCCACCCACATCCCAGTGAAACTTGCCTAAAGGTCAAGCTTTGTCTTGTAATTACTTCCACGTTTGTAACGCTACCCATCACCCACTTTCCCTGGGTGACTGGATTCATTAACCTCAAATCTCTACTCCTATCACCTGAGAACCTTTGTCACATGACTGGAATCTTGGTCTTGATGGTTAAGGGGGAATTTTAGAAAGGGAGATCCACATGATGAAATCTCAATTCAGACTATGTCATCAAAAGCCAATCAGAAGACACATCTATGTAGCATGACATTTTGCTCTGTCATCTTGTTAATTGTTATAAAATACTTTGTCATCCCTCACTTGGAGTCTCTGGCATTATTGAAGTAATCACTGAGCCCCTTCATTAGATTTGTACTCTGCTAAAAAACTGCTAATGCTCAGAGCTTTGTGCCTCAATTTACCTTAATTTCAGTTGCAACAAAAATACAGTGGAAATTGTGGAACTTTGTTACCTCCTTAATTATAGAAGCGATGCCCCTCATAGTGTCACTATGCTGGCTCATATTTTTCAGTATTATCAAATCAGCAATTAAGGCCTGTTGGTTATGTGTTTCCATAAGGCATATAGGTTATATGGGTCTCTATAAGGTCTGTACAGATTATATATAGTCTCATTAGATCATTAATTTAACACTGGAAAGAGTTAAAGGTTATCTCAAATATGCCCCTCATTTTACATATATGGGAATTGAGTTGAGAGGTTAAATGCTTGTTCAAGATCACACAGGGAAGGGGCGGCCAGATGGCTCAGCGAGTAAGAGCACCGGCTCCAGTGTTGGGATGACCTGGAGATCGAATCCTGGGCTCAGACACTCAGCACCACACCCAGAAATAACTGGCCGTGTAACCTTGAGCAAGTTACTTAACCCTGATTGCTTAATAAAAAAAAAAAAAAAGATCACACAGGGAAGTAATTAATACAGCTGTGATTTGAACCCAGGTCCTATTGATTCCCTGGTTAGTGCTTTTGCCCTATGTCATGCCAAGATGTAAGAAATCTCTTCAATCAGTATTTTGAAATTGTTGCTGTTCATTTATTTTAGTCATGTCCAACTCTTCATGATCCCATTTGGAGTGATTTGTTTTATCTTTCTCCAGTTCATTTTACAGATTGGGAGATTGAGGCAGACAGGGTTAAGTGACTTGGCCAGGATCACACCACTAGTAAAGTGTCCGTCTGGATTTGAAGTCAAGACATCCTGATTGCAGACTAAGTGCTCTATCCACTGTACCACCTAGCTGTCTGACATATCTTGAGGTAGAATAGAATTTAGTACTTTTTTAAAAAGTTCATTGTTACTGATCTGACACTTAACAGCTTATAAACTTTGGTGCTTTTTTTTTATGTGGGCTGAATATGGACCCACTTCATAGTAAGGTGAATTTGATTCATCTTCCTAATGCATATGTGCTTAAGCCATTTCTTAGATTTTGTGAGCTGAAATAAAATTTAAATGGAGATGTTCAGTAACCTACCCAGATGGATGTTGCAGCTGGAAGGTTCATGTTGATACACTTTTTTTTCTTTTTGAACAGAAAGCAGTCAACTCAATAAAATTCAGCCAACGGGCTGCCAGGTAGCACAGTAAGTAAGGGCACCAGCCTCAGAGTCAGGATGACCTGAGATCGAATCCGGGCTCAGATACTTAGCACCACACCCAAAAATGACTGGTCTTGTAACCTTGAGCAAGTTACTTAAGCCCAATTGCTTTAAAAAATATTAATAATAAAATAAAATAAAATTCAGCCAAACAACTTGTGTGGGTGATTTTAATTTTCCTTGGGAGAACAATAAAAGACAGAGTAGTAGATCTTCCTTTAAGTGACTTCAGAACTGTTTTCTTGCCATTTCAGAAGTTCCTTTGTGGTTCATGGCAATTATATATTCAAGCTTAGGATAATCAGTCTTTTGGTAATATTCAAGACCTGGAGAAGATAACTTTGAGGCTTGTTCATCAGACAACTTTGTCCTTAGCTTGATCTTAAATCCTTGTTATTTTTTTCCTCAGTGGTATTTTAAGCCCTTTGTGGAAGTTACCTCTTTGAAACTCAGTTTTTTAACTGTAGTTAGAAGTAGATGGTCCCTCGTCACCTGGTGAAGGTAGAGAGCCAGCCCTCTGTAGGCATTTTACCCTCCCAGAAAATACTCAGAATTCATGTTTTATTTTTTTTATTAAATGCTTTATTATATAAAGTTTACATCATTCATTTCCACAAGATTTTGAGTTACAAATTTTTTCCCTGTTTTTCCCCTACCCACCTCCCCAAAATATCGATCCCACTGGATATCCCCTCCTCTAATCTTCTTTCTGTCATATCTTCTCCCATGCCCCCTCTGACTTTCCAGTAGGGAAGGGTGGATCTCTATGCCCCAGTGCCTGTATATCTTATTTCCCAGTTACATGTATTAATAATAGTGTGTGTATGTATGTATGTATGTATGTATATATATTAAACATTTGATTTTAAAACTTTGAATTCCAGATTCATTCCCTTCCTCCTTGTCACCCACCCTTACTGGGAAGATAAACAATTCAATATAGGTTGTACATGTGTAGTTATGCAAAACATTTCCATTGTGGATTTATTGTAAAATCCAGAGTATATTTCCCTTCCTTCTATCCCACCTCCCACTTGTTCTATTCTTTACTTTGATCCTGTCCCTTTTCAAAAGTGGGTGCTTCCAACTTCCCTCCCCCTCAGCCTGCCCTCCCTTCCATCATCCCCCCTCTCATCCCCTTCCCCCTCTACTGCCCTGGAGGGTGAGAGATACCCTATGTAGTGTGTATGTCATTCCCTCCCTAAGCCAAATTCAATGAGAATAAGGTTGACCCATTCCCTTTTGCCTTCCTGTTCTTCCCCTACGTTGCAAACATTTTCCCTTGCATCTTCTATAAGAGATAGTTTACCCCATTCTGTCTCACCTCATCTCCTCTCACTATATTCCTCTCATCTCTTAATTTCACCTTTTAAGTATCATCCATTCCTATTAAATTGATCCTGTGCCCTCTGTCTATGTATACCTGTACACATACATACATACACACATTCACATATGTATTCATATGCCCATATATCCTCCTATATAGACATATGTATGTGTGTGTGTGTGTGTGTGTGTATAAAGAGAGAGAGAGAGAGAGAGAGAGAGAGAGAGAATACTTTTCTATTCCCTTCAACTGTTCTCATACTGAGAAAAGTTGCATAAGTTACAATTATTGTTTTTCCATGTAGGAATGTAATAGTTCAACTTTGATAAGTTCCTTATGATTTCTTTTCCCTGTTTACCTTCTCATGCTTCTCTTGCTTCTTGTATCTGAATGTCAGATATTCTTTTCAATTCTGGTTTTTTTTCATCAAGAATGCTTGAAAGTCCTCTATTCCACTGAATGATCATATTTTCCCCTGAAACATGATACCCAGTTTTGCTGGATAGGTGATTCTTGGTTTTAATCCCAGCTCCTTTTTCCTCCAGAATAATCATATTCCAAGCCCTTCGATCCCTCAGTGTGGAAGCTGCCAGATCCTGTGTTATCCTGATTGTGTTTCCACAATACTCAAATAGTTGCTTCCTGGCTACTTGTAGTGTTTTCTCCTTGATCTGGGAATTCTGGAACCTGGCTATAATATTCCTAGGAGGTTTCTTTTTGGGATCTTTTTCAGGAGGTGATGGGTGGATTCTTTCAACCTCTATTTTGCCCTCTGGTTCTAAAACATCAGGGCAATTTTCCTTGAGAATTTCTTTTCTTCTCTTTTTTTGCTTTTTGGAGGGGCATTTGCGGTTAAGTGACTTGCCTAAGGTCACATGGCTAGTTTTTGTGTTAAGTTTCTGAGGCTGGATTTGAACTCAGGTCCTCCTGACCCCGGGGCCAGTGCTCTGTTTACGATGCCACTTAGCTGCCCCTGACAATTTTTTGAAGGATGATTTCTAGATTCTTTTTTTGATCATGGCTTTCAGATAGTCCAGTAATTTTTAAATTATCTCTCCTGGATCTATTTTCCGGGTCAGTGGTTTTTCCAGTGAGATATTTCATATTGCCTTCTATTTTTTCATTTTTTTGGATCTTTTCAATAGCATCTTGATTTCTCATGAAGTCACTTGCTTCCATTTGCTCCAGTCTAATCTGAAGGAATGATTCTCTTCAGTGAGCTTTTGAGATTCTTTTTCCATCTGGCAAATTTGACTTTTTTTTTTCTTAAAGCAATTGGGGTTAAGTAACTTGCTCAAGGTTACACGGCCAGTTATTTCTGGGTGTGGTGCTAAGTATCTGTGCCCGGATTTGATCCCCAGGTCATCCCGACACTGGAGCCAGTGCTCTTACTCGGTGAGCCACCTGGCCACCCCTGAATTTGAATTTTAAAGGCATTCTTCTTCTCATTGCCTTTTTGAGCCTCTTTTGCCATTTGAGTTAGTCTATTTTTTAAGGTGTTATTTTCTTCAGTCAGGTTGTTGACTGTCATGTCTCAATTTTCTTGCATCATTCTCATTTCTCTTCCCAATTTTTCCTCCACTTTTCTTATTTGGTTTTCAAAATCCTTCTTAAGATCCTGTCTGGCTTGTAACCAGTTCGCATTTTTCTTGGAAGCTTTTGGTTCAGGAGTTCTGACTTTGCTGTCTTCCTCCTGTTCCATACTTTGATCTTTTTTTGTCCCCAAAATAGGAATGTCAAGTTCGGTTGCTCTGTTTGCTTTGCTTCCCTCATTTGCTCATGTTGCCACTCAATTACTTGACTTTTGGGCTTTTTGCCACAGTAGGACTCTGCCACCAGACAGGGGAGCTTCATCCCAAATGCTGGGGTTTTCTCAGGTGCCCAAGGTATTATTTTTAGGTGCCCTCTCTGAAGCCTCCATATGTTCTGGCAAGCTGGTTGCACACCCCAGGACCTCCACCCTAGACAGCCATCCAGATCCAAGCAGGTTAAAGCAAGAGTGATTACCCCTCAGACTGGTTGATTGATCCCCCTACAAACTTCAGGCCAGGAGGTGAAGCTTCCATGTGGCCATAGCTGCATGGCCTTGCCTCAGCCTCTTCTCTCTCCAGGGGATAAAGGCCTGTCTACACTCCCAAACTACTGGATCCCAAAGTCCACACTGCAGTGACTTTGTCCTTAGCATCTATGGGTTTATAAATCTGGAAAGTGCCACAGCTGCTCGTGGTCTGAAGTCCCTCCAGGTGGAGACTGGTCAGGGCCACCCTGAGGTTAAAACCTCTGGCTTGATCAGGCCTGGTGTTGGTTCCCAGAGCACTGTGCTGACTGCTTCCTGCCGACCTGCTGGGCTTTCTTCAGTGAGAGGTTCGCTTCTCTGTCATCTTGTGGGTTCTGTAGCTTCAAAGTTTGTTCAGAGTCACCTTTTACATGAATTGGAAGAGGTGGGAGCAGGAGCACTGTGGAGGTCCTGTTTCTACTCCACTATCTTGACTCTGACCCCAGGATTCATCTTTTAAAAGACAAGTTAGTACTTATTGTGATGCATAGCATTATAGCTTTCCTGATGTTTATTTTATATGTATATGTGTACACACATTTTAGGGGAGTAGATAGTTAACATGTACTGTAGCAAATATTTGCTAATGTGCATGCCTTTAAATAACTCAGGAGTTCTAGTTTACAGACCTGACTTAACACCTCTTCCTTTTTAAGAAAGAACCTAGGACTTGAGTGTGCAGTTTGGTGCCCAGAGTCAATGTACTCTCTGTTGGTTAGGTGATATGGTTGGTTAGAGTATGATGCTTAGTTCTAAATCACATTTTAAGAAGAATATTAAAAAATTATAGAGTGTAGCCGGTATGGTTACAATCCTGGGAACATCACTATCAATATGAGTAACAGGTAAAGTAAGTATGAGAATTTATTTTGGAAAAGAGAAGATTGGAAGACATGATAGCAGTTTTCAAATACACTAAGGACCAGAATGTGGAAGATGGATTAAATTTATTATTGTATTTCTTTAAGAGGACAGAACTGATAGCAATGGGTATAACCTAAAATGGGCATCCAGGTGGCACAATGGATAGAACACTATGCCTGAAATCAGGAAGCCCTGAGTTCCAATGCAAACCCTGACACTTAGTAGTGGTGTGACCCTAGGCAAGTCACTTCACCCTGTTTGCCTCAGTTTCCTTATCTGTAACATGAACTGGAGAAGGAAATGTCAAACCACTCTAGTATCTAAAACCCTATATGGGGTCATGAAGAGTCTTAGCTGAAATGACTTGGAACAAAAACAAGCTAAAGTGAAACAAATTTTTCTCCACTAAGTGTATTAGAGCTACCTCATAAAAGGACAACCTTCCCCTCTGTGGGAGTGCCACTGTTTCCTCAGCTCCTCCCTTACTGTTCCATTCTCTAGAAACTGCCTTGGGCTGTATCTTGCCCTGAGGTGTTTACTTGCATTTGAGGGGTGAAAGAATGGACCTGCTTACTCTGAAAGTTTCTCCTTTTTGAGTCTCCTTTCTCCCCTTAAAGGCTGCTGAGATTAGTTTTATGAAGTTCTAATAGTATTTGGCAGTAAAAATTCCTGGTTCATCTTAACCCTAATTGAAGGTACAGGGTGTAGGAGGCGTATAGGAAGTAAAGCTCTTTCCTCTATCAGGTTATATTCAGTTTTGCAGAGTAACTTATTCTTGTTTATAAGCATTTCCACCATCATATTCCAAAATTCCCCCCCCCCTTTTTTTTGATAGTTGTCACATAGTTTCTTGTGATCTTAAATGGAATTTTATAGCCATTGAGCCTCCCCCTTTCCGGCTGCCAAGAGAAAGATTCTCTTGCAGGAAGGACCCTCTTCCAAGTCATTTCTGGATCATGGATGCCTTTGGTATTGCAGTAGGACTGATGGTGGGGAGGGGGCATCTCCAGGTCACTTGCTACTAGACTCTAATGACTGATGACACTGGTGACTTTGTACAGCTCTATCTCACTTCATTCCAATTCACTTGCAAGTCAAGACATCACCCTCCTGATGAACAACAACAAAACTAGTGGACTAATTTTAAATGCATAAAATGAGATACATTTGATTACCCAGTTATATTGAAATAAAGATGTATTTTTTGCAGCCAAATTTATAGACCCTCTGAAATAGAATCAGTGACCCTAGGATTAGAACATTTTTAAAAAAATCATCATCATGGGGCGGCCAGGTAGCACAGCAAGTAAGAGCACCGGCTCCAGTGTTGAGAAAACCTGAAGATCGAATCCCAGGCTCAGACACTTAGCACCCACCCAGAAACACCTGGCCGTGTAACCTTGAGCAAGTTACTTAACCCCGATTGCTTAGGGGCGGCCAGGTGGCTCAGCGAGTAAGAGCACCGGCTCCAGTGTCGGGATGACCTGGATCAAATCTGGGCTCAGATGCTCAGCACCACACCCAGAAATAACTGGCCATGTAACCTTGAGCAAGTTACTTAACTCCGATTGCTTAAAAAAAAATCATCATCATTATTATCATTATTTATATAGCACTTTAAAGTTTGCTATATCCGTTATCTCTGTCATATGATTCCTATAGCCCTGGGAGTCCATTGCTGTTATCATCCCCATTTGAAAGAAGAGAAAACTAAGACAGAAGTGAAGTTTTTTTTCCAGGTTCACACCTGGAGTCTATTGTCAAATTTGAATTCATATCTTTCTGACTCCAAGTCTATATCTATGTATGTATGACCTAGTTGTCTTATTGTATCACCATCACCTTCTGGTCCTAGCCTTAGTCTGGCTTTGGGAAATCAACCTGCATACGTTTTTCCCACCCTTCAGTAATCTTATGCCTTTTGTCTGCTTTCTACAAATAACTTTTTAACTTTATCCCTTTGGGGAGTTTTATTAACTTTAAAACTCTCTGGTCTGTATATATTTGTTACCTCTTCTTATCTTTCTTACTCTACCAGGGCATATGGGGGGAAAACAGACCAAATTTTAACAAAAACAAAATGAAAATGATTAAAAAAAGGAAATAATGAAACTTTTTGGGTTATTTTTTTGGAGGGAAGTCACCGCTATCTAGACATAGACTGGCCGCTGGTGACCTTTGGTGTTAGGGACTGTATGATTTTATTTGTGAGGTAGAGAAGAGGAACTAGAACCTTTTATAAATGTGCTACTGTAGGGAAAGTAGACCCTTTAACAAATCAAACATCAGTAGGTTAGATAATGCTAGGCGCTGATAGAATTTCATTGTCTCTAGGAGTACACTAGTGGATTAATGGATTAATCTGGCTTTATCTCTATATAGTCTTTCCTATTCTCCAGCTCGGGGACCTGTTCTAATCAGTTTGTTAGTTTTTGTTTTTGTTTTTTTTTGCCAAGGGTAGGTGTTTAAAAATCTTTTTTCCTACTTGAGCTGTAATTGAAATTTTGAAATAATTGACACAGCTCTTTGATCCCTGTCTAGCTTAGAAAAATTTTTGTTAATGTCCCTAACATACATATACCAATGCACATGGAAGCATATTCTAACATACATTTCAGAACTATGGTACTCCCTCACTAATGTATACCACTTTTACATATGACAAAGAACTTACATGGTAGATATTATAATGCAAACTGTGGACTTAATACAAGAAACATGAAAGAATTCCAAAGGAAATGACAGTTCCAAATTGAGGGGAAGAATTACTTAACTTAAATCCCATGCAAGCATATTAAAATAGCGAATACAACTAGAGGTAAATTCGGCCCATGAGCCCAGAAGGGATTCTATCTGACATTCCATCTAGGTTATGAAAATGAGAAGCTTTTTGTCAATATTATCTGGGGGATGCTTCTGTATTGGTGAGCAGGCTTACATTCCTAGTGTTTTTAGGTCACACTGTATTAGAAAGTGTGCCTTTTTTAGTGGGTTAAATGTGGGTAATTATTCCTAAAAGATTTTCCTCTTCAGTTGATATTTTTATTATTCAGGACTTTCTTATTTAATAACTTTCTCATATTGTACAACCATCCTGAAAATAATGAAACTCTGAAGACTACTATGAGAGAGATTCCCAAAGCAACATTCTGCCAGTCCCATTTGCTGGTTTTAGATAAATTGTTAAAAAAAAAAAAAGAACCCAGATAATTTAAATGTCTACAGAAAATAGAAAAGCCGTTAATTTGATTTATATTGATTTTGGTTTTTGCAGTTTGTAGGATTGTAAAGATTAACATGCTGGCAGACACATACTAATAATGAAATATGTTCAAAAAGCAGGGATAGAGAGGAAACTAGAATGGTTAAGAATATAAATTTCAGGGGTGTCCAGGTGGCGCAGTGAGTAAGAGTGCAGGCCCCAGAGTCAGGAGACCAGGGATTGGTTCCAGCCTCAGATACTTGGCACCCATACAAGATAACTGGCCGTGCAACCTTGAGCAATTTACTTAACCCCAATTGCTTAAAAAAAAAAAAAGAATATAAATTTAAGTACTGCTTGAGAATTTTGAAACACCTTTTATGGGATTGTCTTATGAATTTTCTTTTGTCAGGTCAGCAAGCATTTATTAAGTGCTTACTATGTTCAAGCATTTTGCTAAGCTCTGGGGACACAAAGAAAGGCAAAAAAAAACAAAACAAAAAGTCCCTGCTCTCAAAGAATTCACAGTAAGACCTACTTGAAAGTTCTCTAATGGCTTTATCAGTTTTTGATGAAAAGACATTTATATTGGTCCTGTGTAATTCTCTTGGGGTTATGTGGTACATTCTGATTCTGCCCATCTCCCTCCTCTCTCCATCTGCACATCTGTAATGACTTTAATTTGTACTTTTTAAATGTACTTCCGCATTTTGTATTATAGTAATTTGCGTATGTGTAATACCCCCTTACTATCTATCCATCAATCTGTGAACAAGCATTTTTTAAACTAGCATTCTATGTGTGGGTCACTGGTTGTGCTTCTGGGGAGTCATAAACAAAGAATGAAATCATCCTTGTTGTTAAGGAACTGAGCCTTGATGGAAAACAATACATACCCATATAAATGTAGACATAATTAAAGGTAAGTGTTTCTGTTTTAGATTTAGGGTGTGTGTGTGTGTGTGTGTGTGTGTGTGTGTGTGTGTGTGTCTCTTTCTTTTGGGGGAGAAAAACACTAGGGGATTCAGTAAATACTTTCTTCATGTAGAAGAATGTTCTTGACCTGAACTGTGAGGGAAACACAGGTGAGGAGGGTGTGCGGTATGGGAAGTGACGGATGAGTATAAGTTTCATGAAGTCAGGAATCAGTCGAATCTTATCTTTGCATTTCACTTAGCACCTCTCTCAGTGCTCCTTTCATAGTTGACAATCAGTGACTGCTGAATTGATTTTTAAAAGAAATCTTCCTGGATTTTCCCTCTTAATATGTAAAATTTTTTGACTGATATTTTTTGAATGTGTCCCTTTTCTCTCTCTTTTGCTGCCAGTTTCTCCTTCTAATGAAGAATAAAAAAAAGAAGAGGAGAGAAGGGGCAAAAACTAGTTTAATCTACTGAGTCAGTGTGCTGAGTCAGTAATGCTCGCCAGCCATAGACCCTCTCTTTGCAAAGAAGAGAAGGAGGCTTATTTTCTCATCTCTCTTTTGGGTCAAGGTTGGTCATTAATATTATGCAGCATTCACTTTCTTTTTTGTTATCATTCTTTGTTTATGTATAGTTGATCACTGGGGTTCTGCTAGTTTTCAAAAAATAATTTCATTTGTGTAGAGTATGAATGTTAGTAATTTGGGTTTCAGAAATAGAACAGACTGACATTGCATGCTGTTCTTTTATGGTCATCCATATATGCCATGTGGCATTTCTCTGGAACAGAGAAAATCATAGTTGTATAGGAATTAGTTGCTGGCTTTTGTGATCCTGATTACTATTTAATCCTATAAAGCAGGGACTTAAAAATAATATATAAAAGGTCTTATTAACCCTTTGTTTCCCCTGTATAATTTTCTTTTAGCCATGGCTCTTGCCAAGGAAAATGTTCAGTTTCCCAAGAGATTACCTGAAGTGCAGGTCAGATGGCTGGTGTAAATCAGGGTAATTGAGAGAAGAGATCTGGTAGGAAAAATATGAGCAGCTTCTTTTGGAACTCGAAGTAGAAAAAGTTATAATTTTTAAAAGATCATTTTTGTGTTATTCCCTTGATAAAAATAGCGAGCATTCATAGCTTTAAGTTTGCAAAGCATACTGCAAATAGGATTTCATTTGATCATTACAACTCTGTGGTTGTTTTAATTGTGTCTGACTTTTTGTGACCCTATTTTAGGACTTTCTGTAATGGTTTGCCACTTCCTTCTCCAGCTCATTTTACAGATGAAGAACCGAAGCAGACAGGGTTAAGTGACTTGCCTACAGTCACACACAGCTAGGAAGTGTCTGGGGCCAGATTCGGGCTCATGAAGATGAGTCTTCCTGATTCCAAGCCCAGTGATTTGTCCATTATACCAACTAGCTGCTCATCCTGTGAGGTAGGTGTTGCTACTTCCCCCATTTTATATTGAGGAAACTTAGACTGAGAGGTTAAGTGGCATTTCTCTGGACCCCACAAACTAGTGTCTGAAGCAGGATTTAAATTCAGGTATTCTGGATTCTAGTCCCATATGTTGGAAGATTGTAGTCAGAGCTGTAGAAGACTATCCTCTTGAAGGCTGATTAAGATCCAGAGCTCTTGGTGGGAAGGGGGTCCTCCAAGCCTCTGACTTTACCTGGATTTTGACTGTCCAGAGGGAGGAAGAAGGATAAGGCAACTTGAGCACAACTATTACCAACAGATTATCCTCCTAATCGTGCCTTGTTGAATGAGTTGTTGTTCAAGTGTCATGAAATAGCTTGGCCTATTGGGTGCTATTAGCTTTTGAGTGGTTCTTTCATTTGCATTCATAGTTTTTTCATTTAAGTCCTTCTCATGAAGGCAAAAGTGCTATTCAAGCACTGATCTCTGGTAGAGCTTCTAAGCTTATTTTTATTGATATGTATTTTTAAAGAGAAATTTCAGCAAGTGTCCCAAGTACAAATATTAACATTTTTATTTGAGGCCTGCATCATTATCATGCTTTTAAATTTCAGATATTTATCCCCCTAGATATCTGAAAAACTTTTTGTAAAAATAAAATATTTCGACCTCTGACCTGCCTCCTAATCATTTTATTTTTCAGCACAGTTGATGAGGCCAGAGTTGGTTAGGAAATTAATGAGAACAATAGAGTGTACTGCAAGTTGTTTTTCTTTGATAAGAAGCATTTCCTCAAAGAAATCACAATCCTCCAACCCCCACCAAAAGTTATCACTATTGATTCTGCTTCTTTGCTTATAGACTTAACCCCTTATCAATGGTTTTACCCCTCTAACCTCTCCTACTTTACCATCCTTGTACATCTCTTTGGACAAAAAAAAAGGGAAGACATTTTGGTGTGGAATAATGGATGTGATGCTGCATTTGTAGAGACTTGGATTTGAATCTCCTCACAGAAACTTGCTAACTGTGAAACTCGCTAACTTGAAAAATCCAGTCACTTCTTGTGCCTCAGTTTTCTCATCTGTAAAAATCTGAGCATTATTGGACTGGTGATGTTTGTCTCATAATAGTGTGAGTACTTTGTAAACGTTAAAGTGCTACCAAAGTATCAGCAGGTAGTCACTGCTGCCATGGTATTCTTTGGAGCATCATACCTAGTTGCCAAGATGAATGACCTTCAGGGTGGAGTCCTTTTTGGTGTCGGTTTGAGCTTTTCTGTTGCAGAGTATGTTCATCATACCTCTGTCATGTTAAACTATGATCATATTCTTTATGAAGAGTCATTTATAATAAGAACTGGTATTTAAGTAGCACTTTTAAGGTTTACAAAGCAATTTGCAAGATATTTTGGCATAGAAAATAGAGAACTGACTTCCGAGTCAGGAAGACCTGGGTTGTCCAGACTGACCATCTTTATCACATACCTGTTGGGTAACAAATGGGCAAGGCACTTATATACTCTGTTCCACAGAGGAGAGTTTCCTCCTTGAGAATTTTGTAGCAGGGAAATTACTGGATGGTCCAAAAAATATGTCAGTGATAAATACATTTACATACTAAGGGATGGATTCTCTCTCAAACTCTCTTTCTCACTTTTTCTTACTTCAACCCCTCCCATGCCTGCCCACACATTTATAAATACATATGTGTTCTGTACATCATGGGTAATAAAACATTGTATTCATGTACATGTAGGAATATCTTGGCTCCCCTGAAGAAGCAAATTATACTGTTGAGGTTATCTGGATGCTGATATAATGGTACTGAAACAGCATTTAACGTTAAATTTTTCTGTTGTCCTTGAAAATGCACAGATATGTCATCCCCCTCATAATATGTTAGAAATGAGCATGTTGAAAAAGCACTTGAAATGAATGTCATATTTTCTTCTGTGAGGTTGGTTTGCTTTCAACATTTCCTTGCTTACACAAAGTCCTAGAGGAGAAGAACGATAAAGATATTTTTAAGTTTGTTTAACTAATCATTGCCATTTTTTAGGTTGATTTCCATTTTAGTTTTTTACTTTGCATCTATTTTTAGTAAATTAAGTTTATAATGCTTATTGGATGAAAAGAGACACAACTTTTAATCTCAAAAAATAAATTTTCCTTCAGTACTTATAGCACTAATGTAGGACTCCATTAGAAAACTAGTATCCTCATATTTTAGGTTTCTTCATGTGAAAATGTGATATGAAGGGGGCATTTTTTAACTAAAGGATACCAAATTTGTGATGTAGCAAAGTACTTTGAGTACATTGTATTTGTACGTGTCTGTTGTACTGTTATAAAGTAAAATAACTTTGTATTTATAGAGGAATTTGTTAAAATCATAATCTTTCATAAGTGCAACACATAACAATTGGTGATTTTACAGATGAGAAAACTGAGTCCCATATGGTATAATTTACCAAGAGGTGTATATAGCACATTAATTTCAGCCTCATGCATTGCTTATCTATGGAGCTATATTCTTTCCAGACTCTTATTCTACTAATTGTTTTTTTTTCTTTCCCCCCCAGAGGATTGAGGTGCTCTGACAATTGAGGATTGAGGACAATGTAATGTTCTGTCTAGTACTGTCACTGTTTGAATGGGTTGGCTGTAGAAGATTTTAATTTTCTTGTTTCTTTGAATGAGAAAATGAAAGTGCATTTTTTCAGGTTCTGTGTACCATGACTGTATTAAGTGCTAGGAATACAAAGACAGACATTGAGTTAGCTCCTGCTGTCAAAAAGCACACATTATAATGGAAGAGGTGAAACATATCACTAAGTGGTAGCCAGGGAAAGGAAATTTTGGCTTGGGAAAGTGACAAGAATGATTAGTGGGATATTATCACAATTGATGAATGCATTCTTTTTTTCCCAATTATATGCAAAAAACAACTTTTAGCATTCTTTTTTTACAATTTTGAGCTCCAAATTGTTTCCCTTCTTCCCCTCTTCTGTCATTGAGAGGGCAAGCAATTTTATAAGAAAAAAAGTTTTTAAAAAGCATGCTTCCATTTGCTTCATCAATTCTTTCTCTGGAAGTGGACAGCATTTTTGTTCTTCAGTCCTTCAAAATTGTCTTGGGTTATTGTATTGTTGAGAATAGCCAAGTCATTTGCAGTTCAATATTATTGTTACCTTGTACAGTGTTGTCCTGGTTCTACTTACTACACTTTGCATCAGATCATATAAGTCTTCCCAAGTTTTTCTGAGGGCATCCTGTTCATCATTTCTTACAATGCCATGGGCTGCTTGGTGTCCAGCACTTAAGTATGACCAGAGACATGAATAAGAAATGACCAGTCTCCATATGGGTAGTTCAAGGAAGAATGATGAACTCCCTTTATTGATTCTTAGTACAAGGTTTTTATAGAGTAAAAGAGACAAAGGAAGGGGACTCAAGTTTTCTAATCATCACCTTAGTCTGTTGTATCCTGGAAGTAACAGAGAATAGATAATTTGATAAGGATTTGTTCTCTAGGTACCAGAGAGTCTTAGGAAGAGTCAGTTAACTCCTTTCATATGCAATCACATTACAAAGGATGCTCTGGAGAGCTGGCTTCAAGGCCTAAGCCAAAGCAGTTATCATCAAGGGCATTTGCATAAGAGCCAACCATCTAAAAATAACTAAAGTCTTGGGGAAGAGCCTATTGGTCTAAGAACTCAAAAAAACCTCCTTTTAAATGTAACCCATAACAAAGAACCTCCTGAGCTAACTTAACAAAAAAGTCACATCTCAAGGAGCTCTCTGATATTAAAGTCCACTATCATCTGGGTCTTGGATCAGGCCTCTTTGGCTCTCAGCATTACAGCACAATAGTGTTACATCACAATTATGTACTACTTGTTCAGTCATTCCCAATTGATGTATATTCCTTCAATTTCCATTTTTTTGTCAACACAAAAGAGAGCTGCTATAAATATTTTTGTACATATAGATGCTTTTCCGTCTTTTGATTTTTCATCTCTTTGGGATACAGACCTAGTAGCAGTATTGCTGGGTCATAGGCTATGCAGAGTTTGATAACCCTTTGAGCATAGTTCTAAGTTTGCATTTCTTCAGTAGGGCACATCCTTTTCGATATATATTTTTTAATCAAATGCATTATTAACTTATAATTTACATCATTCATTTCTGCAAAATTTGAGTTAGGAATTTTCTCCCCGTTTTTCCCCTACCCACCACCCCAAAATAGCGATCCCACAGGATATCCCCTCCTCCAATCTGCTCGCTCCCATATTTCTTCTCCCATACCCCTTTAGACTTTCCAGTAGGGCACGGTGGATCTCTATGCCCCAGTGCCTGTATATCTTATTTCCCGGTACACGTAAAATAATGTTAATAATAGTATATATATTTAAATATTTGATTTTAAAACTTTGAATTCTAGGTTCATTCCCTTCCTCCCTTGTCACCCACCCTTACTGGGAAGATGAAGCAGTTCAGTATAAGTTGTACATGTGTAGCTATGCAAAACATTTCTGTAGTGGATATATTGTAAAAGACTGACTATATTTCCTCCCCTCCTATCCCACCTCCCACTTATTCTATTCTCTACTTTGATCCTGTCCCTTTTCAAAAGTGGGTGCTTCCATTATCCCCCTTCTCATCCCCTTCCCCCCTACTCTCCTGGAGGGTGAGATACCCTATGTAGTGTGTATGTCATTGTCTCTCTAAGCCAAATTCAATGAGAATAAGGTTGACCCATTCCCTTTTGCCTTCCTGTTCTTCCCCTCCATTGTAACCATTTTCCCTTGCCTCTTCGCTATGAGATAGTTTACCCCATTCTGTCTGTCTCCATCTCCTCTCATTATATTCCTCTCGCATCTCTTAATTTCACCTTTTAAGTATCTTCCCTTCCTCTTAAATTGGTCCTGTGCCCTCTATCTATGTATACCTGTACACATATATACACATACTCACATATATATGTTCATATGACCATATACACTCCTATCTAGACATATATATATATATATATATATGTATATGCATTTCTGTCCCTTTCAACTACTCTCATAATGAGAAAAGTTTCAGCAGTTACAATTATTGTTTTTCCTTGTAGGAATATAAGTAGTTCAACTTTGATAAGTTCCTTATGATTTCTTTTCCCTGTTTACCTTCTCATGTTTCTCCTGCTTCTTGTATCTGAATGTCAAATTTTCTTTTCAACTCTGGTTTTTTTCATCAAGAATGCTTGAAAGTCTTCTATTCCACTGAATGATCATATTTCCCCCTGAAACACAATACTCAGTTTTTCTGGGTAGGTGATTCTTGGTTTTAATCCCAGCTCCTCTGCCCTCCAGAATATATTCCAATCCCTTCGATCCCTCAGCGTGGAAGCTGCCAGATCCTGTGTTATCCTGATTGTGTTTCCACAGTATTCAAATAGTTTCTTCCTGAGTGCTTGTAGTATTTTCTCCTTGATCTGTGAATTCTGGAACCTGGCTATAATATTCCTAGGAGTTTTCTTTTTAGGGTCTTTCAGAGGTGATGGGTGGATTCTTTCAACCTCTGTTTTGCCCTCTGGTTCTAAAACATCAGGGCAATTTTCCTTGAATTTCTTGAAGGATGATTTCTAGGTTCTTCTTTTGATCATGGCTTTCAGGTAGTCCAATAATGTTTAAGTTATCTCTCCTGGATCTATTTTCCAGGTCAGTGGTTTTCCCAATGAGATATTTCACATTGCTTTCTATTTTTTCATTTGTTTAGATCTCTTTAATAGTATCTTGATATCTCATAAAGTCACTAGCTTCCATTTGCCCCAATCTAATTCTGAAGGAATAATTCTCTTCAGTGAGCTTTTGAGACTCTTTTTCAATCTGGCAAATTTGGCTTTTAAAGGCGTTCTTCTCATTGCCTTTTTGAGCCTCTTTTGCCATTTGAGTTAGTCTATTTTTTAAGGTGTTATTTTCTTCAGTCAGGTTGTTTACTCATTTCATAATTTTCTTGCATCATTCTCATTTCTCTTCCCAATTTTTCCTCCACTTCTCTTATTTGGTTTTCAAAGTCCTTCTTTTTTATTTTTATTTTTTGCTTTTTGGAGGGCAATTGGGGTTAAGTGACTTGCCCAAGGTCACAAGGTTTGTTTTTGTGTCAAGTGTCTTGAGGCCGGATTTGAACTCAGGTCCTCCTGACTCTAGGGCTGGTGCTCTACTCACTGTGCCACCTAGCCCCCCCTACAAAGTTCTTCTTATGCTCCTCTGTGGCCTGTAACCAGCTCACATTTTTCTTTGAAGCTTTTGGTGCAGGGGTTCTGACTAGCTGTCTTTCTCTTGTTCCATGCTTTGATCCTTTTTGTCCCCAAAATAGGAATTTAAAGTTGGGTTGCTCTGTTTGCTTATGTTGCCACTCAATTACTTGACTTTTGGGCTTTTCCCCACAGTAGGACTCTGCCACCAAACGGGGGAGCTTCCATCCCAAACGTTGGAGTTTTGTCAGGTGCCGAAGGTATTAGTTGGGTGCCCTCTCTGAAGCCTTCATATGCTCTGGCAAGCTGGTCGCACACCCCAGGACCTCCACCCTAGACAGCCATTCAGATCCAGGCAGGTTAAAGCAAGAGTGATCACCCCTCAGATTGGTTGATTGGTCCCCCTACAATCTTCAGGTCAGGAAGTGAAGCTTCCACGTGGCCATGGCTGCATGGCCTCGCCTCAGCCACTTCTCCCTCCAGGGGACAAAGGCCTGACGGCACTCCCAAACTACTGGATCCCACAGTTCACACTGCATTGACCTCTCACTTTGTCCTTAGCAACTATTGGTTGATAAATCTGGAAACTGCCACAGCTGCTGGTGGTCTGAAGGCCCTCCATGTGGAGGCTGATCAGGGCTACCCTGAGGCTAAAACCTCTGGCTTGAGCAGGGCTGGGTTTGCTTCCCAGAGCACTCTCTGTGTGCTTCCTGCTGGCCTGCTGGGCTGTTCTCAGCGGGAGGTTAGCTTCTCTCTGTCATCTTCTGGATTCTGTAGCTCCAGTGTTTGTTCAGTCACGTTTTACATGAATTGGAGAAGGTGGGAGCAGGAGGCCAGTAGAAGTCCTGTTTCGACTCCGCCTTCTTGACCCGTCCTTTTCAATATTGATGGTATTTTTTGTTTCATTGCTGTGCTCTTCTATATTTGCTGGAGGAGTTGTGGGAGAGATCTGGGTTATATTGTTTCCATTTTTTTTTCCTTTTAATTCCCTATGTTTCTATTAGTGGTGGTAATAATCTCTTCTACTAATTATGTGGGAAAGTATCAGTGGGATCATTTCTCAACTTTCTTTTCCCTATCTTATTTCTTTCTTCCTTTCTTTTTTCCCTTCTCCCTCTCCTCTTTCTCTTTCCCCTTCCTATTTCCATCTCTCTCTTTATCTCCCCCTGTCCCCATCCCTGTCTCTCTCCCCTCATCATACCCTTCCCATTCTTCCTGTGGCCTTTCTTCCTCTCCCCTCCCCTCCGCCTGCCTTCCTTTCTTGAATACTTGTCCTTAGGATTTTTTTAATGAACACTGGTTCCAAGGAAAAGTCTCCTGGTTGTCTTCTAATGCACATTTATCCTTTGAAGAATGACTTAAATACTCTTTCCAGCTTCCTGCAATTTGATCTTATTTAAACCAATCCATTGGTAATATTTAATCACAAAGTAATGGTTTTTATAAAGCATTTAGGGAGTTTTGGATTTCAGTCTGCGCTTGTTTTCTGAAGGATATTAAACATTAGTTGATATCCTATTAAAAAAATACTGGTCAGCTCTTGGTGTGTTCATTAAATTTGTTTTACTTGGCAGAACAAAGTGAATTACTTTGACTTTAAAGCAACTTGGCAGAAGAATCCAGTGCCTATTGTATAGTGTGGGCATCCATTGAGACGAACAACAGTTATGTTCTTGGATATGTTATGTTGACTTAAACTTTGTATATAAAATTTTTTCACTTTTTTGAAAATTGGTGTGCAACAGAATTAAGCCGGAACATTTTAGTAATGATTAGAAGTATAATAGAAACTTTTGGAGTGTTTGAGTAACAATTGAGGTGAGATGCATTTTGAATGTATCTTAATATTCTACTTACCTTTTCCATTGTGTTAAGAAAAGCATATGCACCCTCTCCTTGAGTACTTCCTATTGCCCCTTCTCCTCCATTCTAGAATACTTTCAAGGTGCTTTTGTTTACTTTGCCATTTAGAGAGACATAACTTATTAAAAAAAACACAAATAAAAAAAATCCCATATTTGTGGAGACTTGTTGGCCCCTTTCTAGTGAATTGTGGTAAGGGATGTGCTGTTATACTGGGTCTATCCAGAAGGAGACCAGGGAGTCTCTGGTATAAGCCCTTCCAAAAGGGAATGTGGATAAGTAGGAATTTGATTTGTTGATGTTTCTTTCCTTTGATCATTTTTCAAGGAGAACTCAGATCAAAGCAAGGAAGTCATTCTGAAATTTAGAAGTAAAGAATTGGGAAGTTTATCATTAAACAAACCTCACTGGTCTGTTAACTTCCTGAGGATAGAGGAATATTCCTTACTAACCTTTTCTCCTTTCTTAGACTCCTCTAGTTCAGTATCACAAACCTGTGTATATGTAGAGGAGTGCCTGTGTCACAAAGAATCCAAACTAGAACTTAAATCCTTTTAAGAATGTATGTTCCAGGGGCGGCTAGGTGGGCCAGTGAATAGAACACCAGCCCTGGAGTCAGGAGTACCTGAGTTCAAATTTGACCTCAGACACTTAACACAAAATCTAGCCTTGTGACCTTGGGCAAGTCACTTAACCCCAATTGCCCTCCAAAAAGCAAAAAAAAAAAAAAAAAAGAAAAGAAAGAATGTAAGTTCCAACCTACAGTTAGAGGGAATTTTTCTATTGGCTTGAGCATTGGAGCAATTGAGCTGTAAGGTCCAATAACCCTGATTTCTTAATTCTTGAAAGCAGTAAAAGGAGAGGAAGCTCTGGCAAGTACTAGCATGCTAGAAAGACTTCAGGTATAGCCCTGGCAAGAGACTATAATATACTTTCTAAGGTGGAGCAACCTTTGAAACAAACAAAAAACCACAGTGACCCTCATTCTATGTAGCCCACCTTCCACAGTGATAAGGGCAAAGGGTGAAAAGTATTATATACAGATTTTAGATAATTAATGAATTTAAATTTAGCTATTTGTACTTTAAATGTGATATTTTTATCCACTGACCAGCAAATAGACATAGTAAGGAAGGAATTGAATCATATTACTCTTGACATACTTAATATAAATTAATCCAGCAGACAAAAGGAAGTTTCAGCTAAACAGGACAGCTCACAAGTTATTCTTGGATAAGCCTCCCCCTTCCCCAAATAAATGAATAAATAAAACAGTCTTCAAACTGTCTTTATTATACTTCCAAAGACAACAGGAAAGAATTTTATGACATATTTCAGTATTCATAATAAGTCTTTTTTAATGTTACCTCCATGGAAGTAATTACTGCTTTGTGCCAACATATATTGTCGAAGAAGACAACCTACAGGAATTTGATGAAGAACTTGGGAAAACCATACAAGTTAAATCAGTATATATATGTTGATATTCTGTAACTTCATTTCAAAGGTCAGCATAGGATGGAAAGGCAAAAAAAGATGTTGAAAGATAGGGTTCAAGAGTAAAGAATGAAGATGCTGTGTAGGATAAAATAAATAACTTACCCAAAGAAAGTCAGAAGCAGGCTTGAGATGAATAGGGAAATTTAATTGATCAAAAAAAAAATCACCCTGGGGTGGGTAGTGGGGGATGGGGGCGACTTTCATGAAGGAAAATTTAAATGAAGGAAGTCCCAGGCATGGAGGAAAGGGTTTTAAAATCCTGATCCAGTAGGATCTGGTTTCTCTCTCTGTTCCCATTGAATGAAGGGAGAGCTTACAGTCTTAAAACGGAAATAGTGCAGAGGACAGAGGGGGAGGGGGTTGGACAGTCCTGCCTTCTATTGGTGAGGGGGCAGGATCCTCCCACTGGCTGGGCCATTTCTCATCCTCAATGGTGAGGAGGTGTGGCCAGCAGTTAGGTGCCTAAGTTGAGGAAGCTGTGAGCTTGGGTCCTCTAGCCATTATTCTCCTCTCTCATTGGCTGAGAGATAAGTACACCTTTTGGTACTATTCTTCTCTCCCATTGGTTGGGCAGGAAGAGTTAGCTGCCCCTGTTCTCCCTGCCTTGTCTCCAGGGAGGGTCTAGAAACAACTGGTAGGCAGAGCAAAAGGCTAGAACGTTTCTCACTTTAAGAGAAAGGGTTTTACAGAGAATCTTTCTTAAGGAGGGAGATTGGGGTGGGGAGGGCGCGTGGGAGGGGGGTCGCAAAGAAGGAAGGGGAGAGGGGGGAGGTCCCAGGTTTTTGTACTCATTCTAGAGAAGCCAGGACGCTATTTCTGGGAAGTCTTCACTAGACATGGTTCACTCCAAGCCAAAGATTTGTAGGTCTCTAAAAGTTGTGTCAGATATCATAGTGAATATCAAATAACATCTGAAAAAGGAGATTGATTGTATTTAAACAGACTGCAAACTGCTGGTTACTGATACGCAAGCCACTTGGAATAAATTGTCTTTGGATAGTCAGTCATGAGCTTGTTACAATCAAGACAAAAATTAAGGCAAAGCTTGAAGAAAAATAAACAAAACAGAATAGAGCTTGTTATAACGACTGCAATCTGATCTGTTTAAATTATTGATGTCTAAAAATGATAAATGGATGGAGGGTATATATCAACACATTATAATGCAGTTAGATCCCAATTAGTATAAAAATGAATTCCGGAAATGGTTCATTATTTGAATACCATTGCATATTTTCATTGATCTGCCATCAGTGACCATATTTTATGTAGTTGTAAGTTAGAATTGTGTGAATTTGAATGCATGTAGTCACTTCAGAAGCACTAATTGGAACATAGCTGTAATTTCTTAAACAAGTTTAAACCATATAGGTCAGTTACCATAATGAAGAGACTCAAGGAAATGTAGAAACATTTTTTATTGGTTTCCAAGGAGAAGAAGGTTATCTTTTAGGCTTTCCTTTCAGGAGGTTATCCGCATCTCTTGTTCATCTCTAAATATTTATGAACCATGGCTCTCTAAATGTATAGTTATATAGTAGATTTGCCAGGATAAAAATCTATGCCTGTCTGTAAAGCTTGGTATTCTAGTATGATTTATTGAAGTGTTTTATTGAAATGTATAAATATATATATATTTCAAGATATACTAATATAAACATAAATATATATGTACACAATCATGCATATATACACACACATATATGTATGTGTGTGTATGTGTATACATTCATATTCAGCTAAAACCCAAAAGACAAGAGAAGCAAAGTCTTGAGATACTTTTAGGTACTTCTAGGAAACCTGTGTCTCACTTTATAAATTCGCAGACCAAGTCACACATCAGCTATCTGTCATGCAGTGCCTGCATCTCCTGGTCAGTTTATGAGATGTGAAAACACAAAAATAGTCTTATACTTTTCCCTTTATTTCCTGAGGACATCAAGGTTCTTGCCCTGATATGTGTTTTTCTTCATAGGGATTGTAGACCAATGATGGTTGAGGTGGGGAGGTGTTTCCTGCTACCTTCTAAATGTTGTGCATTGGAATGTGAACATTGTAATTGATTTGAGGAGGTGAAGAAGTGTGAGTCTGGCTCCATCCCATGCTGGTTTTACAATTTTACTACTAGCTGTGGAGGCCTGTTCTCATGGACTTGGTTGGCATCCTTGTAAATTTCCAAGAGTCCACACAGATGGCTATTATCTATGTAGCCATAGTTCATTGAGAGGTTAGATTAGCCACTTTGTGTCTCAGAGAGGGCAGATGGCAAAAACTGAAGGGAAAAAAAAGTCCATGACTTGAATTTTCTGACTTAACTTTTAAATTAGACTCTAAAGCATGATGCTATTTATATAGATCCAACAAACAGTTTCACATTCACCTAGAGCTTTTATTTAGTAATTTATATTTTAGGATTTGTTGGTTTAATGGCATGGATCAGCAGGCAAACAAGGAGGGCCATAAAAGGCTTCCAGAATTAAATCTCAGCCAGGACTCCTTTCTTATGGAAGTGATTGATGGAAGATTGATTATTCAGATATTAAAATGGACCTAAGGTCCCTTCTAGGTCTGCATCTGTGATCTCATTGCTCTACATATTCCCTCCAGTGATGCCAGTTAAAACTCATTCTGTGCAACTCTTGTCCGTGTCCTCCCATAAATTCACCACAGGGGTTCATCTAACAAACTGAGGGACTTGGTGAAAAGGAATGATAGACAGAGGAATATAAAATGATATATATATAATATATTATATATTATATATATAATATAATATTTTATATAAAATGATAGAGGAATATAAAAAATATAATGAATGAAGAACATTCATCTTTTTTTTCTTTTTTTCTTTTTGATATTTTTTCCCAAATAAATGTAAAAACAAATTTTAGCTTTTGTTTTTTAAAATTTTGAGTTCCAAATTCTCTCCTTCCTCCTTCGGAAGGTAAGCAGTTTGATATAAGTAATTCATGTATAGTCATCCAAAACACATTCTTTATTTGTCATGTTGTGAAAGAACCCCCCCCCCCAAAAAAAAAAAAAAACCAAAAAAAAAAAAAAAAAGCCCAAGAAAAATAAAGTTAAAAAGTATGCTTTGTTCTGCATTCAGATTCCATTAGTTCTTTCACTGGAGGCAAATAGAATTTTTCATCATAAGTCCTTTCGAATTTATCTTGGATCATTGTATTGCTGAGAATAACTAAGTCATTCACAGTTTTTCATCATGCAGTATTGCTGTGTATCATGTTCTACTGGTTCTGTTCACTTTGTATCAGTTCATATAAGTCTTCTCAGTTTTTTTTAAACTATCCTGCTCATTGTTTCTCTTAGTACAACTGTATTTTATCACAATCATAGCACAGCTTGTTAACCATTCCTCAACTGATGGACATCCCTTCAATTTCCAATTCTTTGCCAACAGAAAAAGAACTGCTATGAATATTTATATATATAGGTTCTTTTCCTTTTTTTTTTTTTTATCTCTTTGGATAACAGACGTAATAGTGGTATTGCTGTGTCAAAGTATGTACTTTTGTAGCCCTTGAGTGTGGTTCCAGATTGTTCTCCAGAATGGTTGAATCAGTTCTCAGCTCTGTAAGCAATGAATGCATTAGGGTCTCCATTTTCTCACATCCCCTTCAACATTTGTCATTTTCCTTTTCTGTTATATTAGCCAGTCTGGTAGGTATGAGATGGTACCTCAAGGTTGTTTTAATTTGTATTTCTCTAATCAGTAGTGGTTTAGAGCCTTTATTAATGACTATAAATAGCTTTGATTACTTCATCTGAAAACTGTTCATATCTTTGACCATTTATTAAGTGGGAGATGTTTTGTATTTTTGCAGATTTTACTCAGTTCTCTATCTATTTGAGAAATGAGGCCTTAATCAGAGATATATTTGCTATAACACTTTTTTATACTTGTGATTACTAATTGTGTATTTCCCTCCATTCTTCTTACCCCCCATTTATCCTGCTCTCCATCTCTCTCTCCTTTCACCTGTCCATCATCAAAAGTGTTTTGTTTCTCACTAATGCCTCCCCAAATTGATCCTTCCTTCTGTCAGGTTCTGTGCTGACACCCCCCAATCAGCTTCCTCCCTACTTTCCCATAGGGTGAGGTAGATTTCTTTTTTTTTTTTTAATAAATGCTTTATTAACTTCTGATTTACATCATTTGTTTCCTCCAGATTTTGAGTTTCAAATTTTCTCCCTGTTTTTCCCCTACCCACTGCCCCAAAATAGCAGTCCCACAGGAAATCTCCTCCTCCAATCTGCTCTCTCCCATATTTTCTCCCATATCCCTTTCGACTTTTCCAGTGGATCTCTATGCCTCAGTGCCTGTATATCTTATTTCCCAATTACATGTAAGATGGTATTAATAGTATATATATATGAATATTTGATTTTAAAACTTTCCATTCCAGATTCATTCCCTTCCTTCCTTGTCACCCACCCTTACTGGGAAGATAAGCAGTTCAGTACAGGTTAGACATGTGTGGCTAATGCAAAACATAGTAGATATATTGTAAAAGACTGACTATATTTCCCTACCCTCCTATCCCACCTCCCACTTGTTCTATTCTCTACTTTGATGCTGTCCCTTTTCAAAAGTGGGTGCTTCCAACTTCCCTTCCCCCCAGCCTGTCCTCCCTTCCATCCACCCCCTTCTTATCCCCTTTCCCCCCCCCCCCATTCTCCTGGAGGGTAAGATACCCTATTTTGTGTATATTGCACTCCCTCCTCAAGCCAGATTCAATGGGAATAAGGTTGACCCATTCCCTTTTGCCTTCCTATTCTTCCCCTCCATTGTAAGCATTTTCCCTTGCCTCTTCTGTATGAGATAGTTTACCCCAATCTGTCTCTCCCCATCTCCTCTCATTATATTCCTCTCACCTCTTAATTTCACCTTTAAGTATCATTCCTTCCTGTTAAATTGGTCCTGTGCCCTCTATCTATGTATACCTGTAAACATATATACACACATTCACATATGTATTCATATGCCCATATATCTCCATATATAGACATAAATATATATTTCTAATCCCTTCAACTACTGAGAAAAATTTCATAAGTTACAATTATTGTTTTTCCTTGTAGGAATGTTAATAATTCAACTTTCATAAGTTCCTTATGATTTCTTTTCCCTGTTTACCTTTTCAAGTTTCTCTTGCTTCTTGTATCTGAATGTCAAATTTTCTATTCAACTCTGGTTTTTTCAGCAAGAATGCTTGAAAGTTCTCTATTCCACTGAATGACCATATTTTCCCCTGAAACATGATACTCAGTTTTGCTGGGTAGGTGACTCTTGGTTTTAATCCCAGGTCCTTTGCCCTCTGGAATATCATATTCCAAGCCCTTTGATCCCTCAGTGTAGAAGCTGCTAGATCCTGAGTTATCCTGATTGTGTTTCCACAATATTCAAATAGTTTCTTCCTGGCTGCTTGTAGTGTTTTCTCCTTGATCTGGGAATTCTGGAACCTGGCTATAATATTCCTAGGAATTTTCTTTTGGGGATCTTTTTCAGGAGGTGATGGGTGGATTCTTTCAACCTCTATTTTGCCCTCTGGTACTAAAACATCAGGGCAGTTTTCTTTGAGAACTTCCTGGAGGATGATTTCTAGGTTCTTACTTTGGTCATGACTTTCAGGTAGTCCAATAATTTTTAAGTTATCTCTCCTGAATCTATTTTCCAGGTCAGTGGTTTTTCCCATGAGATATTTCACATTGCCTTCTATTCTTTCATTTGTTTAACAGCATCTTGATTTCTCATAAAGTCATTAGCTTCCATTTGCTCCAATCTAATTCTGAAGCAATGATTCTCCTCATTGCACTTTTGAGATTCTTTTTCCATTTGGCAAATTTGGCTTTTTAAGGCATTCTTTTCCTCTTTGCCTTTTTGAGCCTCCTTTGCCATTTGAGTCAGTCTGTTTTTTAAGGTGGTATTTTCCTCAGTCAGGCTGATGACTCTCATTTCATAATTTTCTTGCATTGTTCTCATTTCTCTTCCTAATTTTTCCTCCACTTCTCTTCTCTGCTTCTTAAGGTCCTCTATGGCCTGTAACCAACTTGTATTTTCCTTTGAAGCTTTTGGTGCAGGAGTTCTGACTTGAATGTCTTCCTCCTTTTCCATGCTTTGCTCCTTTTTGTCCCCAAAATAGGAGTGTAATGTTGGAATCTTCTGTCTGCTTTGTTTCTTCTGCCTGCTCATTTTGCCACTCAATTACTTGACTTTTGTGCTTTTTGCCACAGTAGCACTCTGCCACCAGACAGGGGAGCTTCCGTCCCAAACCCCTGGGTTTTCTCAATTGACAGAGGTATTAGATGGGTGCCCTCTCTGAGGTCTCCACACGCTCTGGCAAGCTGGACACACACCCCAGGACTTCCACCCTAGACTGCAATCCAGATCCAAGCAGGTTAAAGTAAGAGCGATTACCCCTCAGACTGGTGCTTGGTCCCCCTACATTCCTTAGGCCAGTAGCTGAAACTGCCACATGGCACTGGCTGGCTGTCTCAGTGGCTTCTCGCCCCAGGGGTAAAAGCCACACACTCCCACTTACTGGTCCCAAATTCCAGACTGCACTCACTTCTCACTTTGTCCTTCTCATCTATGTATTGATAAATCTGGAAATGGTCACAGCTGCTGCTTCTCTGGAGTCCCTCTGGCCAGGGGCTGGTCAGGCCCGCCTTGGGGCTAAAGCCTCAGAGTGGGGCTGGGCTGGGCTCCCAGAGCACTGCGCTGGATTCCTGCCAGCCTGCTGGGCTGTCCTCAGCGGGAGGTTAGCTTCTCTGTGTCATTTTGTGGGTTGTACAGCTCCAAAGTTTGTTTAGAGTCCCCTTTTTAAATGGATTGGGGAAGGTGGAAGCTGGAGCTGCGGGAAGGTCGTGCTTCTACTCCCGAGGTAGATTACTTTGCTGGATGTGTATGTCATTCCTTCTTTGAGCCAATTCCTTTTAGAATAGGGTTCAAGCATTCAACCTCACCCCTTCCTCTTTGTCACTTTTCAGATTATGTTGCCTTTCTCATTTCATTAAAGTAGGAATGCTGTTCAAAAGCAGAATGTTCACAATCAGTAAACATTTATTAAGCACCTGCTGTGTACCAGACACTGTGCTAACTGTTGAGGATAGACAATAGTCCTCAAATTCAAGCTGACCTGAATTCAACTTGTCTGACATATTGTCTCTTTTATCTTAGGCAAGTCTTCTCTGGGCCCCAGGAAGTTCTCTAAGATTATAAAATGATGAACTGGGGCTGATTTGCATTGCTGGAGGGAGTTTCCTCACCTAGGAAAGCATCCCTTTGAAAATCTTATGATTTTTAGGGATAGAAAAGTTTGGGAGGGACTGGTTTGTTGAACAGAAGCAAATGATCTAGCTGAGGTTATGTATCATATGTTTCTTATCACAACACATTCAAAATGTATTGAATTAGTTTGATTTTATGTCTTTATATGACTGAAATTTTAATTTTAATGAATTATAAAATTAGGCACTCAAGTTTACATTTAAATAAATATAAACTAATAAAATATCACAATTCTTTAGTTACTGAATTCAGTCTTCTTGGAATTACTTGTTCATTCTCATATTTTCTTCTTAAATATAGATAAGAACCTCTGGTTTCATTAATTTAGGGAACTCTCAGATGAAGAAACTTCTGGCAGTACAGGTCCATACCTTTTCTGCAATTAATTAGGCAGTTACTGCATTGCTTCAGTATGGGTCCAGTTGAGATTAGATAACATAAATCTATAGTACACAGCCCAGCAGGCCTGCAGGAATCTGCCAGCACAGTGCTTTGGGAGCCCAGCCAGCCCCAAGCCCAAGGCTTTAGCCCCTGGGTGGGCCTGACCAGCCCCTTGCTGGAGGGACTCCAGATCAGCAGCAGTGTGGCCTTTTCCAGATTTATCAACACATAGATGCAAAGGACAAAGTGAGAGGTCAGTGCAGTCTGGATTTTGGGACCCAGTAAGTGGGAGTGCGTGGCTTTTGCCCCTGGGGCGAGAAGCCGCTGAGACACCAGCACAGCTAGCCAGCACCAGGTGGCAGCTTCAGCTCCTGGCTTGCAGAGTGTAGGGGGACCAAGCACCAGTCTGAGGGGTAATTGCTCTTGCTTTAACCTGCTTGGATCTGGATTGCTGTCTAGGGTGGAGGTCCTGGGGTGAGTGTCCAACTTGCCAGAGTGTGTGGAGGCCTCAGAGAGGGCACCCATCTAATACCTCTGGCAGCTGAGAAAACCCCAGCGTTCGGGACGAAAGCTCCCCTGTCTGGTGGCAGAATCCTATTGTGGCAAAAAGCCCAAAAGTCAAGTAATTGCGTGGCAAAATGAGCAGGCAAAGGAAACAAAGCAGACAGAAGATTCCAACGTTACACTCCTATTTTGGGGACAAGAAGGAGCAAGGCATGGAACAGGAGGAAAACAGTGAAGTCAGAACTCCTGCACCAAAAGCTTCAAAGGAAAATACGAGCTGGTTACAGGCCATAGAGGACCTTAAGAAGCAGATAAGAGAAGTGGAGGAAAAATTGGGAAGAGAAATGAGAACAATGCAAGAAAATTATGAAATGAGAGTCATCAGCCTGACTGAGGAAAATAATACCTTAAAAAACAGACTGACTCAAATGGCAAAAGAGGCCCAAAAAGCCAATGAGGAGAAGAATGCCTTAAAAAGCTGAATTTGCCATATGGAAAAAGAATCTCAAAAGCTCACTGAGGAGAATCATTTCTTCAGAATTAGATTGGAGCAAATGGAAGCTAATTACTTTATAAGAAATCAATATTCTGTTAAGGAGATCCAAACAAATGAAAGAATAGAAGGCAATGTGAAATATCTCATGGGAAAAACCACAAGCTGTACACACACCCCAGGACCTCCACCCTAGACTGCAATCCAGATCCAAAAATGTTAAAGCAAGAGCAATTACCCCTCACACTGGTCCTTTGTCTCCCTACACTCTGCAGGCCAGGAGCTGAAGCTGCCACGTGGTGCTGGATGGCTGTGCTGGTGTCTCCAGTGGCTTTTCTCCCTCGGGACAAAAGCCATGCACTCCCACTTACTGGGAGTAAAAATCCAGACTGCACTGACCTCTCACTTTGTCCTTAGCATCTATGTGTTGATAAATCTGGAAAGGGCCACAGCTGCTGCAGATCTGGAGTCCCTTCAGCAGGGGGCTGGTCAGGCCCACCCTGGGGCTAAAGCCTTGGGTGTGGGGCTGGGCTCGCAGAGCACTGTGCTGGCAGAGCACTGTGCTGGCAGATTCTTGCAGGCCTGTTGGGTTGTTCTCAGGGGGAGGTTAGCTTCTCTGTGTCCTTTTGTGGGTTCTGCAGCTCCAAAGTGTTTTTAGAGTCCACTTTTTACATGGATTGGGGAAGGTGGAAGCTGGAGCAGCGGGGAGGTCTTGCTTCTACTCCGCCATCTTGACTTCTCTGTTCCTACTTTTTTTGTGAGAGAAATAAAGTCCTAAAATCTAAACCAGGAATGGATAAATAAAAAAGAAACAACAAGAACTATAGATCAGTAACTGCAATGAATATTAATATAAATTTTTAAATAAAACATTGGTTTAAAGGCTGTCAGTTTATCCAAAACATTATTCATCATCATCAAATTTAATTTATGTTCGGAAACCAAGGATGGTTCAAAATAGGAGATTTAGTAATACAATCACATCAAAAACACAAAAACCTTGTGATTATATCAGGAAATACATGGGGATTTTTTTAAAGTACAATACTTATTTAATGTAAAACCTTGCAGTAAAGGCGTAGCTGTCTAAAATAGGTTAAAAAACTTCTACAGAAACCAAACTCAAGTCATTTTATGAAATGAGGGAAATAGTAGAATCTTTTCCAGTGAATGCAAGTGTAAGGCAAGAATGTCTCATTTCCCTTCTGTTATTTGGCATAGTATTAGATATGCTAGAATTGTTCATAAAGTAAGTTAAAAACATTAAAGGTGTAAAAATAGGCAAAAAGGAGACCAAAGTATACTTGTTTGCTGATGACAGGATGATTTATTTAGAAATCCTGGAGTCATCAAGCAAGAAAGCCTAATTAGAACAATTAATAGCTTTAGTAAATAGTGGAATACAAAATAAATTCACGGAATTCAATAGCTTTGTATATAATAGTAACAAAATTCTGGTGGGAGTAGTAGAAAAGGAATGTCTCGTTCAAAATAACAACAAAATGTATAAAATATCAGCCTACCAAGGCATACTTGAGACCTGTTAACTAAAACCTAAAAAACAGCTTCAGTGATTGGTGGGATAGCCAATGCTTTTGCTGGACTGTATCAATATAACAAGAAGGACAGAGTTACTTTAATTTATAGATTTTGTGCCATGCCAATGAAGGAATGCCTTTCAGAGCTAGACAAAATAATAAAATTAATTTAGAGGAACAAAATATCTAGAATATCAAGGGATAAATTGGAAAAGAAAATAATGAAAGAGGCACAATGCTTCCAGAACTCAAATAATATTATAAAGTAACACTGTTTGTTGCTGGTAAAAAAAAAAAAAGTTCATCAGTGCTTCTTTGCTGTGGAGGCATATTAAAAACCTCCTTTTCAGTAAAAACTGAAAATCTAAAGAAATATTTTCTAACTCAATATTCTTTATAGACTTTTCCCCTTAAGACCATTTGTAGAGCAAAAGCTAAGGCCTTTCTTAGAGAAATGTATCAAGGATCTTAAGAAATTCTAGATAATATCAAAACCTTCCTTATCCCACTCAAATGATTAACCCAGTTCATCAAGGGCAGTGTCCTCATTTGCATTCCACTTTAAGATAGTGTTTGAAGGGAGGGAACACTTTTCAATCCTTGAGAGTTTTCCTGGAAGGAACTGGGTAATACTACACAGAAGACTTAATTTTAATACATTATTATCTTTTTCCCACAAACGTCAACTCAGATTATCTTGGGGATAAATATATGGATTGGAAGGTCTGGGGTGACAGCGCCAATTCTGACATTCTGTGCCAGAAAAGATTTTGATAGTAAAAGATTGATAAAGCATATATTAAAGGTTCACTATGTGCAGACATAGTGCTAAACCCTGGGATACAAAAATACAAGCAAAAAGAAAGACGATCTTTGCTCTCAAGGGACTTCTAATGAGGGAGTAAAGGAAAATGACTAAAAAAGAGCTGAATATAGAAGCAGAAAGAGGTGGTTGGGAGAGTAGAGAGCGTGGCTGTTCTATATATTTCTTCAAATTTAGGTTCTTGGGAAGAACTAATCAATTTGAGGAGGAGGCTGCATGGGTAGTATTGTCTTTGAGAAGGCTGTTTAGGTAGAAATGGATATTCAAAAGCTGAGCTGGGTTAGATCAATATTCAATTAAATATTTTTCTAGTGAGCTTGCATCTAAAATATATTATGATATATTTTAATATTATAATTTAATTTATTTAATTTATAATTATATTATAATCTAGTATTATAATATAATTTATTTAAATATGTTATAATACAGTATTAATAATTTTTGACACTAGACAACAAAAAAATTAGGAAAAATGCAGTACAAGAAACCTGAAAATATAAATTACCTGGGAAAGCATCCTCAATTTGATTGCTGTGAAAACTGGAAAAAGCATGAAATAAATTGGAGTTACACCAAAGTAATATCTTATAGCATATATACTAATAAACTAAATGTGACCTGAATATTAAACACTCATGCCATAAAAAATTAGAAGAGAATCAGATCAGTTGCTTTTCTTTCTTCTTTCCTTCCTCACTTTCTCCCTTTCTTCCTCCCAGGGTCACACAGCTAGTAAGTGCTGAATTTGAATTCAGGTCCTCCTGACTGCAGGACCATGCTCTATCCACTAGGCCCCTTAGCTACACCTAGGTCAGTTGCTTTTTACACCTGTAGTTGAAGGTTAAATTCTTAATGAAAGGATAGAGGTGATTAATTAATGTAATTGTGATTACGTGAAATGGAAATGCTTCTGAATGAAACAAAATTAAGCTAAGTAGGATGAGAAGAAAACTTTAAGATGGGAAATAATCTTTGTATGTAGCATCTCTGGTAAGATTTTCATGAATCTAAGATATATAGACATTTACACATGTGTGCTCACAAACAAAGGAGAGGGAATGGGAGAGTGGGGAAAAAAGTAGAAGCAGTTGTGGTGTAGAGGTTTGAGAAGCTGGCCTTGAAAGGCATGGCCTCAAAGTCTTTCTTTAGACATATTCTGTCAATAAAGACTATGTGCAAGTCTGAATGCTCTAGGCAAGTCTCTAAAATGGTATAAGTTCAGAGAAGTCAACTTCCATTACTAAAAGTAATTTCTGACTGGAACCTCCTTCTGTCCATCACAGATGCAGTTCCTATGACTCTCCCTATTTAATAGATAAGTGGTCAGAGGATATGAATATAGAGTTAACAAAATAAGCATTGCTAATTATTTTTTTAAAGGGACAAAAGAAAACTTTGTTATGACAGATATTTGGGAGCTATAACATGTACAAAAAGGCACGTGGTGCCAATTTTATTGCAGATTTCACTATAGTTAAAAATCAAGAATCACACTTTTGTTAGTGGCCTGGCTAGATCTTGAATTACTACAGAATTCAGCTGTGCGATGGGGCTGATCTTTGCGTGCTTAGTGCTGGCATACTTATTCTTGATAGCCATGTGCTTTGTAAGCCACTGGTTCACTAGGATCACATTCTTAGCCACGTGCCTCATTATAGGAAGATGGGCCTCCTTTGTATGACATGTAGTGTTGAAGAGTTGGAGGCCATTCACCATTATCGAGGACTTTCAGTGCCAAGCAAAATGCACTGGCTGCAATCCGGGAAGGAGGGAAGTGGACCATATCATAGTCCACCATTGAGTTCCATCAGGTATTTGGCTAAGGTGTGCTGTTCAATGTCAACCTCTCCAACCTTAGATGCTCAGCTTAAAAAGTGCAGAGGTAAAGGACAACCCAGACTGAAGTCTAAAGCTTTTCGAATCTTCATTTCCATCTCTCGAATCTGGTGCTTGCTATATGTGTGGTCAGTTACAAAGACAAAGTCCCCAGTTTCAGGTGGGTACATCTCTTCATACTTGCTGGCAATGAACATGGCTGTAACACCCACCAGCTGCAGCAGTTTCTTAGGCACACTATTATCTTGCGTAAATCAATCAATAATGGCTACAGTCATGTACATAGTCTCCTGTAGCAACCTAAACTTCATCTGCACATTTACCAGCCAGTCAATTAGGATGGCTCTCATGTTCCCAGTGACTTCTTGACCCACCAGGTATTTTGTTCTGATGGCCTGCTCTTCCTCAAGTTGTCTAAGATAGCAATAAATATCTTTCACATATTCACTACAAAGGTTTGGATCATCTGTATCCTCTGCACCAACATCTTTCAGTGCAAGTATGACATTGGATAAAGCTTGGCACAGAAACTCTTCTGCAGGTCACATCCAGATATCTCCATTGGGTTTGTGGATGGAGAATCCACCTTAACAGGCTCAGCAGTTAGTTTCTCTTCCTTAACAGGTTCAGGCACAGGCATCCTTTCTACTGGTTTGGTGGCTTTTTTAGCAGCTACTTTTGCTATGGGAGCTTTGCCTTCCTTTTTTCAGGGATATTTTTGATGGAGGTGGCTGCTGTTGATCACACACTTTGTTGCCAATATCACCCAGGGTCATTCTTGGCCTCAGTCCAGGCTTGGAGGTAACAGTAAGTACAGGCACCCTCTTGGAACCTGGGACATTGGCTTTCAGTTTATTCTCAGCACTGAGCTTCATGTTCCTAGTAACAAGGAGAGCCATGACTTCCACCTTTCCAGGAGGCAGCTAATAACAAAGAAACAAACACTCACGCACGCACATAAACAGGGACAGAGAAAGCACAGATAAACGGCAGTGCCCCCCACCCCAGCCTAGCTCCCTGTGGGCACAAAGTAAGCAGGCACAGTAACAGCCATTCCTCCCAGCACGCAGTGACAAGCAGCATCCCAGCCCAAGGTTTAAACTCAGTGCTGCTCTCTGCTCATTGGCTAGTTCGTCTCCTTCCTTCACCCTCCATTGGTTGGCTGTGAGTTCCTCCAAAAATCAACATTATTAAATTTTTTTTTTTTTGCCTTTTGGAGGGCAATTGGGGTTAAGTAACTTGCCCAAGGTTACATGGCTAGTTTTTTTTTTTTTTTACGTGGGTGTTAAGTGTCTGAGGCTGTAACCGAACTGTGGTCCTCCTGACTCCGGGGCTGGTGCTTTAATTACTGCAGCCACCTAGCTGCCCCAACATTGCTAATTATTAAAAGCCATATGAAACACTTCTCTCTAAATCAGTGAAATTCAAAGAATTTCAAAGTTTTACTTTACATCACATCAATTGGCAAAGATGACAAAAGTTGAGAATAGTCAGTATTAGAGGAAGTGTGTGAGTGCAGAAAGAGAAGCCCTTTATTACATTGCTAGTGGAGCTCTGAATTGGTCCAACCATCTTGGAAAAACATTTTGGAATTATTCTGATGGACCAAAATGTCTTTGCCCTTTGATCCAAAGCTGCCACTACTAGGCATACATCTCGGGGAGGTCTGTGATAAAAAAGAAAGTACTCATGTTCCAAAATATTTATGGCAGCTCTTTCCTTAGTAGCAGATAACTGGAATCAAGTAGATGCCAGTCAATTGGGGAATTGCTAAGAAAATTGTTGTAATGAACATAATTTAATATTATTGTGCTGAGTACAATAGATGATTATGGTGAATTCAGTGAAGCATGGGAAGAAATGAACTTGAGCACTGTATGTTAGGCAGTGTTCTTGGTGGATGCAGACTTGGCTTAACAGGGGTGGGAAACCTGTGACCTGAAGCCACATGTGGCCCTTGAGGTCCTCAAGTGTGGCTTTTTGACTGACTTCAAACTTCACAGAAGTGAAGATTCAGTCAAAGGGCTGCACTTAAGGACCTAGAGGGCCACAGGTTCCTCATCCCTGGCCCCAGGCTTGGTTCTAGTCCTCCCTCTCATGCATACCAGCTGTTTTAACCTTGCCCAAATCACTTAACCTCACACTTAAGTTCAGGTGCTGAATTTCTGTACCTGGCGTTTTCCTGTGATTGTGAAATCATGGGTCTGGTCCACCTTTCCCCCCCAAAAAAGAGAACCCCAATTAGATGTAAGTTTGTTATTCATCCTTGATTTTAGAAGACAACCAAGGGAGCGATGTCTTGATTTGTGTGTGAATTGGATTTAAGTGAGGCAGAGCTGCATAGTCATCAGCCTCACTCTCTTCCTGAGTCATTGAAGTCCAATGGCAGGACAGAAGTTAAGACAACTTCGAGTTGGTCTGGGATCTGACCGAACTCTAAGTACACATTCCTCTCCTGATTCAGCCGCTGTTGGAACAAATAGTTCTCATCTGCCCGTTCTAACTGGAGAGAAGTCTTCACATACTTGAAGTAGACATCCCCCTCACTCAGTGACAGGTTTGAGGCCTGTCTGTAACCCTCAACCTGGATTAACTGGATGGGTTTACTGGGATGTGGCTGCCGCACATGCTACAGCTTCTTAGAGCCACAGGTTAGAGTTGAGTGCCAGGTAGACAACAAAGGTAGATGAGCAGCTCCAAATAGGACTGGGAAGCCCCCACACCTGAGGTGCTAGTCCTCCTTGAACACCTAAGAAATGATAATATTAAAATGTGTTTGTGGAGGAAGCAAAGGGAAAAATAGAGGTCCAGAAAAATAATCCACTAGGAGTATTTGAAAGACTAGCAGTCACCAGAAGCAGTGTGAGATATAGTGTTAAGAAGCCCTGAGTTAAAAGTCCAGTGTCTGACACATACTGACTTTGTGACCATGAACAAATTACTTAACCTAGAATCCTCTAGTCCAGAGGTGTCAACTTCTTGATCCAGCCACAAGCAGGGTGCAGAACTCCTGTGTGCAGGGAAACCAGAATAAGATGTAGTAGGGAAATGTTTAACAAAATCAATAAAAATACAGTACAGCATAGGTAGTACAATTTTTTGGTTTTCTGAGTCAACATGCTGCCCACAGGTATGTGTTTCTGTTTGAGTTTGACATCACTACTGTAGGTGACTCAGTACTATAAGTTGCAGAGAAGGTGCTGATCTATATCGGCAGTTTCCTCATAAGGAGCTCCCTAAAGCAGTGAAATTACAGTTCTAATCCATGTCTGATATGTACTACACAGAAGAGAGAGTGAGGATTGATAGATTTCTCAAATGCTTTTTATTGCAGTTTGAATTTATCAGTCAATGAATTTATTAATTTTTCAAGTCTTTGGGCCATTGGAAAAAGTTAACTGTAGTTGTCCCAGATATTCAAAATGGAGGCAATAGGGGCGGCTAGGTGGCGCAGTGAATAGAGCACTGGCCCTGGAGTCAAGAGGACCTAAGTTCAAATCCAGCCTTGGACACTTAACACAAAATAACTAGCCATGTGATCTTGGGCAAGTCACTTAACCCCAATTGCCCCTTCCCCCCCAAAAAAAGCAAAATGGAGGCAATCACAAAGTTTGTTTTTTTCTCCTATGTATGTTTTCCATATGAGAAATACTGCAGTAAAATAAAATGTTCTCTGCATTCAGACAATATAAATCTTTTTCATTTGTATTTTCACAAGCATCAGATTGACTGTCTTTCATTTGAGAAGTTAGCAATTAGGAAATGTTGAGAAGACTTGGATGGCCCTGCAGCGTAGTATCTCAGTTTCCCACTACTCCTTAGGTAGTTTGGTTAGTCAGAACTTTTGTTTTCTGTTATTCCATAGTGAAGGGTGGAAGAAAGAAGCATTGATTTCAGTAACATTTTCTTTGTCCTTTAAAAAGCTATAGTAGTTGAGGATGTGACCTACCAGGTCACCTTATTTAAGAAAATATGTGTGATAAAATGTCTTTTTGAGCTCAGTTCCCTGGCAAGAAACTTCTGGAAGATGATTTTTTAAAAATACTTTTTTTTTAGTAGGCAGTGAAATTGATATTAACTCATAATGTTTTTTTTTTCTTTTTGAAGTCAGTATACCTAGAACCAGATTTGGTCCTTAGCTGTATCAGTATTAGCTTATTCTGATAGATAATAACATCTATTTCTTCTGTCTTTTAAATAGATTTTGTTCAGTGGTTTTAAAAATTATTTATTTTTTAAGCTGCTTTTAATAATTTTGGAAGTAGGTAGAAGTATAAATCTAAAATTAAGTAAATTGGGAGGAGTAAAGATGGTGGAGTAGAAGCAGAACCTCCTTACTGCTCCGGGTTCCACCTTCCCCAACCATGTAAAAAGGAGACTCTGAACAAACTTTGGAGCTGCAGAACCCACAAAATGACAGAGAAGCTAACCTCCCCCTGAGGACAACCCAACAGGCCAGCAGGAATCGCCAACACAGTGCTCTGGGAGTTGAGCCCAGCCTCACACCCAAGGCTTTAGCCCCAGGGTGGGCCTGACCAGCCCCCTGCTGGAGGTACTCCAGATCAGCAGAAGCTGTGGCCCTTTCCAGATTTATCAACACATAGATGTTAAGGACAAAGTGAGAGGTCAGTGCAGTCTGGACTTTGGGACCCAGTAAGTGGGAGTGCATGGCTTTTGCCCCTGGGGCGAGAAGCCACTGAGACACTGGCACAGCCATCCAGCACCATGTGGCAGCTTCAGCTCCTGGCCTGCAGAGTGTAGGGGGACCAAGCACCAGTCTGAGGGGTAATCACTCTTGCTTTAATCTTCTTGGATCTGGATTGCTGTCTAGGGTGGAGGTCCTGGGGTGAGTGTCCAGCTTGCCAGAGTGTGTGGACACCTCAGAGAGGGCACCCATCTAATACCTCTGGCAGCTGAGAAAACCCCAGCGTTCGGGACGAAAGCTCCCCTGTCTGGTGGCAGAGTCCTACTGTGGCAAAAAGCCCAGGGGTCAAGTGACTGAGGGGTGACATGACCAGGCAAAGGAAACAAAGCAGACAGAAGATTCTAACATTACACTCCTATTTTGGGGACAAAAAGGAGCAAAGCATGGGACAGACAGGGAAGTCAGAACTCCTGCACCAAAAGCTTCAAAGGAAAATACGAACTGGTTACAGGCCATAGAGGACCTTAAGAAGCAGATAAGAGAAGTGGAGGAAAAATTGGGAAGAGAAATGAGAACAATGCAAGAAAATTATGAAATGAGAGTCAACAGCCTAAGGAAAATAATACCTTAAAATTTTAATAGACTAACTCAAATGGCAAAAGAGACTCAAAAAAAACAATGAGGAGAATGCCTTAAAAAGCTGAATTTGCCATATGGAAAAAGAATCTCAAAAGCTCACTGAGGAGAATCATTCCCTCAGATTAGAATGGAGCAAAGGGAAGCTAGTGACTTTATGAGAAATCAAGATGCTATTAAACAGTTCTTGACAAGGAGAAAGCTATCTTATTAGAAACTGGTTAAAGGAGGAGAAAGTGGGAGATATAAAGGAGTTTTGATATGAAGATCACGGTTTTGATGTTGCGGTTGATGATGAATGACTCGTTTTTTTTTTTTTCTTTTTGGAGGGGGTCAAGGCAGGTCAATTGCGATTAAGTGACTTGCCCAAGGTCACAAGGCTAGTAAGTGTTAAGTGTCAGAGGCTGGCTTTGAAGTCAGGTCCTCCAGACTCCAGGGCCAGTGTGCTGTATTCTCTGTACCACCTAGCCTCCTCTTTAGTTTTCTTAATAAAGAAGTAAGGTGAGTAATATTGGAGGCTTGAGAAGAGGAAACACATTTGAAATTAATTAGTGCTTACAATAAAATGGAACTTGAAAATTGGTTCTTTTAGTTTATTTGATGTGTATTTAGGACACATCTTCTTCCCTCTCCATCCCTCCACAGATATAAACTAGTCTTTTGGATTTCCTCCCTTTTTATTTTCTCTTCCTAGTAAAAGTTGAATGGAGAGCTTGCACTTTAAATACATTGGAACAACTATAAGAAAGGGATTATTCTTTCTGTTGCTACTGATTTGACCCCATCATTGTCATAATTACCTTTCCTCATGGAGATAGTTGCATACAGTTATGAGCTCCCTTGCTATATATAGAATTCTAACAAATACCTAAAAATTTGGTCCTGGAACAGATAAATTAAATGTTCACATTTTTATTAAAGATGAAATTAAGAGAATTAGGGACAAAATTGTTGTGATTGCAGAGCTATACCATCATATGTAATTTTTGGCCTAGGGGATGGTGATAAATTTAAATTTCCTGCCCTTTGATTCAGGATTATCTCTGGTAGATTGGAATGGGTGATTGTGGTGCTTTCTTCACAGTATAGGGTGTCCCAAAAGTCTTAGTGCTGTTTTAAGCTATTAAAGCTTTGTGCACCCTATATTTAATATGCTTGTAAAAAAAAAAAGTCAAAATACAGTTTTCCACATTGAGGAGATTTGTTTTAGTGATATTCCAAACTCTATTTCCAAGTACCTGTTGTTACTCTTCTATTCAGGATATTGATATGGAAGCTAATGATAAAATGTGGGAGATTTTTTTTTCCTGCACCAAATTTTCCATTTTACCACCTACTGCTTTCATTTCTCTTCTTCCTCTACTCCACTTTACTACTTTATTTACTCATAGCCTGTTTCCTTCAGTCCTATCTTAAAACTTGAATACAATACTAAGGATTATTGCCCCAGCAACTATTATCCCTGGATTCAGCCCTTATTTAAGTTTTAATCGAGGTCTTTGTAAATAAATTTGTAGATCTGGTGTCTGGAGATGCATTATAAGTTTATCAGGTCTGTTGGGAAAAAAAAAAGAACTATAAGTATTGGGTATGTAATTTGGACAACCATATAATTGAATCTGTGGAATAGCAAGCCTTTTAATAGTAGGGTTTTACTATTCTGGTGGGGGGAAGGATGGAATGGGGACAGCAAGTTTTGCAATTGTGGTTACTGTTAATATTTTTTAAAAAGGTCCATCAGTATATCATCTGCACAGATTATGACAATATTCTGTGTCAAACAACCTTGCTTTTTCCTTTTCTGTGGTTCTTTGCACATGATCTTTGTTAAACGTATGTGAACTTTGAATTTCAGTTTGTTTTCTTTTATTAAGATAGTTACTATTTTGAGATACTTTTGACTGCACAAATTCTTTGCTCAAGATTTTTAACATTCAATAAACTATTAAGATGACAACTTATAGGTGCTGGTTGACTGAAGAAATCAAACCAGAGTGTATATTAAGGGTTTGATTATTTCACAGTTTCTCAATCTTTGCTTGAATTTTTACAGTGATTTCTGTGCATTTCCAGTTATATCCTATTGAATGACATTTTAACTGATTCCAAATGGATTGTTTGGTTTCTCAGCTCAAAGATTTATTGTGAAATTTAAGTGTGATTTCTTTCTTATGTGTGATTCTAAGAAACAAAGAAATTAGCTCCCTTTAATATTGTTTAAATATGTTAATGCTATAACATATAGTTTAGTTTTTTAATGTACTTTGGTATCTAGAGCTTATGCTTTTTTTGTTTCTTTTTTAATGTACTACCTCCCGTTATATCCTGGATTCCTTATTTTAACATCAATCAGGTCTTCATACATTCTTGCCTTCTCTGTCTCTCCATTAATGTCTGGGAAAGAGTCCAAACATTTCTACTTTGCAGTGATTTTCCATATTGTTGTTACTGGAATTACTGGAAATATTAACACGTCAGTATTTCTCAGTCTTGCTTTCTTTGCAAGATTTGGTGTATTGTGGTGTTCTTTGTCCTGCTGTCTGGAAAAAGGCAGAATTTTTGGTTTTTTACTTTTGGGGTAAGGGAAATAGTTTGTTAAAGTATGCTAGAGTTTCTAACAGTACTGGTTATTTTATTGACTTAGCATTCTGCACTATACTAAATTTTGAGAACTGTTATAAAAAGTTATGTAGTGGCAAATATTTGAATTAGATGTTTTTTGTTTTGTTTTGTTTTTTACCTCATGATAGTGCCTCAGACCGCAAATTTAAGAATTTGAACACTGGAGCTCATTTGTCTGGTTTTAAATTGTATTATATTGAATGTGTTACTCTATAAGCAGCTGAAAGAAGTCTTTAGAGAATCTCTTTTCTCCCTCTTAGCTTAAAGTTTTATCAGCAACTTTTACATTCTTACATTAAAAACCAAATTAAAAGCAACATTTTTAAAAAGCACAGTAACTAGAAAGTGCACAGAGTTCCATATTACTACCATGAACCTTTTCTGTTTCCAAATTTATTTACATGCTTCTGAGTTTGGAAAAAGGAAGGTTTGAAACTCTTGGAAGCAAAGCTATCAAAGTGTGTGTTTAATGTCAGGATTATTCATTATCGTAATGACAATTCTTCCATACTATGTCTTAGGCTTTTTCTACAGATTGTGTACTTGTAAGAAGGCTATTGTTGTCTAGAGTTCTATGACCATCATGCCATGAGAGCATAGTAAGTATTGAATTTTAATCTAATTCCCATAGGTTAATTTGCAGTGAAAATCATTCTCATTTAATTTAATGTTTAAAGATTTCTTGTTGGGGGCACTACAGAAAGAGAAATATAAAAACCCTCTTTATTTTGTTTTTTTTTTTCTAATTGGAAAAGGATCAGTTTGGTCATCTGCTGTTGAAGCCAGTATTTTCACGACTGATGCACCATAGTGCTGATTAAATTCACTTTCTATTAAATGGTGGATTGTTCAGGCTGTTCCTGGTAAATATTAATCTCCATTTTATTTTTAGCAAACCATCAGTTTTTCCCTGGGGAATGTGAGGGTAGTTGTCAAAGCTAGGCAAAGTACTATTATTAAATCAAGTTGCCACAGTAGGTTTTGGACGGTATACCCTTTAGTCTTAACAGTTAGCAACTAGTGGTTTTATATTTGAATATGTGAGTATAAAATACAATAGTATTGAATTTTTTTTTCTCTTTAAGGAAGATTTTGCCTTTCAACTGATCCATTTGAATTGTGACCCTTCACAGTGTTCTCTTTACAGTAGTTGCTTTGTGGAAATATGAGAATTTGGCTAGTAGTAGAGCTGACTGATACTGAGATTCTGTGGTTGCTGTACTTATTAAAATCTTGCTGAAAGTCATAAAAGAGTTTTGTATGACATGGTAGAATTTCTGGATCATTGAAGGAGACTTTGGGTTTTGTTCTTAAGGTTCCTGTGTCAAAAGATATGCATCATTAAAAAAAAAAGCATCATTAAGCTTCCTGGAGATCTGAAATACAATGTCTTAATTTTTTAAAAAGATCATCAAGTTTGAAGTGATTTGCTTAAAAGATTACTTTTTTTTGTCTTTTCCATCCCTTTTTACTGATAAATGATTAAAGTTTCTTATTTTTATATCATTTGTCCTGTGTATCAGTCTGCCAGATGAGAAAAAGGGATATTACATGGTAATGAAATTGCCATTTATTAGAAATACTGTCTCTGGAAGTATTATCTATTAACAGCTATATCAGATAGAACTATCTAGTGTGGGCGGCACTTGACCAGGCTTGGGAATTGGACTGCTCTTTCCAGGGACTCTCCAGAGTTCACTCTCCATTTGCTGTGTGGATGCTTGGCTGTCATCCTCAGGGCCCTATATTTGGATAGCAGATACTGCTATCATTTCATTTGATCACAGCGTGCTGTGGGGAGGGGGCAGAATGAGGGAAAGAATGGGGAAATGGGGAAGGGAATAAGCATTTCTGTAGTTAGTTCCTGCTGTGTGCCAGGCAGTGTGCTAATAAGCACTTTACAAATATCTCATTTGAATTTCACAACAACCCTGTGAGGTAAGTGCTGTTATTATCCCCATTTTATAGTTGAGGAAACTGAGGCAAACAGCAATTAAATGATTTGCTAAGGGTCACACAGCAAGTAAGTGTTTGAGGCTGGATTTGAACTCCAGGTCCAGGCCCAGTGCTCTGTGGTACCATATATGTGCCTCACATATATGCATCTGTTCCTTCTATGTACAGACACATGTCAAAGTTACACATTTTTAGAATTATTGCTATTTTTATACCCTTTTGCCATTATTTCAGTCACAATTTCGATTTGACTCCTTTTTTGGTTTTTTAATAACTTTACTAGCCACTCACTGTGGCTTCTTTTAACTCTGGAACTTCTTAACTCCTTTCTGCTATATTCTCTTATCCTAAAAAAATATTCCTAAATTTTCAGGATCATCAGAAAGTCAGAGGGATTAAATGAAAATAGGGGTCAGATTTTATCTGGCTGGCATTGTTCTTCCCAGTGTATTTCCATGGAACAAGAAAGTGATAAAGAAACAATAGATAACCTTTATGTTCCCCTGCTTCTAATAATGAGGGATTATGCCTTTGGTCTTCATTCTGTACAGCCCAACTTCTGAATTCAGCTATAAAATGGGGAAAGCACTTAAATCACAGAATTTTTGTGAGAATTAGATGAGAAAATATTTGTGAAAGTATTTTTTAGCACAATGCCTTGGCACATAGTTGGTGCTATTTAAATGCCCTGGCCTTTCCCTTCCCTTCCCCTTTTGCATCTGTTTCCTTGATCTTGTCATTTGTTTTGAGAATGATAAAATACATTATTTTGCTTATTTTTTTGGTTCCAATCAGAGCTGCTCAAATATTTCTTTTATTTCTGCCCTTCATTTTCCTCTTCCATTTTGGAAAAAAAAAACCCAAAACCTTTATTATGTATCTAATCAGCCCAGTTTGAACCAATGTGATTCACTCTAGATGATTGGATACTGTTATTGCCTGGGCTGTGTACTGCCAAAGCTTTGTACCTAATGAAATGGCTCCAACTCCAATTTAGATCATGTTCAAGGACTGTCTTGTCATTGTCTTTGTAGTGAGTTTTCTGGTTTTATAAATATTTAATAATTATAGAAGTACTTTCAACCAGTTTGATTGTCAAAACTACATTAGCACCACATCCCACAAGTGTGTAGGACATGTACATATATACATACATATGTACATATATATACACATACATATATATAGTATTCCTGTACTTTGTGTACGCCATACATATATTTATGAAACTATATCATGCAAAATAATTACTTTTAATATTTTGATGAGTATTTTAAATGAGTGATCCTAAAAATCATAATCATTCAGTTGATTAAATTCAGAGGTAATAGTGACTCTTTTTTAAAAGTCAAGTAAAGTGGAATGCCTTCAGAGAGAAACTGATGAAATGAAAAGTTTAAATTAGAATAGTTTTGTTTAGGTTCGTTGTTCTTCTAAATTCAAGGAATTTAGATTTCTTGTTTTTCTTGTCTTTTTAAAAAATTCTCTTATTATTATGAACGTGATAAACACTTGCATATAAAGAAAGAAAAAAAGTTATACACAGAATAGCACATCTGTTATGTATAGCTTATTTAAGTATATAACTAATTTACCACAAGTTCTAAAACTGTCCTGTTGTCTGAACTTTCTATCTTCTATGCATTTTCAAACTATTTCATTGGTCCTTTTTTTGTTTCTTTTTCTTGGCATCATTATTACTATCTCTTTTTCCGTCTTTCTTATAAGTCCTACTCTCCTCCCTCTCCCTGAAAAGCCCTCCCTTGTGACATATAAGCATAGTTAAACAAAGTGAATCTTGTTAGCCTTATCTGAAAACGTATGTGTCATTCTGTACCTTTAGTCAGTCACCTCTCCATTAAGGGATGGCAAATATATTTACTCAGAGATCTGCTTGGAGTCATGATTGGTCAGACTTCTTTAGTCTTTCAAGTTGTTTTCTTTTTCAGTTTTTTTTAAGCATATAACAACTTTACAGTTTATAAATTTGTCTTATAAATTGTTCTTAGCAAATATCTTAAGGGCTGTCATTTGGAAGGATATATTGTTTAGGCATCCTGAGTTTTGATTCACGTCTTCTACAAATGCTTTGATATAGCTCAGATTTAAAACATAAAATAAGGCTATGAAAATAAAAATGGAATAAAATGTAGTTTAGAAAGAGTAAAGAAATAAATGTTAGGTACTTGAAATGAGGTAGTTCCTGATGTTGAGCATTTAATTTAGCCCTTTGATTTCTTAGTGACTGTGTCAGAAATGGTGCTATTGTTTGTTCTTAATACCAGATAAGAAGGAAACTGTGTGTGTGTGTCTGTGTGTGTCTGTTTCTGTCTCCCTGTCCATTTTCCTTGTGTAATAGACACTGGGTAGTTATCTGCAACCAGACTTTTGCAAAAGACAGAAAAATGTTCTTCAAATTGACACTTCTTATCTAACCTCTTACCTAGGATATATGATTAAGTTTCAGCTCACAGGCATTTCAGTGGGGAGCTAAGCTAGTATTTAGGCTGGGTGGGTTGCTGTCTGATGCTGTAAGTAAAGGGATACAAAATAACTTTCAGTAAGAGAAGCAATAAAATGGTGTAGGCAGAAGGTAAACCATGAAGTCGAGAAGGCCTGGACTTAAGACCTTTCGCTAACATTGTATCACTGTGTACAAATCACTTCTTCCTGTCCCAGGGAGCACTAGAAGACTGGAACTTAACAAACTAGTCACTGATCTGCATTTGTGGAGGTAATCTCCATCCTGAGAGTTCCCCACTAACTGAACAATAGAATCACTGGTTTCCCAACTCTGCCAACCCCCTTCCCCTAATAGTTTGGAGACCTTTGAGTAGTGGATAGATATTTGCTAGATTACCTCTTTAAAAATTTCAGATAACTCAGATGAACTCATGGAGTGTGCTAAATTAGTCCATGGTTGAATTATATGGCTGATGTGCTGGTATTATTTATTATTGATTAAAGATGTTAGTCTAATAGATACTCAGTAGACAGTTGACATTCTTCTGTGAAACTTCCTTATCCTAGTTTGTATTTTTTTCTAATTTGATGATCACACCTCCCATTCCCCAGCCAAAATAAATTTTTCAAATTTTTGTATCTTTTTTTTTTCGTACCTCAGAGTTTGTTATAGTGTATGGAAGAAACAAGTGTGTGACATTGTACACTAAGTTATCTTCTGTAGAATGAACTTTCCTGAGTTCACATGGAAAATAGATTTTCACTTCCTGGTAAAAGGAAAAAAAAAATCTTATGTTGCGATTTTTGACAAAGGGTTTTCCTTTAGAGCTTGTCACAATGTAACTGCTTTAACAGCTTTTATGTTTTTGTATCTCTAATTGAACTTCCTAGACAAATGTTGCAAAATCTGAAGCATTGTGATTTTTTGTTTGTTTGAGCAACTACCAATTGTCCCTTGGGGAGAGAGATGGAAGTAGAAGGAGGTAGCTTGGCATGGTAGTAGATAAGAGAGTTGACCTCAGAATTAGGAAGACCTTAATCCAAATCCTCCCATTGACACATGCTAACTGTGTAACTATGCAAGACATAACCACTCAATGGGCCAGGCAATTCCAAAACTGTTCAGTGTAGAGTATGTGCTAATCTTTGTTGCTAGATCCAGCAGGAAGGAACTCTGTATTTATTATTTGAAAATCGTGACTTTTCTATGTAAGCATCTCATTACTTCATGAAAAGACTGAATGACCTTTGTAATTAGTAGCTAACAGTTATTAAATCTTAAGAGTATCACGGAAGTTGAGGATACCAGGCTAATTCATGAGCTTCTTTCTTGCCAGTATTGAATGCCATTTTATTTATCAGCCCTAACAGACAGCAAGGAATATACAATGACTAAAATAACATTCCCTCTATCTCCCTCCCACCCCAAACTCTTATTAAAAACATTGCTGAAAAAAGAATATTATAGTGGATTTTCAGAACCAGGAAGCTTGGTGTTTAAATTTCACTCTGACACTGTGTGACCCTGGGTCGCTCAAATAACCTCTCAGTATCCTAGCAAACCCTCTGAGTCTCTAAGGCTATATACATTTTAGAGGAGGTGATGACCTGCTTTAGAAAGAGAGTTTCTTCATTTCTGAGTTTTTTATACCAACGAAATCCAAGTTTTAGTCCTTTGTCCCTCTCTCTATTGGTGGGGAAAAAATTATTGTTCTTGTGATGGAAGTTGCTTATGAAAGTTGAGTGATTTTTTTTGGAAAAGTCAACAAACTGACATCACTATTTGTGTTTTCATGGAATGAGCTCTTCAGATTTGTTTTCCTTAGAAGGACAAGAGGGGCTTGATATGTTTGGTTATTTTGTTACCCTCAAAATGAAATAGAGTACATCATGGGAGATTGGAAATTCACTTAACCCTCTGGGTCAGCCCATCTCTTAAATGTATAATTAGGCATTGTTCTCCACACCCTTGCTGACTTGAAAGTGCTGGATTATTCAACATTTTGCCAGGGATCTAAATCAAATCAAACTCCGGAATGCTATGTGGACCTTTTCTACTTATTTCCTATTCTGACTGGGGGATTAAGTAAGTTTGATTGTCTTAGAGGAAAGAGTAGAAAAACAAAATAATTTTTAAAATCATTACATTTCTTTGTATATCTCTAGATAAAAATAAAATCAGGTGAGTCATTATTTCCCTATGGTATTTCAGAACTTCAGATACAGTGTGGCATAGAATATAGAGGACTGGTTTTGGAGGCAGGAAGAAACAGGTTCTGACTGACACATCCCTGTGTTACCATGAATAAATGACTGACAACTTTTCAGTGACCTAGGTTATTCTACAAGTATAAATGAGAGGTGAGCTGTAGATCTGCATTGGTACAGGGAGTTTCTACCCCAAAATTTCCCCATTCCAAGGAAATCATAGATATAGACTCTTTTGCTACCCCCACAGCATGGTAACTGTATTATTCATATATGCAGAGACACTTTGTGTTCCTATGGGCAAAGTGTTCATCAGACTACTAGTAATGAGGTTGCTCAGAAAGACCATAATCAAAATCTTTTCAGCATGGTAGATCTTGTAGAACTTTTGCTTCTCTGACATAATCTTTGAATACTAAATTGCTACTTCACACTTAGGATGCTAAGTGGTACTGTGGATAGAACACTGGACCTAGAGTCCTTAGGACCTGATTTCAAATTTGGCCTCAGGCACTTCCTAGCTTTGTAACCCTGGGCAAATCACTTAATCCTGTTTGCCTCAGTTTTTTCATCTTTAAACAAGCTGGATAAGGAAATGACAAACTACTACATTATCTGTGCCAAGAAAACCCCAAACAGGAACAGGAAGAGTTGGACAAGTCTGAAAAACAACTGAAAACACATACTTCATACTTATGGTGAGACAGAAGAGAAATGCATATCGAAATAATCCTGATATTTCACTCCATACCATTCATTTTCATGAGGAACTTAAATTTTTATATGGGAGATAATAGAAATTTATAGTTAACCTAAGTGTATACTCACAGAAGCAATAAAAGGAAAATTGAGCCTTGTGGCCAGTGTTCAAAGGAATTGATGGTTTTTCTTTTCTTTTTAAAATACTTTTCTTATTTTGTAGAATATTTCCTAGTTACACATAAAACATTTTAATGTTCATTTAAAAAAAAATTTGGGTTTCGGGTTCTCCCCGTTTTTTCTTCCTCCCTTTAAAAAGGCAAGTAATATATTGATTACACATGTGAAGTCATGAAAAACATTTCTGTATTAGCCACACTTCAAAAGAAAACATGCACAAATCCCCAAGGGAAAAAAAAAAATGCTTCAACTTGTATTCAAAAGTTCTCTCTGAAGGGAGGTAACATCTTTCATTATATATCCTTTGGAATTTTCTTGGATCATTGTCTTCATAATAAGAACTAACTTTCACAGTTGATTGTCCTTAAAGTATTGCTATTACTTTGCGCCATGGTCTTTTATGCTGTAAGTTGTTCAGTCAAAGACATCCCCTTGATTTCCAATTCTTTGCCACCACAAAAAAAAAAAGCTGCTATAAATATTTTTGTACAGATAGGTTCTTTCACCTTTTCTTTGATCTCTTTGGGATATAGAACCAGTAGTGGTATTGCTGGGTCAAAGTTTTTTTTTTTTTGTTTTTTAGGCATTTGGACATAGTTCCAAATTGCTCTCCAAAATGATTTAACTAGTCCACCAACAATACATCAGTGTCCCAATTTTTTCATATCCCCTCTAGCATTTGTCATTTTTCTTTTCTGTCATGTTAGTTAATCTGATAGATGAGGTGATTTCTCAGAGTTGTTTTAATTTGCATTTCTCTAATCAATAATGATTTAGACTATTTTCGTGTGAGTATTGATAACTTTGATTTCTTCTGAAAACTGCCTGTTTCATTTCCTTTGACCATTTATCATTTGGGGAATGGCTCTTATTTATATAAATTTGCTCAATTCCCTATATATTAAAGGCAGGAGGCCTTTTTTGAGAAACTACTATAAATTTTCCCCCTAGTTTTCCTTCTAATTTTGACTGCATTAGTTTTGTTTGCATGAAAGATTTTTAATTTCATGTAATAAAAAACTTATCTATTTTATTTCCCATGTTCTTCTCTGTATCTTCTTTGGTCATAAACTCTTCCCTTATCTATCTTATCTGATAGGTACATTTTCCATGCTCCCTTGATTTATTCATGATATCATCCTTTATCCATTTTGAATTTTAATCCAAATATCCAAATTCAATCATTTCTCCATTTTGACCATATCTTGGTATGTGGTTTAAGATGTTGATCTATGCCTAGTTTCTTCCAAATTGCTTTCTTGTTTTCCTGGCAGTTTTTGTCAAATGATGAGTTCTTTCCCCCAAAGCTTGGTTCTTTGGGTTTATCAAACACTGAATTACTATGGTAATTTACTATTATGTATTGTGTACCTAATCTATTCCACTGATCCACTGCATGCCAGTACCAGATTGTTTTCATGATTACTGATTTGTAACATAATTTGAAATCTGGTACTGCCACTTCATACTTTTTATGGATGGACAATAAACCAGCCTCATAAATGAACAGAAGGAAAGTGGGCCGAACTTCTTTTGGGAAATTGTGCAGTACTTATTTTCAAATAAAATTTTATTTTTATCTTTTGCTTTAACATTGCTTAAAATTTCCTCTGTATCTTTCCTCCCCTACCCCAGTCATCTTTTATAACAATATAATTTTTTTAAAAAGCACAATTAAAAATATTATTATGTATCATACTTTGTTTATCTATTTCTCAGTAGATCGTTATGTACTTTGTTTTTAATTCTTTGCTATCACAAAAAGTTCAGTCATAGATATTTTGGTGCATATGGGGACTTTAATTTTATCAGTGAACTCTTTAGAGTATAAGCCTAAGTAATGGAATCTTTAGGTTAAAATGTATGAGCTTTTAAATTATTTTATTTGCATAATTCCTGATTGTTTTCCAGAAGTTATGCTGATTCATAACTGCACCAATAACACACTTGTATTCCTATCTTCCCATTACTCTTTCAACATTTGACTATTACTTCTTTTGTCACCTTTGCATTTTTGTTGAGTGACTTGAAGCCTCAGGGTTGTTTCGATTTGCGTTTCCCTCCTTATTAGTGATTTGGAGCATTCTTTCATATGGTTGTTAATGGTTTGCAATTCTTCTTTTGAGAACTGTTCTTTTGACTTTTAGTAGTGTGTGTGTGTGTGTGTGTGTGTTTTGGGGGGCAATTGGGGTTAAGTGACTCACACAACTAGTTAGTGTTAGAGGCTGGATTTTAGCTCCCCTCCTGACTTCAGGGCTGGTGCTCTAGTGTGTGTGTGTGTGTGTGTGTGTGTGTGTGTGTGTGTGTGTGTGTG
>NW_027185809.1:27067794-27202241 GCF_028583685.1 Petaurus breviceps papuanus
TGTGTGTGTGTGTGTGTGTGTGTGTGTGTGTGTGTGTGTGTGTGTGTTCCGTTAATTTTATTTATTTATTTATTAAGGCTTAATTTTATTTTGGAGGGCAATTGGGGTTAAGTGACTTGCCCAAGGTTCCATGCCTAGTAAGTGTGTCAAGTGTCTGAGACCAGATTTGAACTCAGGTCCTCCTGACTCCAGGGCTGGTGCTCTATTCACTGCACCACCTAGCCTCCCCTCTGTTAGTTTTTTATACACCTGGAATACCAAGTCCTTATCTGAGAAATTTGGTACAAATATTTTATATTCTCACAATTGAGATCTGGTTTCAGGCTAACCTAGATAAGGACATACCCACTGTTACAAATGAGTAGCCTTCTTAGCTGCAGGAAAACTCTTGGAGGATCTTTCTGCTTCCCAAGACAAACTCATACGAGATTATGAGGAGGGAAAAAAGTGGGAGTTGTTTCTGGCAGCTGGCCTCAGTGGTGGAACCACCACTTTTACCCTTCTGTGTGGGAGAGGTTACATGGGAGCCAATCAAAAGCCTCTATTTGCACATGGAGCCCCTAGAAAAGGGGTAGGGCACCTGCCACCAGAAGGAATCCAGCTTTAGGGATAGCTAACACATGGGCTCTGAGTTCTTTACTGTGTCACATGTGATACCACAAGAGTTCCAACTTCAGGCACATTCCCTAGTAAGGGTGGCCTTTCTAGAAATGTAGGTGGAAGATATGTTTCTAGAACTAAATATTTTGTCCTTTTTGGTATTTTTGTAGCTATGTTATTCCTGAGCATATTTTTAAAAAATAATGCTGCTTTAGAGGCTCAAAATAGCATGCCACAGCCCTGCTAGTGTTCATCATGTGCTTTTTATGTTTTTATCCTTGATAGCACTGTTTTTGGTTAGCGGTGATACATTTCATCCACTTGGCCAATGATGGCCCTTATGATTTCTTGTCATAAAGCCATGATGGTATAAATAGAATGAATGATGAATGCTTTGTTCTACATGCTTTCTCCCAAGTAAAGAGTTGTTAAAGCTGTTTCAAAGGAAGTCTGCATTTTGTGGTTTCCCGCAGTTTTTGAGTAGTTAGCCATAATCTTTTTAGCATGAAAGTATATTTGAAGCACCATCCATGGAGGAAACATAGACTTAATATTTTTCAAAATTGATTTTCTCTCTTTTTTTTTAAACATTGTCCCCTTTACTGCTTCTCTCTCCCAAAAGAGCCTTCTGTTATAATAGGTAAGTCTAGTCATTTAAAAGAAATATATACATTGACAATTTCTGAAAATGAATGTATTATTCCACACCTTTAGTTCAGTATCTCTTAGCAGAGAGAAAGGAAGCATGCTTTACCATCAGTCACTGAAGGTCCTGATTGGTTACTGTAAGGATTAGAGTTCTGAAGTCTTTCAGGGTTGTTTTCCTTTACATTACTGTGATCTGTCTGCATTCTTCTAGTTCTGCTTGTTTCACTCGGCCATCCTAGAGATGTGCACAGAAGGGTTTACCACATGTCTTGGCACAGTCCTGCAGGCATGTGTTCCCTTTGGACTTCCCCCTCCTCTCAGAGAAAGGAAATAGTTTTTCAGTAGAACTGCAGGATATTATCTACACATCCTGTATGTGTGCTCATGTACCAGTCTTCACAAATTTCTCTGAACTTTCCATATGTATAATTTTTGGAGTTGCAAAAAATATTAGATCATATCAACATATGATAGTTTGTTTAGTCATTCCTCTAATTCATGGCACCCAATTAGATGAGCATAACTGAAGCAGAAAGACTCCCTAATGTAGAAACAGGGTGTAGCATGTGCCAGGACAATCAAGCCCACTGCCTCCTCTCCTCACATCCATGTGAGAAAGCCCAGGGCCCTAGACCCAGACCCATTAGAGCAAGAGTGCTTTCCAGGCCACCTTTTGACTTAGCACTAATGGAGCCATTATTTTTGTTCATATGATATGTTTTCCTCTCTCAGCCCTCTTTTGGTTTGACTCTTTGTTTAGTACTGGTATAACTGAATTAAGTATATGTACAATTAAGTAACTTTTTGGACGTGATTTCATATTGTTTCTTAAAGTGATTGAGTCATTCCACAGTTCAACCAGGAATTTCATTACTGTGCTTTACAACATTGGCCATCTTCATCACTTTTAAATCTTTGTCACTTTGGTGGGTTTGAGGCAAAAAATTTAAAAAAAATTGCTCATTATTAGTGATTTAGAAGTGATAATTTCTTCTAAAAGCTTTTCACCTCTTTTGTCCATTATCCCTCAGAGAATAAAAATTAAAAATTATTTTATTTTATTTATTAAATAAATTTAAATAAATAAATATTATTATTTATTAAAAAATAAAAATTCCTTTATCTGCTTCATTTTATTCATGTACATTGGCTGTCAGACTTTTGTCAACAATATTTGCTGTAAAGGTTTTTTTCACCAATTGCTTTTCTTTTAAGTCTAGATGTATTGATTCTGTTCATGAAAAATCTTTAAAATTTTAAGTAATAGAAATGGTCTGTTTTATATTCTGTGATCCCATCTATTCTTTATTTAGTTAAGTATTTTCCCCTTAGTCATAATTTGTACACACTACATGAAGAGGAAGATTTTCAAAGAAATTTTTTTTTTTTGCTTTTTGGAGGGCAGTTGGGGTTAAGTAACTTGTCCAAGGTTACACAACTAGTTGTGTGTGTGTGTGTGTGTGTGTGTGTGTTAAGTGTCTGAGGCTGGAACCGAACTTGGGTCCTCCTGACTCCAGGGCCGGCAAGAAATTCTTTTAAGAATGACTGATGTTAATATTAATGAAGATTAAAAAAAAAGAATCTTTAGTTTTGTAACTTGTTTTGGATTTTAGAACTTTTAAAACTCATTTGGATTATTTTGGGAAATAAAAACTTAATTTCTGATTTGTTTCGTAAGTTTATAGTCTGGAAAATGTTCGGTCATTTTAAAAATTGTAATATTTGAATAAATTCTTAGATTTAAATTTTAAAATGATATTTTTATACTTTGCTAAATATCTTGAAGATATAAAATGTGCATATTAAGCAACTTTAATAGATAATGAATGATAGTTTAGCAGATAGAAACTTAAATCTTTGCTGAATTGAATTTTTTTTCAGTGTAAGTTCTCTCAATCTTCAGCAATGCGGACTGCAGGTTTTTAAAAAATCATATTTTAGGGGCAGCCAGGTAGCACAGCAAGTAAGAGCACCGGCTCCAGTGTTGAGAAGACCTGGAGATCGAATCCTGGGCTCAGACACTTAGCACCCACCCAGAAACACCTGGCCGTGTAACCTTGAGCAAGTTACTTAACCCCAATTGCTTAGGGGCGGCCAGGTGGCTCAGCGAGTAAGAGCACTGGCTCCAGTGTTGGGACAACCTGGAGATCGAATCCCGGGCTCAGACACTCAGCACCACACCCAGAAATAACTGGCTGTGTAACCTTGAGCAAGTTACTTAACCCCGATTGCTAAAAAAAAAAAAAAAATCATATTTTATCCCTTCATTGATGTCTTTATTGAGCATTTATATTTTTTGTAATTAGTACTGCCTTATTATCATAACATTTACCTTATGTATGTAAAAAAAGTGACATCAGTCACATTAAATCATAGTTATAAGCTAGAAAAGACCTCAGATATAATTTAATTAAATTTCTCTCTTTTGTATAAACTGATTTATAGAGTTTGTGATTTATCTGAGATCACAGATAATAAATGGTAGACCTAAGATATAAATCCAGAGCCTCTGACTCTAAATCCATCACCATTTCTGTTGCATCACAGTATTATGTCTTCTGTTTGTATATTTGTAACCTTTATAACACTTTAAAAAGCAGTTCCTAAATTCTTCTGTTGAATTGTTTCTTTTTTAATGCTTTTTAACTGTTGTAGAGTCTTACTGATAGCGTGATTCAGCCTTAAATTTGATGGCCCCAAGTAATATAATCATTATATAATTTAATTTCTTCCTTGAAATTATTGAGTACTGCCATGTTTCTTCCATTTATTTCAAATCCCTTACTTGTTCTTTTAGTCCTCCTCAGTTCACCTGAAAAGCATCTTGGAGCATTAGACTATGATCACAGTAAATCAGTGCCAGTTAGTTACTAACAGGCATTTAAGTGCTCACTGGGTGGCAGACTTTGTGCTAAGTGCTGGGAATACAGATACAAGCAGAAAGTTACTGCCTGCTCTCAAAGAGTTTACCTTCTTTTTTTTTTTTTTTAAGCAATTGGGGTTAAGTAACTTGCTCAAGGTTACACGGCCAGTTATTATTTCTGGGTGTGGTGCTGAGTATCTGAGCCCGGATTTGATCCAGGTCATCCCAACACTGGAGCCGGTGCTCTTACTCGCTGTGCTACCTGGCCGCCCCAAGAGTTTACCTTCTAACGAGGGAAGATAACACATAAAATAGAGCTGAAAATGGGGTGGGAGAGGGAAGAGGGAATGGCACAATGGTATGGCAAAGAAAAAAACTTAGAGAGTCAGGAGCCTGGAAAGAAATAAAAGACATGGGGATGGCTAGGTGGTGCAGTGGATAGAGCACCAGCCTTGGACTCAGGAGGACCTGAGTTTAAATGTGACCTCAGACACTTAACACTTACTAGCCATGTGACCTTGGGCAAGTCACTTAATCCCAATTGCCTCTGCCCCCCCCCCCCCAAAAAAAAAAAGAGCAAACAAGAAAGAAAGAAAGACATGAAAGGCTTGGCCTTCTCTTTAAAACAGAGGTTCTGGTAGGAACCAGCCAACCATAGGAAGAAGCCTCAGCTCAGGAGGGTACAAATATGGTGTAAACTTCCAGGGCAAAGAGATTTCTGGGTCATTGTACAGAAGGTCTAGGAGACTCGGAAGTGCAGTCTGGAACATGTGATGTGGCCACCCACAAACCCTATGTGGTCCTGGTCTATGTTAAAAGAAGCTTTGCTGCAAAGAAGAGTCAGGTCATAGTCCCAGTATACTGTGCCCTCATCAAGCCTGATATGTTTTATTGTGTTTTGTTCTGGTCACCACAGTTTAAGAAGAAAATTGGGAATCTGGAGAGTGCCTGGAGGAGTAGACTTGAGTCTATGTCTGCCTGTTACTGCCTACAGAGTGGACTTGAGTCCATGTCATATGAATATCAATTTAAGTAACTGCTTATGTTTCGTCTGGAGAAGACAAGAGTCATGGGGGAATAAGATAACTGTCCATCAGTGTTTTAAAGACTGGTTTATGGGGGCGGCCGGGTGGTGCAGTGAGTAAGAGCACCGGCCCCAGAGTCGGGAGACCTGGGATTGGTTCCGGCCTCAGATATTCAGCACCCACACAAAAATAACTGGTCATGTAACCTTGAGCAAGTTACTTAACCCTGGCTGCTTTAAAAAAAAAAAAAAGACTTTTATGAAGGAGGAATTAGACTTTTCTCTTTGACTTCTTTTTGGCCCTAGAGCAGTAGCAACTGATGGAAACTGGAAAGATACAAATTTAGTCTTGATGTCAGAAAAACCTTCCTAACAATTAGAGCTGTCTAGGTGGGGCATGGGCTCCCTCTAGAGGGAGGTTGTTCCACATGCTTAGAGGTGCTATAGCAGAGGTTGTTTGTTCCAGTGGTGATTACTTTCCTATATAAACTTGACTACATGGCCACTAATGATCTATTACAATCTCACATTCTCTGATTCTGTAAAAATATTATTCTGTATAGAATGTTAGTCTAGCATTATAGGAGCTTTAAAAAAGACAATTTAGTGAAATATCCTATTTCTAATACTTTGATAATTGAACTGACCCATGATTTCATCCATCTGTGTGCTGTTTGTAATGGTGCCTATAGCTGCCAATCTACTCTTATTCTGTGCCATCTCTGCCTCTGCCCTTTTATGTCCACAGTGGAGGAGGTTTTCTTCTGGGTCATTTACATTTCTTGTACACCAGTAACACACTTGGGTTTTCCATCTGTTGTCCTTTCCTCTTGGTACATAATTGAATCACCTCCTCTTCTGATCCAATCTTTTACACTACTTTTTGTTGTCAAGCCTCCTTGTGCCATCTATTTCACCGCTGCCCTTTTCTTGACCCACAGTTTTGATTCTTTAGAGACTGTAGTGTGTGGTTTATAGTGAAACATTGCATTAGCAGAGGAATATTGGTGTTAAAAGATCCTGTGTTTCTGTCAGAGTGAGTGTGTACATGTGTATGTGCATATGTGTGCATGCATACTCAAGAACAGAAGAGAATAAGCACTTTGGCATCCATCTTCTTCTCTTTTTCCTGTTCAGTTCTGGTTCTAGTTCCTTGTATATCTTCATTGAATGTCCAAGATGTAGGCATCAGTGGACTAACTTAATTGATTTCCTATCTTCTAGTCATAGTGTTGGCAAGAAGCGTTCTTTATCTGCTTAGTTTTTTCTTTGTGCTACGTTTTTATGAGTTCTCGTATATATATATATATATATATATTACCAAGAAGGTGTCTACTGTTTTTGAGATTGATGCCATCAACATTATATCATCTGAATAGGAGAGCATCTGAAACACCCTGCCATTTGGCCTCTCATTTGCCTGGACATCCTTTGTGATAGTAGCAGTAACTTTTGGCAAATTTTTCTTTTGCGCCTCTCTTGATACCAGTAGTTAGAAGGTTATTGAATAAAATTGGTTCTTTATATCTAACAACAAGCCATAGGAAGGAAAACTATTCTTTGGAAAGCTTGTTGTGAACTCAACTAGATTTTCCAGGGCATTTATGGATGGAGCCTATGAAGACAATAAATAGAAGAAAAATGGAACACATCTAGCAAAGTTTCTATAGTGATCTATTTTTGTCTTTTCCCCACATTTGGACTTTCACGTCTTGTTCTTCCATGTACTATATGAGAAATGTAATTGCACTTAAGAAAATTAGGTCACATTAAATGCAGCTGGATCAGACCAAGTACACCTAGAAGAAATCCACAATGGAAGCAGCAGTTTCAAAAATATTGATGGATCAGTTTTTGAGAGCTCTGTGCATAGGAGTGAGAGTGCTAGGCCTGGAGTCAGGAAGACCTTAGTTAAAATCTAGCCTTAGAAACTAGCTATGTGACCCTGGACAAGACACTTAGCCTATTTGCCTCAGTTTCCCCATCTATAAAATGTGAATAATAATAGCACTTATCTCCCTTGGCTATTATGAGGATGAAATGAGATAATGATTGTAAAGCTCTTAGCACATTGCCTCACACAAAGTGCTATATAAATGTTAACTATTTTGTGTTTTCATCCCCAGAAATTAGCATAGCACTCTATCAATATTTTAAGGGCCAAATGTTTTTTCATTCTTTCATTTTATACTATGTGCTAGGCTACACACTAGGGATTCTGGATACTAAGACTATAATACAACTATCTCTCATGTCAAGGCGCTTGCTTGGGAGGGAGATTGGATTTATACAGATAAATTGAGGAGGGAATGGAGGAGATCCAGAAAGGTTTTGAATAAGAGGTGCCAACTAACCTGAGTGTTGGAAGCTAGAAATACTAAAAAGCAGGGTTAAGGAAGGAGTGCACTTAAGGCATCGATAGCCTATCGACAGAGTCATGGAGGTAGGGCATGGAATGTTGAGTTTGGACTTTTGAGGCTGATTTGTCTTCAATATAAAGTGTGTAAAAGAGTAATATGAAATTAATATGGGAAAGTGGAAGGAAGCTCAGCTGGGCCAACCTGAGGAGGTTGTATTTTATCTTTGAGGAAGTAGGGAGCTACTGGAGTTTTTTGAGCAAATGATCATTCTGCTCAGATCTGTTTTAGGAAACGTAATTTGTTAATGATTTGGAGTGACATTAGAGATAAGAGAAACTTGGGAACAAGAGCACCCAATTAGGAGGCAATTGCAGTAGTCCAGGTGAGAGTTGAAAAGAAGAGGATAGATGAAAGTTATTGTGGAGGTAGAATTGACATGATTATTTAATGTCTTGCTTGGAAACTGAAAGTTTGTTAGACTTCTCATTTGATGAATTAAGAACTAGAGATTCTGAAGAGAATTAGAAAATAAATATTGCTATTATTTCCCCCAACCAAAATCCTACCTTAATTGTTAGAAAATGAAATTTTTGGTGATTGCAACTTATATTAAATCAGCTATACTTAATTTGCAAAATACTGTGTAATCTCAGCATATGAAATAAAGTTATCTTACATTTGGAAACTGGCCAAACAAATGTCTGCATTTTCGGTGACTGTTCATCACAATTGCTTTCTTGCATTTCATAATCAACCTGTTCAGGCAGTAAGAGGGAACACTAAAAATACCGTGTCAGGGAGAGTTGACATTTCTTGTAGTTAGCCTATAGTTTACATGAGTAAACCTTTCTGAATTGTTTCAGAACTGTAATCACTGGCTGTCAGAATCTTACTCCTTTGAGAGGAAGAGAATGACTGATTATTACATATACTGTAAGAGTGCCTTCTTAGAGACAGTTCTCAGCATGTTGTTTGTTTCCTCCACCCCTTATCCCCCCCTTCAGTGTATATTTGAACAACATGTTTACAGGTAAGGAAACTTGGACACAGAGGTTAAATGATGTGCCTGGGATCATACAGCTGAAAACTGTTCCTTTATTGATGACAAGCTAATAGTTGTCATACTCTCTATGAAGCAAGTAAATTCTGTTAGGCACCATTACTAAATATTATTGCCAGTCATTCTTGGGTATAGTTAAGGTTTTTCACCCTCATTTAAAAAGTTTTTATTGGAGCCCGCTAACAAAAAAGAATCTCAATAATTTTTGGATACTTTCCGTCATTTCTTGGGGTTTGATTTCTCGGCAGGGCAGCTGGTGAAAAAGTGGCTAGGAAGTGTTCCACACACGGAGTGCTCCAGTATGTTTTGTCATTTCTTCTCTGGAGAGAAGCCTGATCATTCTAAGTAGTGATCAGTTTAATTTTTTAACATCCTTTCTATTATCTGTCTATAATATATTTCTATTTTTTTGGTTCTGCATCCTTCACTTTGCAAGAATTCATGTAGTTTTTTCAGACTGCTTAGTATTCTTCATATTCATTGTTTTTCATGGTACAGTAATAGTATGTTACATTCTTGTACCTCAATTTCTTTTGCTGTTTTCTAATAGAGGGCGTTTACTTTGTTTCCAGTTCTTTGCTACTATAATAAGTGTTGCTAAAAATGTTGTAGTTGTACATCCATTTTTTGAGATAACCACTCAAGTGGACTTCCCTTAGTTTATTTATGAGAAAGCAAGTTATTTTCAGAAGTAGGAAATAGCTGGGTCCTTCCAAACTTCTTATAAATTTGGACTATATTGACAAAATATTTTATTCAGAAGACATATTTTGTCACTTGCTAGTAATTTACTACTTGTTCACTAAATATAAAGTCATTAATGTCTTTTATATCCCTTGTACCTGGAACATAATTAATGCTTAATAAATGTGTATGTGTGTGAGTAATATATGCGTGTATATTTCTATATATACATACATATATGTATATATATGTGCATATATAGAGAGTATCTGTGTGTGTGTGTGTGTGTGTGTGTGTGTGTGTGTGTGTGTGTGTGTAAGAGAGAGAGTAATGAATAGAATACTGGGCTTAGAGACAGAAAGACCTGAGTTCAAATTCCTCTTTAGACACATACCAGCTCTGTGACAAATTATTTAACCTCTTTGAGCCTCAGTTTCTGCATCTGTTAAATTGGGATAATAATAGTGTGGTTTTTGTAAGGATCACACTAGATGATATATGTAAAATGCTTTGAAAATCAAAAGCTCTGTCCATATTAGCAATGATGATCATATTCTTGGCTCTTTCAGGATATCAATCAAGAAATATAGTAATACTTCACTATATAGTATTCACTCATGGCAACCTATGAGGAACACAAATGAGAATTAGAATTAAGAAGTAAGCACAAAACCAGCAATATTTTAAATTAGACCATCTGGTAATTGTTTAAAAAACTAGATGGATCATTAAGAACTTACTAGACAATGGAGAATCAGAAACAGTGGAACTCAACCGAGTGCTCAATAAACTGGAAAACATATATTACTTTTGAAAGAACTCTCCATTTGATTAAAAAAAAACTGCTGGAAAAAGTGGAAAGCAGTGTGTCAGAAAGCTTTAGATCAACACTTTACAACATACAATTCTTTCTAAATGAAATATATCTTAATATTAAAGATCATGCTACCAAAAAAAAATTAGAAGAGAAACAGATCAGATACTATTTACAGTTATGGGTATGAGACATATATATATATGTATATTTTTTTTTTGAGGGAGAAAGGCAAGGGAGTTGGGGTTAAGTAACTTGCACAAGGTCACACAGCTAGTTAAGTGGCAAGTTTCTGAAGTTAGATTTGAATTCAGGTCCTCCTGACTTCAGGTCCTCCTGACTTCAGAACTGGTGCTCTGCATCATCTGTCTGCCCCCAGGAGATGTATTCTTAACTAAACAAGGGATAGAGGCAATTATGAAATACACATTAGATAATTTTGATGGCATAAAATGGAAAATCTTTCATGCAGATAACATTAATGTACCTTGGATATGAAGTGAAGTGGTTAAGGGGGGGGATTTATCAAATATCTCTGATAAGGGGTTTGGCATTCAAGTTATGTGAGTTATTAATGGATTATAAAACCCAAAACCATTTTCTCATAAGTGGTCAAACAATACGATCAGTTTTCAAAAGAGCAGTACAAACTATTAACAATATGGAAGAATGCCCCAAATCATTAATAATGAGAAAAATTGAGATCAATACACCCCTGAAATTTTACCTCACACCCTTTTACCTCATACTTTGACAAAAGTGACAAAAGATGGAAAACAAGTCGATGTTAGATTGTGGGAAGATAGGAATACAGAAAAAAAAAGATAAAAATATCTGAGACTCCTTCATAAACATAATATCTGTATACCAAAGCTTTTTATGTAAAGTTATTATAGAAAAGCTCCTACATGTTCCCTTTGAAACTTCAAAGAACTTTTGTTCTTCACTAACATTCAAATATGTTGGATTATTGTGCTACCCCGTTATGGGTAGGAGATATATTCTTTTTTTTTTTTTTTGAGGGGGGAAGGCAAGGCAGTTGGGGTTAAGTGACTTGCCCAAGTTCACACAGCTAGTTAGGTGTCAAGTGTCTGGGTTTTCAGGAACTCATTTAAGGTTTTTGAACAGGGGTTGATATAAAGTAATGAGTTGATAATGTTGGATAGTTTGGAGGACAGTAAGAATTAAGGCAAGGAGATCAGTTAGTGTTATATTGTAGTGATGAGATGGTTAAGGTTCTCCAAGTAGGAATGGAAAAGGGCTGAATGAGTGCAAGAACATTTCATATTACAAATGGATAGGACCTAAAGAACAAGTAAATATGGTAGCGAAAGACAATGACTGAGAATCAAGTGGAATCACTTTGTTTTATATTTAGAAAGTAATACTTTAAAAAAAAGACTTTTGAGGGGTTAAAATCATGTACATTACTGACATGAGAATTCATATAAATCTTTACTTAATAATTTTATGATAATTCAAAAGTTTTTCCTGCAATTGCTGAATAAATCAAGGCACATTAGTGTGAGTGAATACTTTTGTGCTATGAAAAGTGTCAAATGTGAAGAATACAAACAAAATATTTGATTCGTCCACTCCCTAAAGATTCTCCTCCAGCAAGGTTTCTTCTATCCTTATACTTAACATCATATAAAATTGCTAATTTATATTCAACTTTCAATGAGTACAGTAGATTCTTGTGTTTTCTGTTATTTTTTAGAAATAAGATGAAATCCTGTGTGCTGTATTCAGAAGCACGAGCACTTTATTGGTGCCAGACTCTTCTTAGCAAAGAAACCACTAGAGGGGTTTGCCCATTTTACAGATGAGGGACTGGGGCAAATGAGTGTTAACTAACTTGCCCAGGGTTACATAGCTGGTGTCCGAGGCTTAATTTGAACTCGGATCTTCCTGGCTCCAGGCCCATTGCTCTGTCCATTTCATATCCCAGCTGCTGTTTGTTTGTTTGTTTTTGTTTGTTTGGTTTTTATTGTGGATCAACAGGTATAACATAAAAAAGTATGACCAATGTTGCATGTCTTCTTAAGTTGTCATAGAATATAGAATTTATGAAAATAAAATAAAGAATTCTTCCCCTGAGGCTGGGGGGAGGGAAGTTGGAAGCACCCACTTTAGAAGAGGGACAGGATGTAAGTAGAGAATTGGAAACAGAGTCAGTCTTTTACAATATATCCACTATGGAAATGTTTTTTGTAGCCACACGTGAACAACCTATATTGAATTGTTTATCTTCCCAGTCAGGGTGGGTGACGAGGGAGGAAGGGAATGAATCTGGAATTCAAAGTTTTAAAATCAAATGTTTAAATAGTGCACATATATAATATATACATATATATAAATAGTGTGTGTGTATATATATATATATATATATATATATATATACTATTATTAATATTATTTTACATGTAACTGGGAAATAAGATATACAGGCACTGGGGCATAGAGATCCACCGTGCCCTACTGGAAAATCGGAGGGGGGATGGGGGAAGATATGGGAGAGAGCAGATTGGAGGAGGGGATATCCAGTGGGATTGCTGTTTTGGGGTGGTGGGTAGGGGAAAAATGGGGAGAAAATTTGTAACTCATAATCTTGTGGAAATGAATGATTTAAACTACAAGTTAATAAAGCATTTGATAAAAAAAAATAAAATTCTTCCCCTGCACACAAACTCAGTCAGCAAAAGTTAATTTATTAAGTGCCTACTCTGTGCCAGGGACTGACCTAAACATTGGGAATACAAAGAAGGGGTGTATTGGGGAAGGAAAGTGTCCCTTTTCACTGAGAACTCACAGTCTAGGAACAAACAAGATGGAGACAGAATGGATTGAGATTATTTTAGGGGGAAAGCATTGAGGGAAATTAGATGGACTTTGAAGAAAATAGGATTATGCGTGAGAATTTGGAACTAAAAATAAAAAACCAAATATTAAAAACTTAATTAATTGGGAAATATTTAACGAAATAAAGTAAATATATTTAAAAAAAGAAAGTGGGGTTTTATTTGGGAAATGAAGTAAGTTAGGGAAGCAAGGAGATGGAAATAAGAAGGGAGAGAATTCCAGGTATAGGGGATAATCACAGATTGGGAGGCCAATTGTTCAAGGAACCACAAGGAGGCCTGGGTCTCAGTGTCATAGAGTGTGTAAAGTGTGTGAAGAGGAATCAGGTGTAAAAGGACTGGAAAGGTAGGAGGGGGTCAGGAAACAGGATTGCTTTTCTGTTAGATTGAATATTGAATCAAAGACTAAACAGTTTTCTCAGTTGTTATTTTACCATTCATAAAATTATCATGCTCACTCTTAGTGTTTTTTCTGTCAAAATTCACATTATTAAATAATTTTTAAACCAGTCTTTAATTTGTTTGTATTGCTTTCACATCACTTCAGTAGGCATTTATTAAGTGCTTGCTCTATGCCAGGCACTGTGCTAGGCATGGGGAATACAAAGAAAACAACAAAACAATTCTTGCTCCCAAAAGTTCAATGACTTTTTCCTTTGTAGGAATATCATCTACTGTTATTAAAACAATGGAGGAATACAGCTTTTTGTTGAGCTAGGAGCAACTAGGTGGCACAGTGGATAGAGTGCTGGACCTGGAGACAGGAAGACTCACCTTCCTGAGTTCAAGTGTGAACTTAGACTCCTACTAGCTTTGTGACCCTGGGCAAGTAACTTAACCCTGTTGGTCTCAGTTTTCTCATCTGAGAAATGAACTGGAGAAGGAAATGGCAAACCACTGCAATATCTTTGCCAAGAAAACCCCAAAGTAGAGTTATAAAGAGTCAGACATGACTAGAAAAAGACTTAACAACTTTAGAAAGGAGTATGTTACCTAGACTTGAAACTGTGTTTTCACGGTCATGGAAATAAATGGGAGCTCATTTCTGGGTTTCCGGCAGGTTTAGATACACAAGCATGTCAAACTTGTATATGCTATATATAATCAAGGTGTTGCTAAGTCTACAAAAGACTCATTAAATTAAAAGGGGAAAACTGAATGAGGTAAAATGCAATTAAATTGAGACCATGACTGGTTCCTACCCTGGAATTTGCAATTTGTTTAGAGGCCTCAGAAATGGAAGGTTGAATTTGACTGATTTTATTGTCTTCATTGCTCCTCAAAGCATAATCAGTCTGTATAATTTTTCATTGGTGATAATTTTGCTGATTGTAATGTGGGGTCTGCAGCTGATGAGAATTCAACATTTAAATGTTATCTTTACTTTAGTTTTGGAGATAAATGCTAATTTTCTAACTTGTCCAAGTTGAATTGGAGACGTTAAATCTGTAGAAGCTAAAATGCTTCTGTGTTGTAGTGAAGAGATTACTCATAAAGAGGGTTACGATTGGGGTGGCTAGGTGGCTCAGCGAGTAAAGAGCACCAGCTCCAGTGTCGGGATGACCTGGGGATCAAATCTGGGCTCAGATACTTAGCACTACACCCAGAAATAACTGGCCGTGTAACCTTGAGCAAGTTACTTAACCCCAATTGCTTTAAAAAAAAAAACAGGGTTACGATAGCTCTGGAGACCCTAAAATACCAACACACCAGGTCATGCCAAATGAATTTGACTCAAGTCTTCTCAGCCAAAGAAAAGTAAATATTAAAAGTTCGCTTGTATTGGACACAGAATAAGCCTGTGCTAGGTCATTCTATGGTTCTCTCTCTCTCTCTCTCTCACACACACACACACACACACACACACACACACACTCTCACACTCACACACACACACACACACACAGGGAGGGAAGATGGGATCTTATATACAGGAAGGTTGTGGGAGGAATCTAGGGGTGGTCTAGAGGAGGAGTTTGGGGAGGGTCTTCAGGAGTCAGATGAGGTCAGTGAGTGATTAAGGGTGGGAAGTTGCTGGAGGCTACCTGGAGACTACAGACCTTGGTGGGCTAGGCCAGTTCAAGGGTGGATTGATATTTTGATAGGCTCAAGGGTGGGAAGTGATCTATGGAGGGCTAGGCTAGCCTGGGAGCAGCCACAAATGCCTCATTTCAAATGCTTAGTCAAATGGGACAATTTAATCAGAGTTCAAGGGGTGTTCCCAGAGCTTGTACCTCAAGGACTCAAGGAGAGCTCCAGGGGCCTCCCAGAGCCCATACCTCATCAGTAGGAAATTCAAGAAATTTGTTTATCACTATATTACACAATTTATATTGATTAAGAGATGAATTCGTATTTGATGAATATCCATTTTCATATTTATTTAAGCAAAAAAAAAAATTTTCCATCTTTTTTTTGTTGGAAAATAAAATAGCCTGTCCTATTGAGAAGCACTAAAGAATATAAATTGAAAATGTAGTTGACTTGGGATAAAAGAAATATTTCCTTATATTTAAAACCATCTGTCTCAGGTATCATTGTTTTTAGTTCAGGTCTTAAATGCCTCTAACCTGTTAGACAATTAAAAGTGTCCCTTTTGATCTTTTTTTGTTGAAGACTCTATCTTCCACATCTGTACCAAAGCCATTTTTCTTAAGGGTGGATCATATTTTGTCACTCTAGAATGAAATAGAGACTTTTCCTTCTCTTTGGCTTTTAGAGCCAAGGGAAAATTTCCCAAGGTGTAGAACACTGAAAATAGCTAGACAGAAGATCCCTGAGAGTAAATTTGGAAGTGGATTTTATTACCTCGGGACTGCTGGGGTCACATATCCATATCAGACAGCGAGTTGGCATGGACAATGTGCTGGTTTTTAATTACAGTAGTCAGGTTATGTAAGCTGAAACTTCAATCCGTCATTGGTCAGTGTATATTTGAATTTTGGGCCTGGGAAGTTTATCCCTAGACTGAGGGACAGGGAACCTAGAATGGGCGGAGATGGGGAATATCTAATGGGTAGGTGGGGAGGGCAGGGGATGGGGAAGAAAGGAGCAGGGATTTTACCCTAGGCTGGAATTCCTGCTCACTCACAGATGAATGGGGGGAGGGAAGGATGGAGTTGTGCTGAAATTCCTGCTCACTGGTCAATTAGGAGAGTGAAGGGTGGAGTTGTGCTCAACAAAGATACCATAATCAGATTTTCCAATCTGATAATTTTTTCCTACACTGTACAACCAAGCTCCCCCCCCCCCCCCGCCCCCCTTGGCACTCTGTACTGGCTATCCTCTGAGTTTGGATTGTGCTCCTTTCTCACAAGTACCTCATGTCAGATGGGTGCTCCTGCCTCTAACATTTTCTGACTTTGTAACCCTGGACAGGACCCTTAACCTTTCTCTACTTCAATTTCCTCATCTGTTAAATGAGAATAATAACAGTAGCACCTCCCTCACAGGGTTGTTCTTAGGATCAAACGACAACATTTAAAATGCTTTGTAACCTAAGAGCTATATAAGTACTAACTATTATTCAAATTCCTTACTTTTGTCCTGATATAACTCAAATACTTCCTTTTCCATGAAGCCTTGCCTTATCCTTGTTATTGCTGGTGCCCTCCCCTCTTTCATAAAGGTGATTGATTCTGTCAGTCAATTACTTCATCACACCCTGATACTTATCAGGTAGGGATTCCTCTTAGTGAATCGTTCAAAGGCTTTAACCTAAATGTGAACAATCTAGTTAATCAAGTGGGGAAGGTTGAGAGGGTGGAATGAAATGATGCTCTATAGGAAGCTTTAGGATAGGTTGAGGAGACTCAGTAACTCCCTGTGGGGTTTAGATCAAAGAAGAAGCAAATTTAGGACCCAATATTCCAGTATCTAGTCAGCTCAGTGGTGGAAGCAGGTCCAGCCAAACTCCTGAGAAACTATCCCTTGAGGACAAAGAGAAGAGAAACCTCTTTTGGAACACAGAAGAATGTTCTTGTGAACTTTAGAAAGTCAGAATATTTGGATCTTTCATGGCTGGTCCTGATGGGGGTGATGGCAATAGGTTATACAGGCGCTCAGAGGACCAGAGTCCCTGAGTCTGGAAGGAATTCAGTAGGCCCAAGCAAACTTGGACTCAGGATTGTAAAAGTTTATTGTTACGCTTTATAACGGGCAGGGGTTCTTAGGGAACCTGTAAGTTTATTGTTACACTGTACAGCGGGCAAGAGTTCTTAGGGAACCTGAAAGTTTATTTTTATGATTTACAGTGGGCAGGGGTTCTTAAGGAACCTGCAAACTTAAGTCACAAGTATAGTTTTTAAGGAGTCAAGACAGTAAATCAGGTATCAATTATGCTAACTAGGTGAGTAAGGGTGGGATTAGGGAGGAGTTAAGGAGTGGTCATTGCTTAAAGGAACATGCACTTTTAATGTAAACTGTGCAGGTGTATTGCCCATAATTCACTGGGAAACAGCCCAAGGAGGGGCTACCTGGAAGTGTGGTTTTAGGCCTAAAACATCACTAAGTCACCTGTTGGTCAGGGATGACTGAGAAAAGCCTAGTCTGCCACCCATCAGTGTCATGTTTGACAAGATGGATGTTAGGAACCAAGGCTAACGGAGACTCGGTATGTGTATAATTTGCTAAGGGGTTAACCTATAGATAGTGCATTGAAAGATTCATAGATGCAGCTGGCATTATACTAGGGGAGATAACATTTGCCAAAGCTAAAATGTTTATAGATGGCTTAGTGAAGGATTCATAGGTGTAGCTTATTATGGTTCCAAGCAGAAATAAACAGTTCATGAGTTGTTGCTGGGCAGAATGCTGGCAGGGTGAAGGGGCCGAGTTAAAGCTCTGAGGCTGGGGTGGGGGGGAATGTGATTTTACAAACTGGTTTTACAAACTGATGTTACAAACTGACATTAGAAACATAGATCCCAAGCACCCCATCAATCCCTGCAGTGTCTCTCCAGAGCAGCTTTCATCAGTGTCTGTTTTAAGGAGCCAAGGATAAGCTAGAGACAGTTAGGAAATCTGTGTTCTGACTCTTCAGGTAAGCCTAGGAGAAAGCCTAAGGGAACATCTTAAGTTCTCTATAGAAAAGAAGAAAGAAAGCTTTCATCTAACCAGGAGCTATGCATTACTTCTGCCACGTGGGCTTCTGAGCTTGAGCCTGCTTTCTCCTGGAGTCTCTAGAATGTGTACTAGATTTTGAGGAGGAGGTATGTTTTCTACCAACTATGATTATTCATTTGTTGTTCACTCATTTCTGTCATATCCAACTCTTCTTGACTCCCTTTTGGAGTTTTCTTCACAAAGATACTGGAGGGGTTTGCCATTTCCTTTCCATCTCAATTTACAGATGAGGAAACTGAGGCAAACAGGGTTAAACAACTTGCCCAGGGTCACAGCTCAGTAAGATGAGTCTTCCTCACTCCAGACCTAGTCAGTGCCATCTAGTGGCCCCTTTCTTATTCATACCATATCACTTCAGTAATACCCATTTAATGCTAATTAATTTCAGCTAGTCAATGGAGGAAGTATACCAGTGTGGGCTCATGAGCTAATAATAAAGTTCACCTCAACCCCTCAGGATCATCCCCTAGAGTCATGAGGGGAGAAGTAACCCCTTTGTGGGGAATCAAACTACCAGTGCAAATGAGAATTGATAGGGTCCCACAGTATATGATAGGCTTAACTACCTTGCATTTTTCTGTATATATTTGTACATATAAAATAATATGTACAGGTATATATTTTGTATATGCAGAATTGCCTCCCCAGAGATACAATATAAGTTCTGTTTGTCTCAGAGTAAGTATTAGATTAGTCACTGCTTTCCCTGGATCCCTATTTTGGAATGACTGCAGTCACCATTCTTTTACTTCATTATCTCTTCTCCAGCTATCTATAGGGCCTCATTCTTCCTTATCGAAGGAAGCAGCTATGTGGCACAGTTGAATTGAGTGACCTAAAGTCAGAATTCAGATTCAGCCTTAGATACTTATTGGCTGTTTGACCTTGGCCAAATCATTTAAGCTCTCTGGCTGCCTCTTTTTCTACATATTGTAAGATGAGGATATCAGTAGCATATACCTTCCAGAGTTATTGTGAGGAAAAAATGAGATACTGTTTATGAAAGAATATGTAATATTTTCAAAAGAATATGTAAATAGGAGGGGTTGTTATATCCTGTGGTTCTTTTTTTTTTTTTAACCTTTCCTCAACCCCTGAATTCCAGTACACTTCTTTGTTTTAAAGAAGGGTTAATCCAGATTCTGCTGAACTGTTGTTGCCAGCATTATTTTTTTGTAATGAATTGGTAATCAAAAATGTTGTGGAGGGCTCATTAAAGCTGTTGATACAGCAAAATTAGAATACACCCACATATGTAGGTAATTTGATTATGAAGTTTAGGTGTCTAAATAATCTGCTTTATATTTTTTGAAACATTTTGCATGCAAGCCTGCTGTAGGTGTAAATATTTTTCTTTACTGATCATGCTGACCTTGGAGAGAACTAGTATAAGAGAAAGATTCTTTGGTTTTGGGTTTTGGGGGGTTTTTTTTGGGGGGGGAGGCAGGGCAATTGGGGTTAAGTCACTTGCCCAAGGTCACACTGTTAATAAGTATAAAGTGTCTGAGGCCAGATTTAAATTCAGATCCTCCTGACTCCAGGGCCAGTGCTCTCTATTCACTGTGCCACCTAGCTGCCCCATTTTGTCTTTTTAAAATAGTGTTTTGTGTTGTATGTTAAAAATGTTGAGGTGCAATTTTTTTAAATTAGTGCTTTATTAACTTCTGATTTACATCATTCGTTTCCGCCAGATTTTGAGTTACAAATTTTCTCCCCGTTTTTCCCCTACCCACTGCCCCAAAATAGCAGTCCCACAGGAGATCCCCTCCTCCAATCTGCTCTCTCCCATATTTTCTCCCATACCCCTTTTGACTTTTCCAGTGGATCTCTATGTCTCAGTGCCTGTATATCTGATTTCCCAATTACATGTAAGATGGTATTAATAATAGTATATATATATGTATAAGCATATACATACATACACATATATACATACATACACACATATATACATACATACACATATATTTGAATATTTGATTTTAAAACTTTCAGTTCCAGATTCATTCCCTTCCTTCCTTGTCACCCACCCTTACTGGGAAGATACGCAGTTCAGTATAGGTTGTACATGTGTGTCCAATGCAGAACAATAACATAGTAGATATATTGTAAAAGACTGACTATATTTCCCTCCCTCCTATCCCACCTCCCACTTGTTCTATTCTCTACTTTGATCCCATCCCTTTTCAAAAGTGGGTGCTTCCAACTTCCCTCCCCCCCAGCCTACCCTCCCTTCTATCATGCCCCCTCTCATCCCCTTCCCCCCCATTCTCCTGGAGGGTGAGATACCCTATTTAGTGTGTATTTCACTCCCTCCTCAAGCCAAATTCAATGGGAATAAGATTGACTCATTCCCTTTTGCCTTCCTATTCTTCCCCTCCATTGTAACCATTTTCCCTTGCCTCTTCTGTATGAGATAGTTTACCCCAATCTGTCTCTCCCCATCTCCTCTCATTATATTCCTCTCACCTCTTAATTTCAACTTTAAGTATCATTCCTTCCTGTTAAATTGGTCCTGTGCCCTCTATCTATGTATACCTGTAAACATATATACACACATTCACATATGTATTCATATGCCCATATACCCTCATATATAGACAAGTATATATATTTCTAATCCCTTCAATATTGAGAAAAGTTTCATAAGTTACAATGATTGTTTTTCCATGTAGGAATGTTAATAGTTCAACTTTGATAAGTTCCTTATGATTCCTTTTCCCTGTTTACCTTCTCATGCTTCTCTTGCTTCTTGTATCTGAATGTCAAATTTTCTATTCAACTCTGGTTTTTTCAGCAAGAATGCTTGAAAGTCCTCTATTCCACTGAATGACCATATTTTCCCCTGAAACATGATACTCAGTTTTGCTGGGTAGGTGACTCTTGGTTTTAATCCCAGCTCCTTTGCCCTCCGGAATATCATATTCCAAGCTCTTCGATCCCTCAGTGTAGAAGCTGCCAGATCCTGGGTTATCCTGATTGTGTTTCCACAATATTCAAATTGTTTCTTCCTGGCTGCTTGTAATATTCTCTCCTTAATCTGGGAATTCTGGAACCTGGCTATAATATTCCTAGGAGTTTTCTTTTTGGGATCTTTTTCAGGAGGTGATGGGTGGATTCTTTCAACCTCTATTTTGCCCTCTGGTACTAAAACATCAGGGCAGTTTTCTTTGAGAACTTCGTGGAGGATGATTTCTAGGTTCTTGCTTTGGTCATGGCTTTCAGGCAGTCCAATAATTTTTAAATTCTCTCTCCTGGACCGATTTTCTAGGTCAGTGGTTTTTCCCATGAGATTATTTCACATTGCCTTCTATTCTCTCATTTGTTTGGATCTGTTTAACAACATCTTGATTTCTCATAAAGTCATTAGCTTCCATTTGCTCCAATCCAATTCTGAAGCAATGATTCTGCTCATTGAGCTTTTGAGATTCTTTTTCCATCTGGCAAATTAGGCTTTTTTGAGGTGCAATTTTTAAAAAGTTGAAAATTTAAGTTAAAGTTTAAAACATTGTGATACAGTTTTAAACAAGACAAAAACTTTAAAAAATATGTGAATACTGTCTGAGAGATACCCATGCAAAAGATATTAATGCCTTCCAAATCTGATTTGTACCCATCTGCTTGTAATAGACATAAATTCTCATTCACAGAAGAAATATTAATTATTAAGGCATTTCTTGGGCATTTAGACATTGATGAATTAGATTTATCTCACTCATATAAACTGAATAAGTGTAGTAGTTTTAGAATCAAACTGCTGGGTTTTCAGAGGGAGGTGAACACTTCTGTATAACTAAAAGATTTGAAATTTTATTTTTTGTAAATCTCAAGAGCAGTTGATGAGAAACAAACCACTCTTTCAGTTGATGTATTTCATTAGTCATGAAATTTACAACTGTTCTGTGGATAATCATTAATTTAGGTTTTTAGGATTCCCACTTTATATGATTTAACAATCTGAATCTTCTCTGTAATGCTACAAACAAGGACAAAGGTTGAACCATACTCGGTGCAATTTTAAAAATTGTGTTTGAAAACAAGGTTTGACTCTTCACTAGAGAGTGTTCTGTAGCAAAAAATAAAATTGGAAATTTGCTTGCAAGGCCTCTACATAGTTTTCAAAACACAGTTTAAAAATATCTGATTTTAAGTGGAAAGAATATTTTTATTGTTTACAAATTTTATCTTAATGTTACTTACGTTTAATAAAATTAAATTTAAATGCTTGTTACAAATCATGTAAAATACAATCAACTACTACTTTTTGGAGTCACTGTAGGACATTTCAAGACCCTTTCCAATCATATTCTTCTGTGATCCTCTACTTTGAGCTAATTGCTAGAGAATTGTTTGAAAGTACTGTCTCAGATCATTCATGATCCCAGTAACTTGTCATTTCCTTTCTTGATGGCAAGTTTTAGTTATTATGAGAACATATATTTTAATATATTGGGCTTTTCTTCACTACTTTGACAATAAGATTGGAAGGCTGAGGAAATTGCATTTTGCTTGAAGGATAATTTGTATTTTATTTGTAGTTCTTTTTGGCAGTTTTGTAAAAATCATATGACCGGGCAGGTAGGGGGCACAGTGAGTAAAGCACCGGCCCTGGAATCAGGAGGACCCGAGTTTGGTTCTGGCCTCAGATACTTAACAGACACACACACAGTAGCCGTGTAACCTTGGGCAAGTTACTTAACCCCAATTGCCCTCCAAAAAGGCAAAAAAAAAAAAATCATATGACCATTGAGTAATTTTTTTTACTTGTAATAAATATTTGTGGAAATGATTTTAATACAGCACATTATGGAAAAGGGCGGTATACTTTTTAGAGATTCTGAGATTTTCTCTAAAATTATGAATTGAAACATCTCGAGAAAGGTATTAATGTTACAGAAGTGTCAAAAGCCTAAAAGGCTAATGGTACTCCATAAATTTATATTTATGATAATTAAATTCCAGCTGACCCCATAATTCCTGCTTACTGATACAACATGAACATTCTTAGTCAAGGAAGAAATGAAGACAACATCTTTCTTGTGTGGAGGGTACTGGGGGGCCAGGAATATAGTTCCTTTGAGAGCAGGGGCTGTTTTTGCCTGGCACATTGTACGTGCTTAGTAAGTATTGCTTGTATGTGTGCATACAGTAACACATTACTTAATTAGAAAGTCAGTTATTTAGTGATTTCAGCTGCTAAGAAGCAGGAAAGAAGCAAAAAAGGACACTGAACTGTCAAAATAAATATAACAAAATGCATACACTAACGATTATGCACCCTACTTATAGGAGAAGCCCTTCAAATTCTTTAGTAGAGCCTATTTGCACATAGTTTTAATAAACTTGATTATTTAATTTTTTCAGTCCAGGGAAGGTGAAAAGGATTTGGGGCTACTAATCACTGATGATAATTAAGAAATCAGTGTCAGAGGATGCAGGAACACTTCCAAAATCAATCCAAATAACTAGAAACAAAATGAAAAGTGAATTACCTTTTGGGTGATTTAATGTAGGGGCGGGACACACAGTACTACCTCAGTTGTCCTTGAGGTATTGCTGTTGTAAAGTATAAAATATGGTCTTAATGATGATGCTGATTGATGACGTTTTAGATGTTTAAAGGGAGACTAGTTCTAGAAAAGATGTACTTTTTGTTCCTAATGATGAGGATTAAGTGGGACCAATTTTCTATCTTTGTTGCTTTTGGTCATTATGAATTTTTTTCCTCATTCAATTTTTTTCTTTATAAAATTCTCTCCCCCCCCCCCCCCCCACACATACTGTCTCCTACCTGAGAGATGTGGTAACCATTATGTATATGAAGTTATGAAAACACATTTTCACATTAGCCATGCAGCCAGAAAAAAGAAAGAAAAAAAGAAAGAAAGAAAGATGCTGCAGTCTGTGCAGTCTGCTCAAAGTTCATCAGTTCTTTCTCTGGAGGGAGAAAGCTTTTTCCATCATGATTCCTTTGGATTGTTACGGATCATTGTGTTACTGAAAAGGCCTAAGTCATTCATAGTTGATTATTGTTACAATATTACTCTCACTCTGAACAATATTTTCCTAGTTCTGTATAATTCACTATGCATCAGCTCATAGGAGTCTTTCCAGGTTTTTCTGAAGACATCCCTTTTGTGATTCCTTACAGCACAGTAGTATTCCATTACAATCGTATTCCACAATTTGTTTAGCCATTCCCTACTTGATGGATTGTAGTGTAGGATTTTTTTTTTTCTGTATTTAAATATTTTCCAAGATAACTATCAGTGTACTCTTTCTGCTGATAATGAACAGGCCTGTAATAAGCTAGTTAGTCCTTTGAAAAAATTGATACAGTCTACTGCCAGGAAAGTACTGAGAACTTTTCATATGTGGTAGAACCTGCCAGAACTTGAAATCTAGTGGAATATCCTTTGAAATTTAAAGGTCATGAGGCAGAGCCAAGATGACGGAGTAGGAATAGGATTTCCATGCAGCTCCTGTTTACACCTCTTCTGACACATGTAAAAAAATGACTCTAAGCAAACTTTAGAGCTACAGAACCCATAAAGGGACAGAGAGAAACTAACCTCCTGCTGAAGACAGCCTGGCAGGCTGGCAGGAAGGGGCCATTGCAGCACTCTGGAAGGAGAGCCCAGGCCCGGTGAGCCTGAGGTTTTAGCCTCAGGGTACCCTGACCAGGCTCAGCTAGAGGGACATCTGGAGAGTAGATCACCAACAGTTGTGGCAATTCCCAGAATTATCAACCCATAAATACCAAAGACAAAGCAAAAGGTCTGTGAACTTTGGGAACAGGGAGTCCGGGAGTACGGTTTGGTCTCTGCCCCTGGAGGGAGAAGCAGCTGAGGCTACAGCCGCTCTTGTGAAAGACTGACTATATTTCCCTCCATCTTATCCCAACCCCAACTTGTTCTATTCTCTACTTTGACCCTGTCCCTTTTCAGAAGTGTGTGCTTCCAACTTCCCTTTCCCCCAACCTGCCCTTCCTTCCATCATCCTCCCTCTCATCCCCTTCCTGCCTACTCTCCTCTAGGGTGAGATACCCTATTTAGTGTGTATGTCATTCCCTCCCTAAGCCAAATTCAATGAGTAAGGTTGACTCATTCCCTTTTGCCTTCCTGTTCTTCCCTTCCATTATAACAGTTTTCCCTTTTCTCTTTTATATGAGATAATTTACCCCATTCTGTCTCTCCCCATTTCCTCTCATTATATTCCTCTCTCACCTCTTAATTTCATTTTTAAAATATCATCCCTTCCTATGCAATTGATCCTGTGCCCTCTGTGTATACTTGTACACATATATATACACACTCACATATGTATTCATACGCACATATGCCCTCCTATATATATGTATGTATGTATGTATGTATGTGTATGTATATATACACATACCTTTGTATTCCCTTAAACTATCCTCATATTGAGAAAAGTTTCATAAGTTAAAATGATTGTTTTTCCATATAGGAATGTAAATAAATAGTTCAACTTTGATAAGTTCCTTATGATTTCTTTTCCCTGTTTACCTTCTCATGCTTCTCTTGCTTCTTGTATCTGAATGTCAAATTTTCTATTCAACTCTGGTTTTTTCATGAAGAATTCTTGAAAGTCCTTTATTTCATTGAATGACCATACTTTCCCCTGAAACATTATCCTCTGTTTGGGTAGGTGATTCTTAGTTTTAATCCTAGCTCCTTTGACCTCTGGAATATCATATTCCAAGCCCTTCGATCCCTTAAAGTAGAAGTTGTGTTATCCTGATTGTGTTTCCACAATATTCAAGTTGTTTCTTCTTGACTGCTTGTAATATTTTCTCTTTGACCTGGGAACTCTGAAACCTGACTATAATATAATTCCTAGGAGTTTTGTTTTTGGGATCTTTTTAAGAGGTGATCAGTGAATTCTTTCAATTTCTATTTTGCCCTCTGGTTCTAAAATATCAGGGCAATTTTTCTTGAGAATTTCTTGAAGGATGGTTTCTAGGTTCTTTTTTTTGATCATAGCTTTCAGGTAGTCCAGTAATTTTAAAATTATCTCCCCTGGATCTATTTTCCAGGTCAGTGGTTTTTCCAAGATATTTTACATTGCCTTCTATTTTTTTTTTTCATTTGTTTGCATCTGTTTAATAGTATCTTGATTTCTCATAAAGTCATTAACTTCCATTTGCTCCAGTCTAATTCTGAAGGAATTATTCCTTTTGGGGAGCTTCTGGGATTCTTTTTCCATATGGCAAATTTGTCTTTTAAAGGCATTCTTCTTCTTTTGCCATCTGAGTTAGTCTATTTTTTAAGGTGTTATTTTCTTCAGTCAGGTTGTTGACTGTCTTTTCATGATTTTCGTGCATCATTCTCTTTCTCTTCCCATTTTTTCCTCCATTTCTCTTACTTGAGTTTCAAAATCCTTCTTGAGCTCCTCCATGGCCTGTAAGCAGTTCATATTTTTCTTGGAAGCTTTTGGTATAGGAGTTCTGACTTCATTGTCTTCCTCCTGTTCCATGCTTTGATCCTTTTTGTCCCCCAAAAAGGAATCTAAGGTTTGATTACTTTGCTTGTTCATGTTGCCACTCTATTACTTGGCTTTTGAGCTTTTTGCCACAATAGATCTCTGGTTCCAGAGAGGAAAGCTTTGTCCCAAATTGCTGGGGTTTTTGCAGCTGCTGGAGCTATTAGTTGGGTGCCCTCTCTGCAGCCCCCACAAGTTCTGGCCCACTGGCTATGCACCACACACTTTTACCCAAAACAGTGATCCAGATCCAAGCAGGTTAAAGCAAGAGTGATTACCCTCTGAATGATCACTTGGTTCCCCTATAATTTGCAGTCCAGGATCTCTGAAACAGCCTTATGGGGGTAGCTGCATGGCTGCCTCGCCTTCTCTACTTTTCTCCCCGGGGGCAGGGGCTGGACTTCTCTCCATCCCCGCCCCCTCCCCCCCCTGCAGTTCTCACAGAGTTCCACACTGACCTTTTTTTTTTTTTTTTTAATCTTTGGCATTTATGGGTTGATAAGTCTGGAAACCTCCACTGCTGCTGGTGATCCACTCTCCTGAAGTCTGCTCCAGCTGCTGGTGGTCGGGGCTAAAACCCTGGGCCAGAATGCTGTGATGGACCCTTCCTGTCGGCCTACAGGGCTGTCCTTAGCTGGAGTTTTGTTTTACTTTGTAGCTCTAAAGTTTGTTTAGTCATATTTTATAGGTATTTCAGCTGGTTATGGGGGGAGCTCACAGAGTTTTCCTGCTTCTATGCTGCTATCTTATGACCATTACCCTTGTTAAACGTGATGAATTTCCTCTTGCCTATACCATTGCAGTGGCTTCCTAATTGGCCTTCCCTCTCTTTTCCAATCATCTTCCACATAACTGCCAAAGAGGGGTTTTTATGTTTTATTTTTACTTATGTTTACAATAAAAAGCAATCTCCTTAAGAGTTGAGACAATTTAATTTTCATTTTTGATATCCCTAGCATAGTTCCTTGTATGTACGCAAGCATTTCTGTTTGGCATTTCAAGCCCTTTAAAACCTAGCTCTAGCATACTTTTCTAACCTTATTGTACATGATTTCTCTTTATATATCAAGTAATCCAATTAAATTGTTTTTCTTGCAGTTTCTTGTACCATGAGACTCTATTTCCCATCTCTTTGCCTTTGCTCTGTCTCACCCTTATTCCTGAAATGTACTTCATTCTTTGCTCACTTTAGCCTCTTCAGTCCTGGTCTCTGTATAAACTCAGCTCAACCACCAGCTCCCACATGAAACCTTAAATCACCCCTCTGTATCCCCAAGCTTCTGGCATGTCACCCCCTCCCCCCCATCAACTCCTCTCTGCCCCTGAAATTACCTTGCATTCTTGTATTTCCTTTGCTATTATTTTTTATGTATTTATGTATACATATTGTAGAATGTAAGTTCCCTGACCACAAAGACTCACCCATTTTTGTCTTTGTATTTTCAGTACCTAGCATGTGTAAAGGCTTATTGATAGTACCCTTTGAAATTTCTGTGTATTTACTTTGTATATATTTTATATTGTTTTCATACTTAATATTTTCCCCAAATAAAATGTAATCCCCTTAAGGGCTGGAACTGTTTCATTTTCTTATCTTTGTATTCCTAGCATGTAGATGGCATATAATAAATACTTAATGAATTAATGCTAAATAGAAGAAAAACATGCAGAATTTGGATATTATTTTAGTTGGAATTTATATACTATATCGGTAAGATTTTGTTAGGGAAGGAGGTAAGGGTATTATTATTGACAGAGACACTGAGGCATTAGGGGACCTGATTAATGACAAACCAGAACAATGTCCTGGGAGATCAGGGTGAATGATTAAGGTTCAGGAAAACTTTCAGGAAGGATTGTAGTACAGCTCCTCAAAACAACTCCTCAGCAAGAATGGGGAAAGTGGTGCACCAGATTAAACGTTGACAGAAGGACAGCAGCCTGGATGCTCCAGTGGTGGAGATAGGGAGTTTGGGGGTGGGGGAGTGCCTAAAGCCAATGAGTTCTAGGCAGATCTCTTGTAAATGAATCCTGAAACTAGTGGGATCTGGACACTGGCATGTTGGATTCACAGTAGGGGACCAAATCAGCCCTTGGCTAGGTCATGGTACAAGGAAGCCAGATAAGCTAGAATCACATGGGCAGTTGATACATGTCTTGAAGCCCTCCTAGAATCCTGAAAATAGAATGTGCTCTAATGTCTTTGGGGGCCCCAGCAGGTACCAAAGACAGTATACTTTAATATCAATTTGGAGGCTTTCAGGGTTGCAGCAAGGGGAGATATCCCACACCTGGTGAGTTTTTGTGCAAGGAAAAGGAGATGGGCAGAAGCCAGGGCTGACATTTGGACTATCTGGAGATGGAGGCAGGAGCCAGTGATTGAGGCAAGAGTCTGACCTTCTTCCAGTTCCATACCCAGTTTCCTATTCCAAGCCTGTTTTGCAGAATATGGTAGAACAGCCCCAAGAACAAGCAACCCCAGCCAGAATTATGAAGTTTTATCAGCAGCATTTAGACTGCATTGGGTTGGGGGGTAGGACTATGACCTAACTCACCATACTCAAGAGCACGAAAAGGGGCAGAATGTTAAATAAGTAAAGTACCAATTCAGTTAAGAAATATTGTGTATATATACAGAAAACGGAGTCAAATTTATAAGAATACATGTCATTTCCCAATTGGTAAATGGTCAAAGGCTATAAACAGGACGTTTTCAGAGGAGGAAATTTAAGATATTGATTAGAAAAATGCAAATCAAAACAACTCTTAGGTACTACATCTCACTGGTCAGATTGGCTAACATGACAAAATAGGAAAATGATAAATGCTGAAGAAGATGTGAGAAAATTGAAATACTAATACATTGTTGGTGGAGTTGTGAACTGATCTGACCATTCTGGAGAGCAATTTGGAACTATGCCCAAAGGGCTATAAAAATTTTCATAACCTTTGACCCTTGTAGGGCTGTATCCCAGAGTGATTGATCATACAAGTGGGAGGAGGACCAGTATGTACAAAAATATTTATAACAACTCTTTTTGTGATGGCAAAGAATTGGAAATCAGGGGGATGCCTGTCAATTGGGTAATGACTGAACAAGTTGTGGTATATGAATGCAATGGAATACTGTTGTGCTATAAGAAATGAGGAGTAGACAGACTTTATTACTAACCTGGAGAGACTTATTATAAACTGATGCTGAGTGAGGGGAGCAGAACCAGGAGAACATTGTTGACAATTATAGACACATTGTATCGGTGATGACTGACTTTGATAGACTGGGCTCTTCTCAGTAATGCAAGGCTAAAAGACAACTCCAAAGGACTTGTGATGGAAAAGGCTGTCCACATCCAGGGAAAGAATTATGGAGTCTGAATGCAGATTGAAGCAAACTGCTTGTTCTCTCTCTTTTTAATTTTATTTTGTTTCTTCTTACTCGTTCATTCTGTTGGTTTTGATCCTTCTTTACAACTTGACTAATGTTTAATGTGAAGGTATAATGTAGAACCTATATTGGATTGATGCCACCATACGGGGAGGGGAGGAAAGGTTGAGGGAGAAAATTTGGAACTCAAAAACTTGTGGAACTGAATGTTGCAAATAGTAAATTAAAAAATTATTTTTAAAGAAATACTTTGTATGATGTTGGAGAAATTTAATTTTTTTCAGTGAAATGTCAGATCCTTTCCTGAGACTGAGGGAGGAAGATGGTATTCGAGGTTACTAGAAGAGAATAGAAAGTTTGGACCACCTACTGTGTAATAGACCCCATTAAGAAAGATGAAAAAGAATGGCATATAATGGGGAGGACCCAGTTGTGATGGACAGTTCAAGTTTTTAGTGGACCCAGTCTTCATCGGTTCAAATTCACAGAAGTAGGAATGGAAAAGTGAGAGTGATCTAGGATTGGGGTCTGGAAAGGCATGTGTAGTGATCGGACAATTTATCATTTAAATTGTAGGGTATATGAAATATAACAAGTGGATTAAATAAAACCCTTCAAGGCACATAGTTTACATAATGCATGAGGAACATATCGTAACATTTACCTTGTTATTTATTGTCACATTGCCAAAATTATACTTTATATGTTTCCTATTCTGGCGGCAGAACATCAAGTTTGTCAGACTGTAGTGTTTTTCAATTAATTTATGCCTGCTTTACTAAACAGGTGTCCTACATCTTCTGAAATTATAGTCCCTTGCTGTTTTGAACTTTAAAAAATTTTTTCTAGAGGATAGAAAAATATTGGAATATATTCCCTGGAACTCTTGCCAGTGAGTTCTGAAAAAGCTGGGAAGTAGGTGTGGTGTGGTGTGGGATGTGTGTGTGTGAGAGAGAAAAAATGGTCATTTCAGTAGGAAGTAACCTTCATCCATTTGTACATAAGTTCCTGTTCTGTGCTAGGTACTGTGCTAAGCCTTGGAGAGATAAATACAAAGAATAAAACAATCTCTAGTTACAATGAATTAACATTCTAATTGGGGATATTAGTATGTGTATATGCATCATAAAGTAATAAATAGAAATATGTGCCAAGTATTTAAATATAAGGCAGTTTTAGAGTCTGTAAAAGGCTTCATGTAGAAGTATGGCATCTGTGATGTGCCATAATGAAAGAGAGGGACCGAATGAAATGGAGGTAAAGAGGGAGTACATTCCCTTTCTGGGGGTGACCTGTGCAGATGGGAAATGGAGTGTCATGGGAAGAAGGGAGAAAAGACCCATTTGGCTGGCTCATGGAGCATTTAGTGACAATGGAAAAATCTGTTGGGGCAAGGTTATGTAAGATTATAGAAGCTTAATAGAGGAGTTTATATTTCATCCAAGAGGCAATAGGAAGCTATTGGAGTTGTTTCAGTATGAGAGTAATATCTGGATTTAAAGAAAATTACTTTGTCAGCAGTGCATAGGATGGACTGGAGTGGCGAGACAGGGAGATTTATTAGGTGGCTATTCCAATAATTTAGCTGAGTATTAATAAGTGCTTGAAGAAAGGTCATAGTTGTGTGAGATGAAAGAAGGTGTTGGATGTGACAGATATTGTAAAGGTAGAAATAGAAATAGTTGGCAGTTGGACTGAGGGAGACTGAGGAGTTGAGAATGAAACCAATCTTACCTCTCTGGGAAGTTTGAAGGATGGTGGTGATTAAATACAAATTAGAAAGTTTGGAAGAGGGGAGGGTTTGTGGGGGAAGCATAAAGAGTTCAATACTAGTTTAAGAAGTCTCTGGGAAGTTTTTTGAAAAATCCAATAGACAGTGAAACGGGACTGAAACTCAGTGAAGAGACTGTGAATAGTACATCTGGGTGTCATCTGTATACAAATAATAGTTAAACTATGGGGGCAGATGAGGTTACTGAGAGAATATAGAGAGAAGACAAGAGTGACCAGGACCCAACTTTGGGGAATGCTCCCTGTGAAAGAACAGTCACACTGGTAAGAATTGAACCATGAGAGAGTAATGTCATGAAAACCCACAAATATCAGGCAGAGTATTAGAGATCCAAGACTCTTAATCAGAATAAGTTGGATTTAAATCCTCTGGCTATGCAGTCCTGAGCAAATTGCTTAACCTTTTATTTCCCTAGGCAATTCTAAGATTATAATTTAAATAACAGTTGTTCTGTAATTTCTTTATTTGACTGCTCTAAGAGTTGCAGAACTGTGGTGGTGGTGGGAGTTCTCTTCACCAATGAAATCAGAGGTTCAGACCCCTCAGTTCTCCTAGTACCTAGATATATGCAATTATGTATATAGACATACATAAGTGAATATGCACATACATATATAATGTATACCCATATGTATAATATATATCTGTATCCCTATGGATGTATTTATATAAATGCACATAGATTAAAATTAGAAAGGACTTTGTATTGACTGATGGGAAGTAAAGGAATAAACTTTCTCTGGGTCTGTAGTCATCTAACTATTCAACAGTATCCATTTTTATTAGTGTGGTAAAGTTGTTATTTGCAGTATTTTTTTTTACAACTGTGTTTTAAAGTATACAGAGGTCTTTTGAGTCTCTAAACTGCTAACAATAAAACAGTTTGGTTAGAGTAAATTATTTATGTGGTAGATTAGTGGGAAATAAGACTGGACAGGTTGGGTGATGTTGAATACTAGACTAACAATTTTGGAATTCATCTTACGTTGCACTGGAAGTTTATAAAGATTTTTTTAAAGCAGAGTTTTAAGCAATGCCATAATAAAGTCTGTATTTAAGGAAGACTAATAACTAATTTCTGTTTACTGAGCATACACTGAATATGTGGCACTATAAGAAGTTATCTTAGGTTGGTACAGACTGACAAGAAACATGTCATAATGGATAAAAAAAAGGTTTTCCTTTTTCTTTTCCTTATTGTATTTTTTAAAAATTATTTTTAAAATTATCTTTTTTTCAGTCATCAAAAACCTGCCTCTTTTTCCCCCAACAACAAAACAGCCAAAATTCCTTTTACAAAGATATATGATCAAGTAAAACAAATTTCTGCATTGGCCATGTCCAAAAAATATATGTCTCCTACATTTTTAGTTCTTCACTTCTCTATCAGGAGTTGAGTGGCACGTGTTATCATTAGGATTCTTGTTATTATGTTAATCAGAATTCCTAATTCTTTCAAAAGTGTTTGTCTTATCATGTTGTTTCTGCATAAATTTTTCTCCTGCTTCCATTCACTTCACTCTACATTAGTTCATATAAATCTTCCCAGGTTTCTATGAAACTGTTTCCCTTCTTCTATCCCATTAATATGCTATACCTTGTTCATTCATTCTTTCTCCAGTTGATGGGCATCTCCTCGACTTATCATTCTTTACTACTTCAAAAAGAACTATAAGTATTTTTGCACATCATTTGCAAGATATTGTTTTGCTTAGGACTGATTTATCTCTTAGCCCATCCTTCTTCTTGTTCCCTTTTCTCCCCTTTCGTTCTTGATTCCTTGTTAATTGAAATATATTTCTTTACTGTGTGTGTGTGTGTGCGTGCACATGTGTGCATGTGCATGTGTGTTCATTCTTCCCTAGTTTTTCCCTTTGACCAGTTAGGATGAAAGTGAGAGCCAAGTGTCAGCTACTTCTCCTTACGGTTCCCTCTGCACTTGTATAGACATCTATATAGACACCCTAATTATGTGAGTTAATTTTCCCTAACTTTACTTTCTGCACCCACTTTCCCCCAGCATATTCTTCTTTACCTCTTTTTTCATTCTTCTAATGAAGATCATCAAGATGGAACAGTTCCACTTCCAGGGCTTGTTTATTAGACTCCCTCTCTGGCCCCTAGTGATGATAGGATTCAGAAGGGACACATGCATCATCTTCCCATGTTTGAACATTAACAGTTTGGTCTCTTATAATTTGTTCATCCATGTTTACCTTTTTATCTTTCTCTTTAACTCCTTTGTATGAACCCTTCTTGATTCTTCTAGCCCTTAGTGGTAACCATCTTCTTTGGTCTTCTTGCCATAAATAAGCTCAGTAAAATAGACTTTATTTCATAGTTTAACCCTAAAACCATTTTACTGTTTGCTCTTACTCTGGTTACTTACAATAGTTTGACAGCTCCTGGAGTGCAGGAACCAGATCTTCCACTTCTTCTGCATCCTTTGTTCATACAGTGATTGCATAATCAATATTTTTTGTTTGCTTAATAACTTGCCTATGAAGTTCTAGACTCCAAAACATAATTCTTCCTAACTGCATAGAAATCAGGTGATTTCCAAATTGAAAGGGGCTTCTTAGAGATCATACATTCTAGCCCCAGCATGTTACAGCTATAAAGAAACTTTAGTCCAAAGAATGGAAATTAGTTGTTCTAGAAGTCAGTAGCAGAGCTGTGACTGGAACCCAGGTCTCCTGCTTTCATGTCTAGAGCTCATATTAGAAAATCTGGTGGTAGTATTTTCTATACCCTAACTCCCTCCAAACAAAGAAAAAGAACAGAAACCCAATGAATAAATCATGAAGGAGTTTTAAATACAGTTAGTATTCTTTGATTACTTAGAATCATTCCTTTCCTTTGGAAATTTCATTACTAATTAGCACCTACAATCAACTGTGGATAAGATGAAAAAAGGAGCATTAACTGGAATCACATGTGGAATAAATGGTACTGTATATATGGCTTATCCAGTCAATATCTCCCTTAGTTGATTTTCTATTGTTTTGTCCTCAGTGAAGACAGTGAAACATCTTCATATTATCATTTTAAATACTGGGAAACTTAGGATATTCCCAAACATTCGCAGACGGTGTTAAATATTCCCAAATTCCTTCAGGATTTCATAGGAATTGTAGGTTATAGTTTAGATAATGCTTCCTAGGTTGTTGATCAAAGTCTGTTGGTTAAATTAAGACCTGAAGCCTGATCTCCACATCAGTCCTGGATTTTAAGGGAAGGTGAATTGTAAAGTACAAAGGAGTGGGGAAGTGAGATGGGAACATACTTAGTGAGGAGGATAATTTTATGGTATATCTTTTTGTGTGGCTTCTGGTTTTTATAGGTCATTGGATCATAAATATAGTTTGATAGAGCCCAGGAGATCAAATTAATCAATTAAATCCAAACCTGCAACTGAAAAACCTGAGGCTCCAAGATAAAATACCTTGCCTAAATATGCATGCAGTTAGTAGCAGAACTGGTATTGTGACTCCAAATTCAGCTCTTTTTTGAACATGCCACACTCATTTTTTTAAAATGGGCATAAAAATGGAACATTAATATGTTTTCTTAATGTTAAAATGAGATATGTAACAAAGGGGGAACATAACTTGTTAAAATAAAGTATAAGAACTCATTTTGCATTATAACTACAAAAATTACTAAGAATGTTTATTCCCTTTATGTATTTATATTGTGACCCTTTCTGACCTTGTTTTAATTAGAAAATTCAGTGAAAGAAAATGTCACTGAAAAGACCAAAAGGCATATTTTAGCTTGTTTTGTGTTTTTAATGCCTGGTAATATTCTGTAGAACTTCATAATTAGAAGTCATATATGGAAATTAGTCAAACATTTTGTGTGCCAGGAACTAGGGATATGAATAAATTTGCATTTAAGGAAGCAAAGGGATAAGTAATTCGTACTCTCAGGTAGCTCCTATTCTAATGATGGAGACTGAGTGAAAATAAATACACATCAGATATAGATGGTGGTTCATGCCAAAGGAAAAGGCACTAACATTTAGTGAAATTGGGAATAGCCTTCTATATAACATGGAATTTCAGCTGCATCTTGAAGTAAGCCAGGGAAACTTAAGTCAAACATGAGGATGGAAAATATTCCAGACATAAAGGGAAAGATAGTACACAGGCATAGAGATGGGAGTTGGAGTTTCATGTGCAAGAAGCAAACAGAAAATTGTTTGGTAATGGTGGGTTGTTGATTACATAAAGAGGAATAAAATATGTGAAGACTAGAAAATGAGGAAACTGAAAAGTTTTGAGAACCAAAAATAATACTTTGTTTTGATGCTGGTGATAATAGGGAGCCACTGGAATTTATTAACTGTAGGTGGACAGTGTTGAAGGGGAAATAGTGTAATTAGGCATGAGCTTTTGGAAAAGAACTTTGGAAACCTAGTGTAATCCCCTCAGTAATAATGAAGACCTTATGAAAAAGGGAGGGTTTGTGTTGAAAGATAATGTTCACTTTCAGACATGATGGGTTTGAGATTTTTATGAAAATTTTGAGAGGTGCAAAAGTATGACTATATAGTATAGTTGAATGCGCAGATCTGGGATCCTCTTGGTTTCTAATAAGAGTTAATGAGACCACTGAATAAGAAAGGTACCCAAGACAAAACCTTGGAGCATTCCCAAATTAAGTGTGTGTGATATGGACTAACATTCAACCTAGCACACTAGGAAAGAGTGATCTAGGAGACCAGAAAGAGAGCAGTCATTAAAAAAACCTAATGGAGAGGGTATCCCAGAGATGGCCTTTATTGAATTCTAGAAAGAAGGCAGCTACCTTTGTGGCCATTGGAACAAATTGTTCTCATTCACCCATTCCACCAGGGAAATCCATGTCTTTAAAGGTAAAGGAAATAGATTGTCCTGTGACAATCACAGGGGAGGGGGGGGTGTCTCTCAGTCATTACTGGCAAGGTTCTTGCCAGAGTCCTTAATAGGCTGATCTTTCACCTGGAAGATGGTCATCTACTGGGAGCTAGTGTGGCTTCAGAAAGGGCTGAGGAATAGTCTATGTGGTGTTTGCTGCCTGACAACTCCAGGAGAAATGTCAGGAGCAGAACAGAGATCTGTACACAAAATTTGTAGATCTGACCAAGTAGTCGTGAGGGTTTATGGAAAATTATGTCAAAATTTGATTGCCCAGAGGATTTCATCAACATTTTGTAAGTCAATTTTCTGACGGCATGCATTCCTGGGTTCTAGATAATGGACAATGCTCTCTTTCTTTACAGTCACCAGTGGAGTGAAACAAGGCTGTGTGCTTGCTCCCATGCTTTTTTTTTTCTTTTTGGAGAGCAGTTGGGGTTAAGTTACTTGCCCAAGGTCACACAGCTAGTTTTTCGTGTGTTAAGTGTCTGAGGCGAGAATTAAACTCAGGTTCTCCTGATTCCAGGGCCGGTGCTCCATTCACTGCGCCACCTAGCCGCCCCACTCCCATGCTTTTTAGCATGATGTTTTCAGCCATGTTCTCAAATGATTTCCATGAGGACAAACATGGCATCAAGGTCAACTACTGCACTGATAGTAAATTCTTCAACTTTAAAAGGAAAGACCAAAGTGGAGGGAGTATAGGTGAATGATTTTCTGTTTGCAGATGATTGTGCACTCAATGTAGGCTCTTAAGCTGAGATGCAACAAAGTATGAATCAATTTACTGCTGCCTGTGCTAATTTTGGCCTAACACCAAGAAAACACAGGTGCTCCATCAGCCACCACCACACCATCCATATGTGTTACCATCAGTTACAGCAAATGGAGAAGTTTTGAATGCTATGGTAGTATACTTTCCAGGGACGTACATGTTGATAATGAGATTGATGCATGCATTGATGTTTGGGAGGCGCTGAAGGAAAGTATGGGAGAGAAGAGGTATTGGACTGACTACCAAACTGAAGTTTTACGGAGCTATTTTGCTGACCTCATTGTTGTATGCCTGTGAAACGTGGACAGTATATCAGTGCTATGCTAGGAAACTGAATCACTTCCCTTTGAATTGTCTTGGGAAGATTCTGAAGATCACCTGGCAGAATAAGGTACCAGACACTGAGGTCCTCACTCAAACTAAACTGCTCTGATAGGTTGGCCACGCTGTTGGAATGCAAAATATATACTTGCCAAAAGGACTTCATGTGTTTCATGTAGAACTCACACAGGGCAAGTGTTCATATGGTGGTCAGAAGAAGCGATACAAGGACACTCTCAAGGTCTCTCTTGAGAACTTTGGAATTGATTGTGTGACATGGGAGACACTAGCACAGGATTGCTCAGCTTGGCCATGCCCACATCAGAGAAGGTGCTGTGCTCTATGAGCAAAGCAGAATTGAAACGGCTCAAAGGAAATGCAGGATGCACAAATTTAGAGTATTCACCCCAGATGTTCACATGGACTATTTGTGCCTGGTGGTAGAGCATTCCGAGCTTGTATTGGTCTGATCAGCCATAGTCGTACACATTGAAACTTCACTCTAGCAGAATGATGTCTCTTTGAGAATGAAGGACAACAACCAAGAAAAGAGGCAAGAAGACTAATATTGAGAAAAGACTATTTATTGGATTTGACAATTAAGCTATTAATCAAAACAATAAATTTGGAGAGAGCAGTTTAAGTGTAGTGATGAGGCTAGAAGCCAGATTGAATAGACATTAAAAGCCAGTGAGAAAATTGGAAGTATTGAATATAGATAACTTTCTTGAGAAGATTAGCTAAGAAAAAGAAAGATAACAAGTGATGATGTTAGATCAACTTCCATGTTTTTATAACTTCCTGACTTGTTTGAACTGAAATTTTAAGAAATTCTTTTTTTTACTCTTCCCAATTCAAATTCAGAGTTTTTTATTTATGTATTTATGCCGCTTTATAAATCTCACTCACTATTACAATTAGGAATAAGATAGCAGCAAATTTGTTTACTCATTTCTGTTACTATTGCTGTATCTTTAAAATGTCATATTTTTTCAATATATACAATTGGCATTTTTAACAGAAGAAAATTAGATTCATTTTAGCACATTAAATACTCCTCCATGTGTCTATAAATAAAGGAAAATTGTGGAATATATGTGTATGTGTATAGTGTGTGTATGTATATATATATATGTGTGTGTGTGTGTGTATCTCTACAAATGAGGGAAAACTATGCTTTTTCAAGTGAAACAGAAGACCATAAAGCTATTAAAAACAATCAGCATCAGGATTATGCGGGTGTTTTAGTGAACTAAGAGTTCAGTATGTGTTAATATTGTGGCATGGCAACCAAAAAAGTTTATGAAATCTTTGACTACTTTAAGAAAGTATAGTGTGTAGGACTAAGATGTGATAGTCATCATTTAGACACTATTTAAATGTTGGCTGCTGTTTATTGTTATCATTATTTTAAATATTTTATTAATCATAATAATATAATAATTAATGATGATGTTACCACTCAGTTCAGACCACTTATTTAATAATCTTTGTTTAGTCCTGGACTCTATTTTAGGAAGAAATTGGTAACCTGGAGGAAGCCAGCATGGCACAAGGTCTAGAATTTATACAGCATGGGGACTAATCAGCTGAACTGGGACTGTTTATCTTAGAAAAGGATTGGTTGTGGATTGAGGAGGAACATGGGACAATTCTAGCTTTCTTCAAGTATTTGAAGGGCTGTAATGGAGAAGAGGGAACAGACCTGTTCTGCTTGGTTCCAAGGACAGAAGTAATGGGTAGAAGCTGCAAAAGGGCAAAATTAGGCTTGATGCTAGGGACAACTATAAAAATTAGAGCTTTCTGAAAGTGGAATGAGCTGCCTCTGGTGATGCTCTGTTTCCTTTTACTGGGTTGGGGAGGAGTGTCCTCAAGTGTAAGCGAGATGGCCATTTGTGGAATATATTCCTTTTGGGGGGGATGGGTTGGACTAGATGGTCTCTGTTGTTCTTCCCATCTCAGAGATTCTAAAATGAACAGATTGTTCCAAATGATTTTTAAGATTCCTTCCACTTCTGAAAATCTGAGTTGCAAAGTCACAGCTTATATAGCAACATATACCAGAAAAGATTCTTAGTATCTCTTTCAAAATAAAACAATTTCATACCACATTTAAATAGAATTCAACTTTTAAAAATAGACATACAAGACATAACCCATCATGAATGGGTTATATTCCAAATGTTAATTTTAAAATCATTTGTTTGTAATTTGTATTGCTCCTCAGGAACAATCTTAGAAATGGATAGATTCTCAAACTTGGCCATAAATGTCTATACAATGTCTATGCAAATATATAAATACATAAATGTAAATATAAACATGTGTCTGTAGTCCATAGTAATGGTAAAATGCTAACATTACAAAGTATTGTACATGTTATTTCTTTTATCACAGTAATCCTGAGGAGCATATACATAGTACAAATATCCCCTTTTTATGATGAGGAAATTGAAGCACAAAGATCAAATGAATTATAATATATATATGTATATAGTTGTATATCGTTATAAAATACCAGAGCTAAGACCCAAATCCAGAGCTGCTAGCTCTTAATTCCAGTGGATGTTTCCATCTTACTAATCTTTACCTAATAAAATAAATGAAGTTAATTCAATCCTAGTACTAGACTGAATTTTGAGTCCTTGAAAGCAGAAGCAAATATGATAGTAGTGATACAGGTTCCAGAAACACATTCTGAAGAAAATGGTTGAAAGATATTTTATTTTGAGACGGTCCTACCACCAGTTTGTATATTCAGTGGCTATTTTGCTGGCCTTCAGTTCATTTCATATGGTTTCCTAGGACCTCAGCTACAAAGTAGTGTCAAGGCATGCTGACCAGGTTAGGTCCCACTGCTGCACTATGAGTTTAGTAGTTCTGTTTGGAAGCTTAGAATTTGAAATGGAAGTTGGCAGTATAAAATATAAGGGAAATAATCCTCATTTAGCAAAAGAAATAACTGCAAAGCATTGAGTTAGATTTAATTACATAGCTATGCAAAAGGATTATCTTTTTGACAGAGAATGGCAACAGGGAGGTTATGTGAAAACAATTGGCATTTATCTGAATGACTGAGCAGACCCAGTGTTGCCACAAGCCCTGTATTCTGCACTCTCTTGCCTTGCACTCTGTAGTCTGCTTGCATTTTTTAAACACCCCCTAAATATTCCTGCTTATAAATAGCAGCTGGTTGTTTAAACCCTCCCTGTGTACTGCAAGTGAAATTAAATTGTGCTGCATTTTCAAAGCAAAAGGCTGACTAGCTGGGTGCTTAATTACTGTTGAAGTGGAGTACCTGTTACTGTGGAAGAGGGCTCAGTGCTGTTTTTTAACCTAAGATTTCAGAAATTGAGATTTGCAGATAATACTTCACTGTCAAAGGAATGCTGGTTCAGCAGTATCTTTCCAAACATGGATTTGGCAAGATTATAAAGGCCACATCTTGTGTAATTTGTGGAGTCTTGGAAAACAATCTGCTTTGGTTTTAGGGTGTACACAGCTGTACAGAATTTTATATTGATGTTTTCTGCTTGTAAAACCTGACTACATTGCTTATAAGGAAATTCTCTCAATCCCTTCCCCCCTTTGACTACTCTTTACTTGAACTCTTTTATAGTATTTTATAATCATTTAATTTTAGTATATAAGGATATGTGTAGAGAGCATTTTTGGTTTTATTATTTTGAGCTGATGGGAATAAAGGGAGTGGTTATTGGAAGGAAATGCGTTTATTTTGTTAATGAGAAAAATACTTTAATGAGTGAAATATTTCTGGCATTTAGTATGCTGAAGTGGGCATAAGAAGATGATTGGTGAAGACTTTTTAAGAAAAGTATTCTTGTTCTGTATAAACAGCAAAATAGAAATCTGTAAAACAGAAACAAAAATTTATTAATTTGAATTGTAGAAAAAGAAGCTGCTATATTAAATTCATTATTTTTTGAGGCAGAGTTATGCTTTCTTTGGCATAGGGCAATCCAAGTGTAGAAACTTCCTCCACATGCATATGAATGTGCTCAGCTGCATTCTATAATTTAAAATCAGATAGATTATCCTGTGGCACAGAAATTTTAAGTAATTTGCTCATATTCATAGTTCCAGAGCTAGGAAGGACCTGAATCAGGTCTTCCTCACTCCAAGGTTTACCTTCTATTACACGGTACCTATTAATGTTGATTATTATATTCAGTTGCATAAATGTTTTTAGCTTAATCAAACTACTGATTATATAATCAGTTCATCTAATCATTTGAATTATATTGATTGTGCTTTATTTTTACATAGCTTAGCTGAGTTTTGTTGTCATACACTATCATAGTCATTGGAGGCCTACACCATCACAGTAGTGTAATTAATATCCACATAAGCAAGATCCTTTATTAATGTTAAATGATAGATTTTTTAAATAAAATCTTGTATATATGCCTCTTTCCTTTACCATGCTCTGCAGAGAAATATAGAACTTAAATATAACAATTATTCTGTCTTTATTTTAATTTGTTTAGTTTGGGCAATTAGGTATTGATTTTTAAAACAGCTAAATGAAATTACTAATCATGTTGTCCTTTTCTTCTAGGGAAAAAGGATTGGATTGTAGAAGTTGCTGAATCCTCTGATGTAAATTCCATTCAGGTTTTCTGGAGAAGAGTCACCTGTTAAAATTTACTACAGAAACTTTTATGGATTTTAAAATATTTGAAACCTGAATCTTTAGTTTGCTGGTAGCAAGGCATAATTTAACCTCTTCAAAGAAAATGATCAAGGTCTCATGCAATCACCATTTTTTCTGGAAACTGTTCTTCATAAGGGAAGTATACATGTAAATAGAAGAGATGATCATGCTTCCTGTAGTCATTTAAGACTAACCTCTTTTAAATCATGACCAGCTTGAAGCGGTCCCAGACTGAAAGACCTGTTGCCACAGAAAGAGCATCAATGGTTGGAACAGATGGGATTTCCAAGGTTCACACCGATGACTTCTACATGCGGCGCTTCAGATCTCAGAATGGCAGTTTGGGTTCTTCTGTCATGGCTCCTGTGGGACCCCCTCGAAGTGAAGGTTCCCACCATATTACCTCCACTCCTGGAGTCCCAAAGATGGGGGTTAGGGCAAGGATTGCAGATTGGCCACCAAGGAAGGACAATGTTAAAGAATCTAGCCGATCAAGTCAAGAAATGGAGACATCAAGTTGCCTTGACAACATGTCCTCCAAAGGCAGTCCAGGAAGTCAAGGTAGTTCAGTTAACCTCAACTCCAGTGACTCTGCCATGTTGAAAAGCATACAGAACACTCTTAAAAGCAAAACAAGACAATCAGACAACATGGATTCCAGATTTCTCATGCCTGAAGCTTATCCTAGTTCCCCTAGGAAAGCCCTTCGCAGAATAAGACAGCGTAGTAACAGTGATATTACTATAAGTGAACTTGATGTGGATAGCTTTGATGAATGTATTTCACCCACATACAAAACTGGTCCATCACTGCACAGGGAATACGGTAGCACATCGTCAATAGATAAGCAGGGTACTTCAGGAGAAAGTTTTTTTGATTTGTTGAAAGGGTACAAAGATGACAAATCTGATCAGAGAGGCCCAACTCCAACAAAACTGAGTGAATTTTTGATAGTCAGCGGAAGCAAGGGTTCTGGCTTTTCTCTGGATGTGATAGATGGACCTATCACGCAGAGAGAGAACCTTAGACTATTTAAAGAAAGGGAGAAACCACTCAAGAGACGTTCTAAGTCAGAAACAGGGGACTCATCCATTTTTCGTAAGTTGCGTAATGCCAAATGTGAAGGGGAACTTGGAAAATCATCAGACCTCGAAGACAATCGATCAGAGGACTCCGTTAGGCCTTGGACTTGTCCAAAGTGTTTTGGTCACTATGATGTCCAGAGCATTTTGTTTGACTTGAATGAGGCAATTATAAATAGGCACAATGTTATAAAACGGAGAAATACGACCACAGGAGCATCTGCAGCTGCTGTTGCTTCTTTAGTTTCTGGACCTTTATCTCACTCTGCAAGTTTCAGTTCCCCTATGGGTAGTACTGAGGACTTGAATTCTAAAGGAAGCCTCAGCATGGACCAGGGAGATGATAAGAGTAATGACCTTGTAATGAGCTGTCCATATTTTCGAAATGAGATTGGTGGAGAAGGAGAAAGGAAGATCAGTTTATCTAAATCAAATTCTGGTTCCTTCAGTAATGAAAGTGCCTCATTTGAATCTACTCTTAGCTCTCATTGCACAAATGCAGGAGTGGCTGTTCTTGAAGTGCCCAAGGAAAATTTGGTTTTGCATTTAGATAGAGTAAAGAGATATATTGTGGAACATGTGGATCTCGGCGCATACTATTATAGGAAATTTTTTTATCAGAAGGGTAAGTGGTGTTTTTAATTAATTTATTTTGCTATACTTATTCAAAATATTAAATCCTTTATATCAGAAGAGAGCTTTGGGCACTACATAATGATAGAACTGATGAATTTTTTATTCTTCTCAGTAGCAAAATGGCTTACCAATCATTTCCTATAAAAGCAGATGTGGGAATTTTTTTTGTTCTTTCATAGTATTAAAAAAAAATACATTTAGTAGGGGGCAGCTAGGTGGCGCAGTGAGTGGAGCACCTGCTCTGGAGTCAGGAGGACCTGAATTTCGAACCGGCTTCAGACACTTAAAACACACGCACAAAAAAAAACCTAGCCATGTGACCTTGGGCAAGTTACTTAACTCCAATTGCCCTCCAAAAAACAAAACAAAAAAAATACATTTAGTGCTTTTTGCTTTTCATGTGGAAAAATTCACAGATTGATTTTTTAATACAAAGTCTCCAAATGGCAACTAAATGAATGGAAGTCTTCTCTCTCAAGCATCTGTTGAGTAGGAAAATGCCACCATGGTACTCTTAAAGATGTGTGTGGTTGTTTCCAAGCATTACAAAGTTATTGAAAACATTTGAAACACCCACTTTAACTTTAACTTTCTTGGCTTTTGATGGCTAAGGAACAAGATCAAGTTCCCCATTGAACAAAGGTAGTCTGTATCAGAGTTTTAGGCCCATTATCCTCTCACTTTCTATGCTAAGTGGAATGAAATGACATTGATGAACTTAAAGTACAAAGTAGATCTCTTTAAATGTATCTATAATTGCAAGAAAGCTTAGTCTCACATTCATACAGCCTTGTCTAGATATTCATTTGTTAAAGAAAAACATTTCCTTACTTTACTAAAAAGCAAAATGAATTGTAAATTCTCTGTAATAATAATTTTGATTAGAATTAAGTAACAAAAAAGTTTAGTCTTATCAGTATTGAGAAATTGTAGGAGGGTAGTTTGTATTTTTGCTTCTGTGGATACACATGTCATTATTTGCAGTGTCCAGGATACTCAAACCTGTTTAAATAACTTGTTGTTTTTCTAGGTAAGCTATTTTTGGAACAAGCATCTAATTCATATATGATCTTATTTGAATATCTTTAACGTCATATTTGCTTGGCTGGCATTTAAACACGAAAGATGTTGTCTTAGAAGTATCTTTTTGCAGCTCATTTTCTAAAACTTCTTTATTTTGCAATTATCTTATCCCCATGCTATTGCCTTGCAAACGGGGATCATAAATGTAATTTCCATGCATTGGTCACCTTCCCTGTTGCTCTTCTTTCTGTTATGATTTATTTTTTATATTTAATCATTGTTCATTTATGTTCTTGTGTGTATGTGGGTACCATAATCCCATAATTCTAGTATAGTTAACAATTTTCCTAACCAAATCTGTAACAAAGTGATCTTCCTTTACAATTCTGTTCACCTGCTCAAACATGACTAGAACAAATATTTTCAACTTTAGTACCACAAAAGGTCCATTATTTGTCAGCAGGGGGTATTCTCTATTCTGGTGCCAATCATAACCGCTCAGCACTTGAGATGAGTTCTTGTTTTTAAGTAATTAAATCTTGTGATGGCCAGCCTCCTGTAATGAGTGTCTTTGAACCTGGTTGTAGGTTTTTAGCAAGGAGGCAGTCTATCCCTGAACCATACTGAAATCTTTCTGACTTGGTATGAGCTTCTGACTTTGTGCTTGACTGGTAGGCTTCAAAAATCTAGGGTTATGTTTTTTTCTGAAATGAAGCATTGGAATAGAACTGTACCAGGCTGAAGACTAATGGGTAAAAGTGTGCCCAAATAGTAAGGATTAAAAAGATGAAAAACAAAGAGTCACAACCCATGAATAATAGAACCCCGTAACTCCACCTTACACTCATTACATTGACAAAGAAAGAAAGTGACTGTCATTGGAGGGGCTTTCTATGAATGCGCACACTAACACACTGTTGGTAGAGCTCCATACTGGAATGTAGTTTGGAATTATTCTCAGAAGGGCAGTAAAGTGTGTACACTTATTGACCCAGTGATGGCACCAGTAGGCTTATCCTCCACAGTGATCAAAGACTGAAGGAAAGTACCCATACCTATAAAAATTAGCAATACTTTTTGAGTGTAGGAAGGAAATAAACACTAACCCCATTAGTTAGAGAGTGACTGAACACATTATATAGCATATGAGCATAATAAAACATTATAGTACCAAAAGAAATTATGAAGGGAATGGATTCAGAGAAACTTGGGAAGACTTATATGAATTGGTAAAGTGAAATGTGCTAAAGTGAGCAGAACCAGGAGAACAGTGTATTCAGTGACTTTAACACTAAAATGAAAGGCAACTTTGAAGACTTAAGCACTTTGATCAATGTAATGGTCAACCATGACTCTAGAGGATCCATCTCCTGATAGAGAAGAGATGGACCAGAGGTGCAGAATGAGAGGTGTTTTCATGTATGGCCACTATATTGCTTTGCTTGACTGTGCTTATTTGTTACAATTTTTGTGGGGTAGACAATGGAGTGATGGTAATGCCACCCCCCAAAAAAATGGCATCAAGGAAGCATGCATTTATTTATTCATTCATTCATCCATCCATCTATTTATTGGTTTGTTCACTTATTTATTTACCTACTTATCTACTTTTTTGTTTGTTTATTTTGCTTTTTGGAGGGCAACTGGGGTTAAGTGACTTGCCCAAAGTCACAGGGCTAGTAAGTATGTCAAGTATCTGAGGCTGGATTTGAACTCAGGTCCTCCTGACTCCAGGGCCAATGCGCCTAGCTGCCCCAAAGTACTGTTTGTTTTTTTGGAGGGGGGAAGGCAGGGCAATTGGGGTTAAGTGACTTGCCCAAAGTCACAGGGCTAGTAAGTATGTCAAGTGTCTGAGGCTGGATTTGAACTCAGGTCCTCCTGACTCCAGGGCCAATGCTCCTAGCTGCCCCAAAGTACTGTTTGTTTTTTTTGGAGGGGGGAAGGCAGGGCAATTGGGGTTAAGTGACTTGCCCAAGGTTCACGGCCGGTTTTTTTGTGTGGGTGTTAAGTGTCTGAGGCTGGAACCGATCCCAGGTCCTCCCGACTCCAGGGCTGGCCCTCTTACTCACTGTGGCACCTAGCTGCCCCTAAGAGATCTATCATTTTTTTTTTTTTTTTGCCTTTTGGAGGGCAATTGGAGTTAAGTAACTTGCCCAAGGTTACACGGCCAGTTTTTTTATGTGGGTGTTAAGTGTCTGAGGCTGTAACCGAACTTGGGTCCTCCTGACTCTGGGGCCAATGCTTTACTCACTGTACCACCTAGCCACCAATTTATTCTATTTTTAAAGGAAATAAGCTGGATATAAGTGCTCTTGGTTTCATATGCAACCCTCTTTTTCTGTTATATGTTCATATTTATTGGTGTTTGTCAAGTTCAAAATAGCAATTTCTTTAAAAAAAAAGAACATCTTCCATTAAAGCCCTCAGTCTTCTCTTCATTTACCTCAACCCCACTTTATATTTCAGGCAGCAGAAGTAATTTTCAGGAATGCTATTCATTTAGGAAGTACTCCCTTTCAATTCTATTTTATATTTCAATTATTTTATACTGTTCTACTTTCCTTGTCCGAACTTTCAAGTTCACTGAGTTGCAGCTTTCTACATGTAATTACCTAATAAATTTTGCTCTAACACTGAAATAAAAGTCAACATAAGGCAGCTCCATCAAGGGCCCTATCCAAGAACATCTACTTAAACTAGTAGGTCTCATTATAGTCTCATTCCATGAATCCAAACTGTCTAGTGTTTTCCTCTTTTTAAGCCTGGGCACCCACTGGCCATCTCACAAAACCTACTTCTCATTCTCACTCCTGTTCTTGATGTCTGGAAGCACTAAGGATCCAGATACACTTATCCCTCCTTTCTCTTCTGTGCTTTTTTTTGCTCCCTTACCTGACATGTGACAATCATGTGAGCTAAAGAGGAATGCAGAAGCAAAAGGAAGCCAGATCATCTCCCATTAACTCAGTATTGATTCAGGGTCAGAGCCAAATGCCTGCTACCTTCATTTGTGAGGTCATCTTTTAGTTTTCCACTGGTTTATATCATAATGGTTTTTCTGTTGTTTGTGTAATGCTCATCTCCAAGTTTCACAAAGTACCGTAGGTCCTGTCACAGTATCCCTGGCCAGAAAAGGCATTGTTCTTATTTTATGGATTAAGATACAGGTAAACAATGGTGCCATTACAGAGATTGCTTTAGGAATGTTGGGATATTGCATGAATCTCTTTTTAACTCTAATTTTAGTTACATTAGTATGAAAATTATAATGAGCTCTGTAAATATGCTGACTTTAATCACAAGATTGTGAATATAGCTGCTGTGATTAGCCTAAAAAACTAAAATAGCTCCTCCCAAGTGTTTTTATCATGGCATTTGCTTTACCCTTTAAAGATTACCTGTTGAATGAAATAATACAACCATATTGTTAGTGTGTACTTTGTGAATATCTTGGCTTATTATCATATGCAACAGTAATTACCACCTTAGGAAAATCCTGTGGTACAGGGACAACTCTACACAAATATTTTCAAACCGTTGTCCTGACCAGCATTTGATTGGCTTTTAGTGTCTTGGAATATTTTCCAAATGATAGATTGGGACCATAGGTTGGGCTTTAAAAGATAAACAGAAGAATTTATGTTTTTTCCAAGAAACAACAGGGAAGCCCTGGATTTTGTTGAATAGGAGAGTGACAGTCACTTTCACAGCCATGTATAGAATGGATTGTAGTTGAGAGAGACGAAGCAAGCGAACTAATGGGGAAACTGTTGGAATAATCCTAAGAGGTGATGGCCTGAACTAAAGTGGTGACTTTGTGAGTAGAGAGAATGGGTCAGATATAAATCTATGTGGGCAGGAAAGATGAGATTTGGCAGCTGATTGGATATATGAAGTGAAGGAGAGTGAGAAATCAAGTATGATATCATTGAGGAACCCAAGAGATGGAGGAATGGTGGTGCCTTTGACAGTGATAGGGACATTTGGAACAATGGTGTTTTTGTGGGGAAAGAGAATGAGTTGTGTTTTGAATCCAATATCTTTATTTTTATTTATTTATTTTCAAATGCTTTATTAACTTCTGATTTACATCATTCATTTCCGCCAGATTTTGAGTTACAGATTTTCTCCCCATTTTCTCCCCTGCCCACCACCCCAAAATAGCAATCCCACAGGATATCCCCTCCTCCAATCTGCTCTCTCCCATATTTTCTCCCATATTCCTTTCGACTTTTCCAGTGGATCTATAATGCTCCAGTGCCTGTATATTTTATTTCCCAATTACATGTAAAATAGTATTAATAATAGTATATATATATATATATATATATATATATATATATATTTTTTTCGTTATTTGATTTTAAAACTGTGAATTCCAGATTCATTCCTTTCCTCCCTTGTCACCCACCCTTACTGGGAAGATAAGCAGTTCAGTATAGTGTACATGTGTGGTTAATGCAAAACAATAACATAGTAGATATATTGTAAAAGACTGACTATATTTCCCTCCTTCCTATCCCACCTCCCACTTGTTCTATTCTCTGCTTTGATCCTGTCCCTTTTCAAAAGTAGGTGCTTCCAACTCCCCTCCAGGAGGGTCTGCCCTCAGTTCCATCATCCCCCCTCTCATCCCCTTCCCCCCTACCCTCCTGGAGGGTGAGATACCCTATTTAGTATGTATTTCATTCCCTCCTCAAGCCAAATTCAATGGGAATAAGGTTGACCCATTATCTTTTGCCTTCCTATTCTTCCCCTCCATTGTAACCATTTTCCCTTGCCTCTTCTATATGAGATAGTTTACCCCATTCTGTCTCTCCCCATCTCCTCTCATTATATTCCTCTCACCTCTTAATTTTACCTTTTAAGTATCATCCCTTCCTGTTAAATTGGTCCTGTGCCCTCTATCTATGTATACCTGTAAACATATATACACACATTCACGTATTTATTCATATGCCCATATACCCTCATATATAGACATATATATATATATATATATAGACATATATATATATACATATATATATATATATTTCTAATCCCTTCAACTACTGAGAAAAGTTTCATAAGTTACAATGATTGTTTTTCCATGTAGTAATGTTAATAGTTCAACTTTGGTACGTTCCTTATGATTTCTTTTCCCTGTTTACCTTCTCATGCTTCTCTTGCTTCTTGTATCTTAATGTCAAATTTTCTATTCAACTCTGGTTTTTTCATCAAGAATGCTTGAAAGTCCTCTATTCCATGGAATGACCATATTTTCCCCTGAAACATGATACTCAGTTTTTCTGGGTAGGTGATTCATGGTTTTAATCCCAGCTCCTTTGCCCAGGACAGTTTGTTCAGTAATGTCAAATGCTGCAGAAAATTTAAGTACATTGAGAATAGAGAAAAGAAACATCACAATTGGCTTTAAGAGCTCATTGGAGAGTACCTACTGTGTACCTAGGCACATTTGGAGAGAGCAGTTTCTGTTGTGTGATGAGATTGGAAGCTAGATTACAAAGGGTTGAAGAAGCAGAGGAGAGAAGCACAAAGAGGAGAGGTGGTGGAAGCAGTTAAGTCTTAGGGTAACTCCCACGAGAGGGTTGATGGAGAAAAGAAAAAGAGACATAGAAAAGGATGGAAAGGTTTACTGAAGTTGTTTTTCCCCCCTAAGTATGTGGGAAATTTTAATAACATTTGAAGTCAGTAAGGGAGGAACCAGTAGAGTCAAGAGTGGTTGAATATTAAAAAGACAAGGGATAATTGACGGTTCAGTCTTCAGCACAATGTATGGAGAGACTGGCCTTGGCAAGGAGAAGGACCACCTCATTATATAACTGGGGAAAAGGAGGAGAATGGAAGATGATACCAAGGGATTTGAGATGAAGGGTGAAAGAGGGAGCTTACAATGAACATCTTATTTTTCTCAGTAAAGTAAGAGGCTTAGTCCTCAGGAAGGAGGAGGAGGAAGGTGGTGGTATGGGAGGTTTGAAGAGAAAAGAGAAAGTTTAGTGTTGTTAGGTAATCAGGGACTGTCTTTTGCCTCTTTTTTGTATCTCCAGCGCTTAGCACAATGCCTGGTACATAGTAGGTACTTAATAAATGTTTATTGAATGAAATGTTTGTTAATAAGTAATCAATTAGTGAAAAATAAAAGGATTGCCTTGCTGTAACTAGGGCTCATTTGAGGATGAATATATTTTAAATTGATGTTCAATCAGCATGGTTGTGTGAATCCCTCCAGCTCCATTCAGCAAGACACGAAAGGGTATTGAGGAGGTGAATGGTGGAAGGAACTCAGGGCAGTAGTCTAAAAAAAAATGGTATTAGAAATCAGGGTGATTGTATATAAGAAATATTTGAGGTGGAAGCTGTATAGGATTTGACAAAATTTGAATGTAAGGTGTAACACAGGAGAGAAGTAAAAAAAATGAAAAATTTTTAATCCTTGATCACTAGGACTATCTCCATTAATAGAAATAGCAAAGTCAAGAGAAAAAAATGGTCTTTGAAGAAAATAAATGATGAGTATCATCTTGTCCTTCTTGAGTATGAGATACTACTTTGACATATATCAACTATGTAGTAATGTCCAGTGAGTAGTTGATGTTGTAAAACTGGACTCAAGGGGTCAGTGCTGGAGATAATATATTTTTAAATATTGGGTGTGCCACTGAAATGCCTCCAGAGGAGATAGTTAACATTCTAGTGCCTTTATGTTGTTATTGGTTCTTTGTTCTCAAAGAGGACCAATGACATCCCAAGAATGATGACTTGCATGGGAATTGAATTTGAGTGAAGCAGAGCTTCCCAAAGTCATCAGCCTCACGCTCTCCTCCAGGGTCATAAGGAGTCCAGTGGCAAAACAATAGGTCATATTGACTGGTGAGGGATCACAAGTGGAGATAGGTGGAGAGTTATATCCCATTTCACAAACAGCCACTACAGGGAGAATGGCCCTGAAAAGAATTAAAGGATGGAGGCATTAGAGATCACAGTGACAATACACAGGGTTGCGGCGGCTAGGCGGCGCAGTGAATAGAGCACCAGCCCTGAAGTCAGGAGGACCTGAGTTCAAATGTGGCCTTAGACACTTAACACAGGAAAAGCTAGCCATGTGATCTTGGGCAAGTCACTTAACCCCAACTGTTCTCCAAAAAGAAAAAGTAAAAAAAAAAGATGTACAGGGTTCTTTTACTTTTTACTCAACCCTATTGATTCCATTTATATAATTAGTTAACCTAGCCTAATGATTTGCCACTTATATCTGTCCCTCTGTTTTTGTACCTCACACTTACCTTACTATTGACCTAGTTCAGACACTCATCACTCACCTCCCTAATGGGTTATTAAAGTCATCTAACTGTTCTCCTTACCTCTCTTCTCTCCTTTCTCTAATCCATCTTTCTTATACCTTCCAAAACAATTATCCTAAAGCACAGATCTACCTGTCATCTAACTGGTCAGATATCTTTAGTTGGCTCTCTGCTGTGTATAGGATGGAGTGCAGATTTCTTAGTCTGTCATATTCAGGGTATTTAAATTCTAAACTTTAATTTCATACTATCATTTCAGCTTTATTTAATTCTGTTCCTTTATATCTTATAAGTTGTGAACTCTATAGCTGTCCGTAATCTAGTACTACACTCTCCTGCCTCTTTGCTTTCCCTCAGATCCTCTGTGCCAGAAATTCATCCTCTTCCTATTTCTTTTTTATTTAAGATTTTATTAATATCTTTTGTTACTTTCATCGTAATTATCTCCTGTCCTTCCCCTTGCCCCTGCCCAAGAGAACCATCCTATATAACACATGGTATTTTTTATAGAGAGGAGATAATCAGCATAACTGAGAAGTACACAGAAAAGTCTGAAAACATGTACATTGTTCACAGACTGCAGTGTAACCTGTGGACCTCTGACCTTCGTGAAGGGGTGTGTTGGAGGTGTTTTCTCATATCTCTTTATTTGAGTCCTCCTTGAATTTTGTTACATTCACTTTTGAGTTTTGGTATGTAGTTGTTGCTTGCATTGCTATAGTTACTGTGTATATTGTTTTCTTATCTCTGCTTACTTAACTTTGTTATTTTATATAGATCTTTCCATGCTTCTCTGTTTTCACATCAATCATTTCTTGAAGCACAGTAATATTCCATTACATTTGTATACCACAGTTTGTTTAGCATTTCCCCAATTGACAGGCATCTTCTTTGTTATTAAAAAAAAAAGCATTGCTATATATATTTTGGTGTATATAGAGGCTTTTTTTATTATCAGTGACTTCCTTAGAGTATATGTCCAATAATAGTCTCTGCTGTTCAAAGGAACATTCTTGTATGGATGTTTTATGGACAAATGTCAGAGATTATCTGCATAATTCCAGATTGCTTTCCAAAATTATTATATCATTTTATAGCTTCACCAGTAATGTATTATTGTACCTGTCATTCTACATTTCCTCCAACATTGAGTATTATCATTTTTTATCTGGTTATCCAGTTTTCAGGATGTGAGATGGAACCTCAAAGTTATTTTGATTATTATTTCTCTTCTTATTAGTGATTTGGTACATTCTTTCATGTGATTGTGAATACTTTACAATTCTTCTTTTGAGAAATGTTTGTTCATGTCCTTTGACTACTTTATTATTGGGGCATGGCTATTAGTCATATGTATATACATATATACATATGTAGATACATAGATACATCATTTATTTCTTGAATGCCAAATCCTGATCAGAGAAATTTGACACAGATTTTTTTCCCCATTTGACCACTACACTTTTTATCCTAGGTGTATTCATTTTGTCTGTGCAGAATCCTTTACCTATTTCAGCCTCCTTCCTTCCTTCCTTCCTCCCTTCCTTCCTTCCTTCCTTCCTTCCTTCCTTCCTTCCTCCCTCCCTCCCTCCCTCCCTCCCTCCCATAGCTAGTAAGTATGTCAAGTATCTGACACCAGATTTGAACTCAGGTCCCCCTGACTTAAGGCCTGGTGCTCTCTTCACTGTGCCACCTAGCCACCCCGATCCTTTTCTTTCTTAAAGGTGCAGATCAGGTGTCACCTACTTAAGGAATCCTTCCATAATCCCACCTCTAACTCCCAAATGAAATTGACTAATCTTTTTTTTTTTTGCTAGCTTTTTATCTAGATCTCTTTGCCACCTCACTCACATTCCATCCTGTATTTATTTATCTGATTGTCATCCTCCCTGTTAGATTATAAGCTCCTGGAGGATCGTAACTATTTCTTTTTCCAGTTTTGTATTTCCATTTATCTAGCACAGTACTCTGCACTTAATAGAATTTTGTTTAATTCAGTTGGGCCAGAGTAACTGAATAAACCTTTATGTTCTTGGAATTACATTAGTTATTTTTACATTTTGTTCAATATGTGTATAGCCTTTTGGTATATAATTTTTTTTCAGTGTTGATCTGTGAGTGAAGTATAATATTTCTACAACATGGTGTTAAAATGCCTCTTTTATTTTGCTTTAGAACACTGGAACTATTTTGGAGCAGATGAGAACCTGGGCCCAGTGGCTGTGAGCATTAGAAGAGAAAAACCAGAAGAATTGAAAGAAAATGGACCACCATACAACTATCGAATAATATTCAGAACTAGTGAGGTAGGCTATGAATAAGAGAGGCTTGAGGCTTAAAAGGAGCTAATAATAATTAGAGGTGTTGTTGCATTGTAATTGAAGTTTTATCTAACATTTCATAGATATTTATATGTGATAATCAATTAGCTATTTCTAAATATTTGTGTCAAAACCTGTTAACATCATTCTTATGCCATATAGGTAGTATGTAGTATATCCACCCAATTTAATAATCAGTGATCCATAGAAATTGCATCTGTTGCTCTGCTCCTTCCCTCTTCACCATGTCTTCCTTCTAGCCGTGTACATACCTAAAACGTTAGACGATAGAATGAGAACCTGTTCATCATCAAAGACCCTGGCAAAACAACAACAACTTTTCATTTTTGTAGCACTTGTGAGATACCTACAGTCCATTTTCTTCTTTACAACCCTAGCAGATGGTTAGAACGAGAAGAGTATTTCCATATAGTTGAGGGAGCTAAAGCTCAGAGAGAATATGTCAAAGACAAGACTAGAATACAACTTTTCTGCTTCCAAGACTGAGTCTACTGTTACTATCAATTTGCACCCTCTGTATTGATGCCTTCCCTAATCACCCCAGCTAAACAATCTACTTTCTTTGAATTCATATGGCACAAAATTCATATCATTTGTATGGCATTTATTGTATAATATTCTGTTTATACAGTCTCTCTAACTTTTCTTTGTTTTATCATTGTCAGAAATTTCTAGCATGGAATTTTAGAATATCCTTTTTTACTTGGAGGACCAGAGAGCTATCATTTAAAAAAAAACAACAATTACACAGGTACTCAGTATATATTGAACATATAGGTACCCCATTAATGGATGATGAAAGAAGGAACAATGAAAGAAAGGAAGAAAAAGAAAAGCTATTGATTTTGGCTTTATATTTTGGGGTGGTACTGGTGTCGGGAAGACCTTAGTTCATACCCAGCCTTAGACATTTATTTAGCTGTAAAAGTCGCTTAACTTCTTAGTTTCTTCTTCTGTAAAATGGGAATAGTAATAGTACCTGCCTCCTCAATTGTTATGAAGCTCAAATGAGATAGTAATTATAAAGTGCTTAGCACTGTCTATAAGTACTATATACATGTTTACTATTATTATCATCATTATTATTAGCTTGACACAGTGCTTTAAGGCTTTAAAAAATGTTTTATATAGATTTAAACCTCTTGACAGCCATGTGACTCCTGGTATCATTACCCCATTTTACAGATGAGGAAACTGAGGCTCAGAGACTCATTCAGTTAAGTATCAGAGTCAGGTTTCTAAACCAGGTCTAATTTATTCTCTGCTATATTCCCTGCAATGGCTATTCCAAATCTCTTTTTTTTCTCCTCTGCCTTCTCCTTCCTCTAAACTCAGGACATCTCCTTACAACATACTAAGAAAATAAAGCTATTCACAATGAGTTCCATTTTCTCCTTTGCACAGTGCATGGTAGGCATTGAACAAATGCCTATTGATTTGATTAGATTAGATTCCTTCCATCACCCCACAAAAGGACAGTCTTTTCTTGCTTCTGCTTATTTTTGAGGCTCTTATTTTCTGTAATTCTTGCTATTCCCTTTCCTTCTCAATTCATAATTTGTTTGGAATGCCTTTGTGAATATGTTGGCCCTTGATCTCCCACAACCTCTTTAACTCTTTCTGAAGCTCCATTGGGTGGTACTCTGCTTCCATCAGATTCCTGGAGATTATTTTTAGAGCCACTTTGCTTAGCCTTTGATACTGGAATTAACAGTTCAAATGAAGTTCTTTGAACATAATTGTTTTTTGTTGAAGCTCTATTTTTATAATGAAATACTTCAAATTCAGCTTGTTGGGAGATGTAGACCAAATGTAGAAGAGCCACTCATAGAAACTTTGAACTGTAATTTTCGGTTTCCCAAGGATTAGCAATGGTTGAAAAACTCCAATTGGTCATATTGCATTGCTACAATCTTCAACAAATTGGGAAAGATTTAGGCAGGATGTTTGAGATCTCTCTTTACCATATAAACCTGTTATAAAAATGATGTCAGCTAAAGTTTGTGTTATTGTGACAAAGACGCACAATATAACAGTGTTTCAGATGAAAAATTCTCAGAGGAGTCAATTTATTCACTGTTGATTCATCTAACATTCTTCACTACTACTACCACTACTACTGCTAACAGCTACAATAATAATTACTAATGTTTATATAGTGCTTACTGTGTGCCAGGCACTGTGCTAAACATTTTAGAATTATTATCCCATTTGGTCTTCACAGCAACCCTTGGAGGTAGGTACTATTATTAACTCCATTTTACAGATAAGGAAACCAAGCAAACAGTGTAAGTGACTTTCCCAAGGTCACACAGCTAATACATGTCTGTGACTATATTTGAGCCTGGGTGCCCCTGACTTCAGCACATACTATGCCACCTAGAACATGTATCCTAAAGTATAGAGCCCCCCAAAAAAGAAAAAATGAAAGCATTAGCCTTTAAGACATTCTAGAAGATATCTGGAAGAAGTGCTTGAGTTGGGTCTTAATCCTAGAAATAATAGAGAGTCATGGAGTTTATTGAGCAAAGGAGTGATGTGGTCAGACTTGATAGCTTAGTGTGGAGGATCTATTGGAATGGGTAAAGACTTGAGGGAGCATGATAGATATGCAATCTGTTGCAGTAGTTTAGACAAATGATGGTGGACAGAGAAAGATATATATATATGAGAGATTCTGTGGAGAAATAATGTATAAGATATGGCAGCTGATGAGATGATGTGTAGGGTATGTGAGAGAGAGGAGTGAGGTTATAAAACTTGTGGCCTGGAAAGATGGTTGTTCCCTTGATTGTAATGGGGAAGTTCAGAAGAGGGGAATATTTTGGGGGAAAGAAGATTGCTCTTTTTAGTTGGACATGTTGAATTTGAGATGTTTACAGGGCATCCTGTTCGTAATGTCAAGAGGCATTTGGTTATGTGAGGGACTTGGGCTCAACAGAGAGACCAGAATTGAATAAATAGATTTGGAAATAATTTGCGTAGAGTTAATAACTATTTAATCTACCTTTTTATTTGTATGAAATCTCTGAGAATAAAAACTAGTAAGATTGTAAAAGTAGTTGGATTACTATCATAACTGTGTATTTGTAGGCCATTTAATGAAGAGGAAGAGTGAGTCCACATATACCTATCAGAGGCAATAAATAATACAAGTTACTTTTGTTATATCACTGTATTTATTTTCAAATCATTTCTCCATACATAATATTATTCTCTTTATGAACAATCTTATGAAGTAGTCAGTAGGGAGATTATTTTCCTGGTTTTATAGATGAAGGTCTATAGTAGAGTATCAATGATTCTTAGTCAAAACATGAATAAATGGCAGAGCTTCTTACTCTCAGGCTAGTGATCTTTCTACTAAGCCATCTCCCATATATTATCAGGGAGTCACAACACATTATTAGAAACAAATTTTTGTAGATGAGGAATCTGAGGTAATCAGAAGTTAAATGACATGGCCAAGATCCCACAGTTGGTGGGTGTCTGAGGCTTGATTTGAACTCAGGTCATCTGATTTCAGTTTCATGAAAGCCATTTTCACAGTGGAGCACAGAGAATTATTTGATTGCCTTTGTTCTCTGAAAGACATGGGCCTAATCATTAATAACACTTAATGACTTGGAAATTACCAAGAGCAAAAATAATTATATAAAAGAAGGGTCATTCTCTTCCCATAGACTTCATCTTTTGTGAAATTAACCGTGTTCCTGTTGCTCATGATGCGCCTAATGAAATACTAGGTTAGTTTCTAAATAGAGAATATTTATGGCCTCAGTTCCCATGGTCTATTACAGAGTAAAAAGAGGAAAGATTATAATAACTGAGTTATTCTGCTATTCCTATATGAAAAAAAGGATCTATTTTTGTGACAATTAGATATTAAATAGTAAGAACAAAGTTTTTCACATCATCAGCACTGTGTGAAAAATTACATGCAAATGAAAGAGGAAATATGCTAATCAGATGTGCTCACTACAAATAGCACAAGTCTCTTCCTCATGTACGAAGATTAATATAAGCCAGCATATTGATTTTATCTTTTCCAAAGTCTTTTTATCTCCTCCATAGGCAATATTTAACTTAGATTAACAACTAGTGGTACATGACATTTCCTGGGAATTAAGACTCCATTAGGATTTATGTCTGAGGAGCATTAACTCTACCTGAGCTTGTTGTTAATACATAGGAATTTCCCTTTGACTCTTTTGTTAAATTAAATGCACATTCCGTCTGAAGAGAAAGAAGGTCCTTTTAAGAAAAAGGGGAAGGACAGAAGGGGTTTATATTTGAGGGTTGTGCTACTAACTTGTTCTAATTAGATTAAAATTAATATCCTCTTAGTGAGCCAGCTTTGAATAAAGCTAACATGGCTTTATGTTTTACTTTTTTGGTTGATCACAATTCAGTGGAAACTTATTAAGTGCTGACTGTGTACAAAACATCAAACTGAGGGCTTGGGGAAAATACAAAATTTAGTTAAGCTTCAGTCCTTGCCCTCTTAGATGTCATGGTTCACAGGGAAAAATAAACATTATTGCATTACACAGTATTTTATCATTTGTTCGTTTGAGTTATAAAAGAAAATGCTTTGTGAATTTGATAGATAAAGTTGTTATCAGTGGGTGTACCCTAAGAAGAAAGGGGAGAAAGGGGAAAGATTAAGCAGAGATTAATAAAGAAGGTGAGATTTCTTTCGGGAATGCACCCAGGTGACTTTAAATAGAATTTTTATTCAGCAAGTAAGTGAAGTAGGGTGTTCCAGATATAATGAATCCTGTGAGCAAAGATGAGGAGGCATAAAAGCTCAGGCTGTGTGTTTCTAGGGAGCTGGAAGTAGCCTACTTTGGCTCGAGTACAATATTTGTTGTGGGGGAAGGGATAATATAAGTTTGATAATTTAGAATGCTACCTGATTGTGGTGCGCTATAAATGCCACAGAGGTTTGAGACTCAATAAACAATAGTCAGCCATTAGTTTTTTTTAAATTTAGTAAAATACTAAATTATATTTTATTCCCACCATATACCTAGATACCCCATTTTGTGTTGTTTTGACTGTCATTTAAATATTTGCTCTATTCATTCATAAATATTAACATAGCCTTTTCTTTTATTCAATCTCTTTAATTCTTCTCCTCTTCTTTATTTAACCTGTCTAAAATTATCCATCTCTCCCTAAACCTACAGCTGTATAACTTAGTTAAGATCACAAATTATGTAATAAAAATCATTTGAGGTATGACAGTATGTGGGACAGGCCTTACCAGAATATATTTCTTTCTTCCAGCTCCTGACATTAAGAGGTGCTGTGCTAGAAGATGCCATCCCTTCAACTGCAAAGCATTGTACAGCTCGAGGACTGCCCTTGAAGGAAGTGCTTGAGCATGTGATTCCTGAGCTCAATGTTCAGTGTCTGAGGTTGGCCTTTAACACCCCCAAGGTCACAGAGCAACTCATGAAACTAGATGAACAAGGGGTAAGTGAAATTCTGGAAAATAGTGTTTCTTTAATATTAGTAGAAATAATTTGTTATTATTAATATATTTAAGGTATGTCATTCCTTCTAGGAAAGATGGAAGAGACTAGTAAATATAATAAACAGAGTTGTTATCCTGAGCCTCAGGGAATGGTATTAATTAAATGTAAAGTCCCCTAGGGACATCCAGTAAATATGGAACTTAGGTGAGCTAAAAGCTTGAATTCAGTGGAACCTGTACAGTATATATAATATATGAAGCCAGAAAAGAAACCATTGGGTTTGGGTGCTGCTAGGCCAGTTGCTAGGAATTATATCAACTGTCCACATATCAAGAGAGGCCTAGAAAGAAGCTGACTAGAACTTGAAGTAAATACAAAGACTTTAAAGTTAGGCCCAGTCTTAATCCTCAGATGGTGAGAATCATCAAGTCTGGAATTAGAGGACATCCAGATTTCTGTACCTTCAGTTCTATCTTTTGTGTTATTTTATTTTACTCCTAGATACTGTTAATGTCCCTCATAAGTAACTTGGTCTGCTTTTGTGTTTGTTTTTCCTTAGGTAAACTAAAAGGAAGTAGTGCTTATATGGTGGGAATAATGCTAGATCAGAAGCCAAATGGACCTCAGGTTTTTTATTTTAAACTTAAAATACTAAAACTTATATACAATAAGAAAAGGAAAAAAATCCACACTGTCATGTGCACAGCAGAACATGAGAGGATTCAAAGTATACAGGAATAAATTTCTATTTCAAGAAAGCCTATATAATGAATGCTATGCATTGTGTTCAGAGCTGTCCATCTTTTCTTCTCTTCCTTGTAAGCTGTCTTTTATTCTCTACTGTGTACTGTTTACTTTGTTCTTTTTTTACCCTTCCTCTCCACCATCTTCCCAGAATCCTCTCCTTGACTTTGTACTATGTGACTTTGGCCAAATAAGTAAGTCTCTCAAGCTGTTTCCTCAACCTCATCTGTAAAGTGAAAGTAGATGATCTCTGGGGCCCCTTCCAGTTCTAAGCCCTAGGATCCTCTCTTTTTTAATTTCTGGCTCATGTGGTAGCAAAAGCAGAAACAAAGAGAAACAAAGCCCTGCCTCCATTCTAGACTTACCTTATGGCTCAGTTCTGTTAGAGAGTGAGGAAAACGTCAGGTAACATGGTATGGGATTTGGCTGTGAGCACCATCCTTCTTCTGCTAGGGATACTTATTTTATGAGAATCCTTGCTGCTGCAAGGCAATCTGATGCCTATTAGAACTTTTTAAAGTTATTTGGAACCAAAATGTTTTGTTGCAGACAACACTGGAAGTTACTTTGAACTTTCTTTTAGATTAGTAGGTGCTTAATAAATGCTTATTGATTGATGATTGAATCATACATGCACAGTTATTCATTTTCTTTCCCTTTTACTCTATGTGAATTCCTAACAGGAATATGAACTCCCTTGTGCCACATAATTCATAGAATTTCTTCAGCTGTGGGGAACCTTGTTGACAGCCCAGTTTGTTATGGGTGATGGCAATCAGGGATAGCATGGATAAATGTTACTTCATTATTTCATCTGATCTCTAATCATAGTAGATGTGGGTACTTCCTCCAAAGGTGGTCTTTATCACCCATCCCTATGTTCTCATTTCTTCCTTAAAATCAGGGCCACCCAGTTTGCTTGTGGACTTCCTCTTGATCACTTGCTCTTATGTTGATTCCAGGCCAGCATATGTGTCTTCTGTTTTTATTTCTTGCTTTTAATATGTGGTTAGCCACCTTTTTTCCTGCTAATATATCTCCTGGCTGATATATTTTATACTCCTTTGTATAACATGTGATTCATTGTTCCTGCTATATTATAGGCTATCTACACCTGCCATGTATCTCTTCATGGTGCTTTAGTAGACCTATAATTTTGATTTCTTAGACACTGTTCACCCCCCAAACTTCGTTAATGGAGGAATATAGAATTTCCTTTTCAGGAGAAGCATGAGGTCATTTTAAGTGCTGTGCTATTTTTTTCCTAAACATAAATCTACCCCTTTTTTTTTTCCTGTTCAGTTGAGAGCCAAGTTCATTTCCTGTTTCCATCATCTATCCAAGATATGTGTACTGATGGATCAGTTTAATGTACTGTCTGTCCTTTAGCATATCATGGTCTGGACAGTGGGCAGTCTTTTCCTTGTATTCTCCAGTGTAGATCGTTAGGCCAAACTCCTCTGAGAGATCTTGGATCTCATTTAGTAGGCCCTGTAGTGATTCATGGCTTAATAAAGGAAGCAAAATGCAATCCACTAAGGGAACTTTTTCAGAACCTTATTGCCATCAATAAGGCATTGCTGTACTATTTGGACTTTCTGCTAGATGGTTCTTAGGATAGTGGCAAACACATGTGACATATGTACAATTGTCTGTTATGCCTTGCTTAATATTAATAGCCTAAGCGTCATCAAACAAAGCTCTCTCTTTTGTTGATCCTATTATTTACTAGGTAATCTTGTATAAATACTGTATGCATAGAAGACATTGTAAGGAGAGACATTAAAGCAACCATTTTGCTCTGTTGGATCTGATTTTTTATTTTAATAGCCAACAAACAATAAGCACCGCAAGATCTTTTATCTCGGTAGCTTTCAGTCAATTATGTGATGGTCGTTTTGAAGATATGATTTGTAAAACCCTGGTTTTCCTTTCCCTCATTTTTATCAATGATGCTCTTGACAGATTCTTCACGTAGCAATGTAAGGGAACAACCGGTTCTAACTTAACCTCTGACCTTTACCTTTATGCCCTTGAACTAGACACTTAACATCCCTGCATCTCAGTTTCCTTATCTGTAAGAAAAGGGGATTAAACTAGTTTACATCTGATACCCTTTCCAGCTCTAGATCTAGAATCTGAAATGCTTGTAGAGGTGAGAAAGATTTAGCATCTTTGATTTTTTTTCTAGTTATTTGGTGTTTTTGCTCTCAAATATCTCAAGAATCTAAATCCCTCAATGCCCTTAAAATTGTATTACCTTTATCATGGGTTTTCACGGGTTATACTTAAACATTTTATCTAACTAATTTTCTTTGTTTTCTTTGGTAATATTTTCTTTCACTTTCTCATGCAACACATTAGAAACTAAAATATTTGAATACGGTGATAGTACCACTTTTATAAATGAGAAGTTTTGATGGCTCTTAACCATTTTTGTTTTTTTTATCATTCCCCCTTTAATTTTGTGTCTCAAATATTTCTGAGTAATATGAATCCATTGGGTCTTTGAACATGCTCTTTTGGTAAAATTCAGTTTTTACTTAACCATTTTTACTGTTTCATAATGTGGTGCTGTTCATAATCTTCTAACATCCTTCTCCATAAAATACAACAAATGAGATTATATTCTAAACCCTGACCAAGATAATGAATTGAAGTTGTTTTTAGGCATTTTTAGCCTCCTTATTTTGAGGAAATTTTCTGTGATGTTTGTTATTTTTCATGTCTAGTGCCTTCTCACTCAGAAAGAATTCATATAGGTATGAGATTTCTATGTAGTGTACGATCCATTGGCCTCTTTGCTTTCTTAATCCAGTCATGAATTCCAACCACATTTTATGTTTGCAAAGGAATCATTTAGTAATTGTGTGTGTGTGTGTGTGTCTGTATACCTGCATGTATTTAAATATAATTTTAAAAGTGTTAGAATTTTTTTGCTTTATATTCTATGTAGCACTTCTTTCCATATGTGCTGAATGTATATTCATGGTAGTTCTTTTTCAAATATTTACAATTAATATTTTTTAGTTAAGGTAATATTTATAGGTAGTCTTGAAACTTTGTGACCTCTGCCCCCTTTCCTGTTACTCTCACCATCCACTGTAGAAGTAGAAAGAAGACATGTAGCACTGATGAATTTTTGTATTTCTCTTTTTTTTCAGAGGTTACCAAAGCCAAAGAATTTATTGTGTAGCAATAAGCTTGCTATTCTTAGCTTGGTGAGCTTTTCTGTACTTAGCTAGGCAAGACCTCAGAAAGTAGAAGTGGGGGCGGCTAGGTGGCACAGTGAATAGACCACTGGCCCTGGATTCAGGAGGACTTGAGTTCAAATCTGGCCTCAGACACTTAACACTTACTAGCCGTGTGACCTTGGGCAAATCATTTAACTCCAATTGCCCTGACTTCCCCCCTCCAAAAAGCAAAAAAAAAAAAAAAGAAAAAGAAAAAAAAGAAAGTAGAAGCCATTTAACACTGGGACTACACTTAAAACCATTCCAATATAGGGGTTGAGGAGGTGGGGATTTGCTAGACATTGTATTCTTCTTTCATAGCCTTCTAAAATCCAGTTATTTGCATATCAGAACAAGGCTTTGGAATGCTAAATTATGGAAAATAGGTGAATTATAATTGATAAATAATGCCAGCCAGTAATTCCATCTAACTTGATATGTTTTCATTGGAATAGAAGGATTTTTTTTTACCTGTAAGTTTGTTATGGGAAAAGAAATACCCTCTATTTGTTTGTTACTTGTTTACATAAAAGCTCATCTAAATTTAATTGTATAATCAGTAGGGGATTTGTCTTATATTATATCTCTTCTAGTTTAAAAACATCAAAAATTCATTTTTAAAAATCAATCTGTTGTATCAATCCTTTACCTGCCTCCTTTGGTAGTTATTATTTTTAAGTCTAATTGTGCTGATCCTGGCTTTATTGTGGGTAGTGCATAAACGAGTAGCAGAATTTTTTAAAAATTCAAATGTTGATGCTCTTAAAAAAAAGGGAAATCTGTCCATTATTGAATATCATTTTGTGAACAATTGGATATTTGGATATACTAATACCGTTTCTTTTATGTATAATCAATTAAATATAGTGTCACAAATTATATTCTGACACAAATATAGTGTCAGAAGACTTTACCTGGAACTTAGCAAGTGCTTAATAAATGTTTGCTGAAATATTACTAGACAATATATGAAAACATCCCCAAATTTTAGTGAAACCTTTCAATATGAGTCAGCAACATAAAATGGTAGTCCAAATATTAGTATGCTCGTAGACTTCAGTATTAGAAGCATTATGTCCAGAATCACAAAGATTATAATGCCACTCTAATTTTGTTGTTCAGTTGTTTAGTCTTGTCCAACTCTGTGACCCTATTTGGGATTTTCTTGGCAAAGATACTGGAATGGTTTGCCATTTCCTTTTCCAGCTCATTTTATATATGAGGAAACTGAGGCAAAGAGGGTTAAGTGATTTGCCCATGGTAATGGAGCCAGATTTGAGTTTAGGAAGATGAGTCTTACAGACTTCAGGCTCAGCACTTTTTATCTACTGTACTACCTAGCTGCCCAACCAATCTGCTTAGACCATTTCAACTTAGTGTTCATTACTTATCTTCTCCATTCAAGGAACTGTGCTACCTATAGAGGATGCAAAACCAAAATCAGAATAGTCCCTGCCTTCAGGGAATTTATATTCTATTGAATAGGTCTCATTTTTTCATCTGAGATATTATATTAAATTCTAAGCACTTTATATAAGAATACATATTAAAAAATGGGAACCCAGCCAAAGGAAGAGTGGCCAGGATGTTATAGAGGCTTGAAATCTTGCTATTTGAAAATAACGCAAATGTTTAGCTGGAGGAAAAGAGGACGCTGGATGGGTGCATTATTGTTGTCTTCAAACCTTTAGGGAATATCATAAATTCCAATGACTCCTTATCATCTCCAGAATCAAATATAAAGTCCTCTGTTTGGCATTCAAAACCCTTCATAACCTGGCTCCCTTCTTTGGTTACAGTCTTCGTCTTTACTCCTCTCCATTTTTTCTACCTCTGATTTAGTGACATTAACCTCCTTGCCATCTATTTAGTTTTCAACATCAGATGACAAGACAGTCACCAGCTGCATAGTTTCAGAATGAAACAAGTCCCATGGCATCAAAGCTATATCCTCTTGGCCCTCCTGTTCTACCAGTCTAGTCATTAATGAAACAGAAAGAAAGCAGAATTGCTAAGCAGCAGTACACTGAACTGACCTGAGTCAGGGCAGGAAGGTTTTATATTATGGGATAAACAGATGCTTTGAAAATTAATAGAACAGCCTCAGGCAGTGAGGTATAGAGGCTCAGCTTGTACAAAAATGGGAAAGCTCAATTTTTAAAATGCCACAAACCCCATTTTTTGCATTGTACTTTGCCTCCTTTGTCTTATCTACTACTCCTAGAGGTTAAATCAAGCCTATATAGACCAGTATTGCTAACCAGTAAGAAAGCAGCCCAAACATTTAGCAAAGTTTTCTTACTATCAAGTCATGATATGGGTAGGATTCAGTATAAATTAGAGAAAAGAATTCCAGATGATGAATCTAAAAAGTGTGCCATCCTGGAGCAGAATAGCCTATAGAGATAGGGGTGTGTGTATGTGTGTGTGTGTGTGTGTGTGTGTGTGTGTGTGTGTGTGTGTGTGTTTGTACACATGCACACACATGCACTCTGAGAGGAAAGAACTACCTTTGATTTTAAGATTGATAATAGTTAGGGACTATCAATATATATTGATATCTTTAAGGGGGCTGAAGCATCTTTTGGGGCTCAAGGTTTTGTGCACTCCTTGGTCTTTCCAATTGCTTGTTTCAGTTTTCCGGAATAGCCATTTTTCAGAGTGAAATGGAGAGGGGTTCTACTTTATTGGGTAAGTGGGGCAAAGTTTGCCATGGATGCCCCCTCCCTAGCCTAACATTCTTCACAGTTCGGCCTCAGTTTTTTCCAGCTCTACTTCACATTTTCTCTGTTGAATGGGCTGCTTTCTATTCCCCAGCGATCATCATAGCTACTTCTTGAGTCCATGTTTTCCCAGGGATGCATCCCCCCATAGAGGTCAAGTATCCTGTATGTACATAGCTGTGTATGTCATATCCCTTCAATAGCACATGAGGGTAGGGGCTATTTTTCATTTTTTCTTTGCAACAATACACTTTAACCCAGGGTCAAGTAGATTGTCAATAAATATTGGATGTTGGATGCTTAAAACGCAGCTTTTTCTTCATCTCTACCTACTAAAATTCTTCTTATCCTTTAAGTCTCAGTTTGAATAGTATCTCTTCCACAAAGCCTTCCCTCTGCTCCCCTAGTTACCTATTCCTTTTTTATCATTAGACCTTTTGTTCTGTATCTCTCTCTTTCCCCCATCATACTCTTTACCCTGTATTATTAGACTTTTCTTTGCACGTTTTTTTTTTTTTTTTGCTTTTTGGAGGGCAATTGGGGTTAAGTGACTTGCCCAAAGTCCCACGGCTAGTAATTATGTCAAGTGTCTGATTTCTGACTCCGGGGCCGGTGTTCTATTCACTGCGCCACCTACCTGCCCCACATATTTCACCTTTATTAGACTGTAATGTCCTTGAGGCCCAGACTTCAACATGTTTCAGTTTTATATTCTTAGCATCTCTGTAAATGCTTTGGATAAAGAAAGTTCTCAGCAGACATTTATTGAATTTAAGTGAGCACACAGTATGTGGTAGGAGAAAATGTGGGAAGCAAAATGCAGTTATAGGTTCAGGGCTGCATGTAACAATATGTATTAAAGAGTTTTAGATGGAGAAAGGGGCAAGCTAAAATGGATAGTGGAGGAGCCTAACGGGAAAAGGGCTACTTTTAAAATAATCGATAAATTTTATTAAACTTATATTTCCTCAACTAAAATATAAATAAAATTCATTTGATAAATAATTTTTTTGCCTTATTTTTTTTTTGGAGGGGGGAAGTCAGGGCAATTGGGGTTAAGTGACTTGCCCAAGGTCACATGGCTAGTAAATGTTAAGTGTTCAAGGCTGGATTTGAACTCAGTTCCTCCTGACTTCAAGGCTGGTGCTCTTTTCACTGTGCCATGTAGCTGCCCCTTGATAAATAATTAAAGTAGAATTTACCAATTTCCAAAATAGAAAATTAGTTAATCCTATCTTTATTATGAAATGTTATCATATAGGCAGGGATGATTTCCACCAAATGTTACTGTATAGAAAAATTTAAAAAATCTCTGAGGCCATAATTAAATGATAATGCTGTACTTAGACTATGAAAACAAAACTGTAAGGATTGCTTTACTAGACTAGCCTTCACCAAGGACTTTCTTTGATGCTTCATTTGACATGGAGGAAACTCTTATTTTGGAATACTCTGCCAAAGGAATTCAAGATCCAGAAGTTTCTGTTAGCTTTGAAAACCTATAAATATTGACCCAATGATGGAGGTATTTGTGACCAAAATATTGCACATGGGGTGGTAAATTTTTTGTTGGTGTTTTTTTTTGTTTGTTTTTTTTAAAGCAATCTGGGTTAAGTAACTTGCTCAAGGTTACACGGCCAGTTATTTCTGGGTGTGGTGCTAAGTATCTGAGCCCGGATTTAATCCAGGTCATCCCGACACTGGGGCCGGTGCTCTTACTCGCTGTGCTACCTGGCCGCCCTGGTGGTTTTTGTTTGTTTGTTTGTTTGTTTTTGTTCTTTTGGTCTACAACAAATGAAAACCATTTACTAAAGTGTGGAAGGTTATGCTTTGCATTAGTGGAGAGAATAAATGTCAAACTATACCAATATACCATTATACCAGATGATATCAGAGATTTTTCAAGTTTTAAGGCACAATGGAATAGTTCCATGATTTTTTGAGGGCTTTGTTTCTAACAGTAACACATGGAAAACACATGATTAGTTTCCTTTATATTACCAAGCAATAAACAGTTAAGTGTATAGTCATATAATTTGCCTTTATTTACAAATTATAGATCCTGTTGTCTGTGGATTTGTCTAATTTTAAATTTACAGTTTTGACTTTTACTTCCTTTTGGAGTAATGTTGTTTTATTTAAAATTTTGAGGCGGCTAGGTGGTGCAGTGAATAGATCACTGGCCCCGGAGTCAGAAGAACCTGCGTTAGGATCTGGCCTCAGACACTTAACACAAAATCTAGCTGTGTGACCTTGGGCAAGTCACTTAACCCCAATTGCCCTCCAAAAAGCAAAAAAAAATTTTTTTTAATTTTTTAAATTTTAAAATAATCAAATTTTCAGTTTAAAATAATATTTCTCTTTATTTTTCCTAAATGTGCCTCTTTGAGATTCAACAGGCACCCCTATTATAATGTCTGTGTTCCACGTGCCCTATGTTATTGACCCTTAATCATATCCTTTTTCAGCTTTTGAATCCTAATTTCTCGATTGAAGAATCCTGACAGTTTTAATTCATGTTTATATAGCAGCCATCTTCATCTCCTTGATTATTTTACATAGATTAGGAATAGAATTAGAAGGGATTTTAGAAATTGTAGACTTAGAGGTGAAAACTGCCTGAGAGGATCATCTGTCTAACCCTTTTATTTTATTGATAAAGAAAGTAGGGCTCAGAGAAATTACATGACTTGCCTAAGAATACACAGGCATTAAGGAATTTTTTTCCTTGACTTGACCAGGATCACATCTCTAGTATATGTCAAAAGCAGAACTTGATGCTGGCTCTCTCCATTCACTGTCATGCTACCTTTTCATTATTTTGTTTCAAATTTGCTTCCTTATAACACATAACATTTTTCTGAGAAGAGTCAATGCTGATTTTTTTTCTTTTTCCTGGAACATAATTGGCCTTTCAGAGCCCATTTGAATGTATCTTCTATACTAAAATTGTGCTAGGCACCATGGTGAACACACATTCCTTATATATATATATATATATATATCTTTGGAGTTATCATAGCATTTTTAATTGGAAGACTTGGATTTTAATCCTGCTAGTACTTTTATAATCTTACACAAATTACTAAAACCTGACCTCAAGATTCAGCTTAACACTATGTTTATTAGAGATTTACTTTAGGAAATTCAGATATGATTATTTTTTTCCACTTAAAGAAGGAAATTTGGAAGAAGATGCCATTAAATGAACCTCAATTTGGAATATTTTCTTTGGGTCATGCCAAAGTCTGAAAAAAAAATTTTTTTTAATATTATTTTACAGACATCCAAGTTAGATTTCTTCTGTTGAGATGTCCCTTTCTCCCTCAAATATATCTTCTATTAAAAGCAACTGCAGTTTTTCTAGGTGCTCCTGTTCAGGATAAATTGCCTAATAGACACATTTTTCCTTGTGACACTGAAATTGTTCAAGTCACCTTGTCACTTTCTTTGCAGGGTAATTCATCTAGAAGAATTGGTTTAGGGAGCTGTCATAAGTGTGAGGAGCACACCAGCATGAAATACTGTCGCTAAAATACTGGGATTTCTGTTGTATTTTAATTTTACTACGTGTGTATATATGTTTTTAAAATTATGTGAAATAAAAAAACTCTCAAAAATAACTAAATATCAAAATGAGGGAAATTAGAGTCAGTCAACAGTCATCAAACATTTATTAAGCACCTACCATGTGCCAGACACTGGTATGCTGTGGGAATTATTCAGTTAACATGAACAGACCTGCCAATAGAAATCTAGTCCAGTGAACTGGAAGTCTTAGAATGATTACATTGTTAGGCTAACCACAGCATGGAAAGGCTTTTCAGCAAGGATACAGCATTAATTCATTTGAGTTTGTCTTTCCTGTCTCTTTGTTGACCATTTTGGTGTACCATTCAGTTTGAGAGGGGAGCAGCCAACTTCTCCTTTTCTGGCTTTTGTACTTAAGGTATCATGAAGCTATATCAATGGTCAATCAAGTCTTGAGAATGGTTTCTGTACCTTTTAGGGGAAAAATGAACCCAACCTGCATAAGATAGGACTCTAGAAAGAAGAAGCCAGACTACGTGGCTGAGCCATAGGAAATACTGTTTTTGTCATAAATGCTGGTTATTCTATGTCCCCCTTTTGTGTACCTGCTATCCCATATGCCTGGTGTGCTTTTCCTTGCCTTTACCACACGGAACCTCTAGCTAATTTCAAGGCTCAGATGAGGTACCACCTCTTTCCAGAAACCTTTTCCTGATTCCTCCCAGCTAATAGTGCTCCTACCCCACCCCACCCCCCATCACTGGATAGTTATTTTGTTTATATTCTGCATGTAGTTTTATTTTATTTTTCCTGCATGTAGTTTTAGAGAAACTCATTCTATTCCATATAGTGTGACAGAAGTTCCTTCAGAGCAAGAATTCTAGCATTTTTGTTTTTATAACCTTCTAGTACATAGTAGGTGTGTGGCAATTGATTGCTTGAATGATAATCCTCAGATCTGATTGATTAAAGTTTTGTGGTTTCATACATCAGGAAGTATTTTATGATAAACAACAGAATTACTCCTGTTGCATGTCAGTTATGTGACTGAAGATAGCAGCTACTGAAAATACCTCATTTTTTTATTAAAGATATCTTCGATATATGTGTAGATCACTCACATTAAAAATTGATAGAATTTTACTCATTTTTGTAAGATTTTGAGTTCCAGATTTTTCTCCCTCCTTTCCCTCCCCTCTCTCCAAAACAGCAAGCAATCTGATATAGGTTATACATGTACAGTGATGAAATTTTAAAAAGCAGATTTGTAGCTCTAGAATTATTGAGGTCATCTCTGTCATTTTTTTTTTGTAGATCAGTTATTTTTTTCTATCTTCCCCACTTTTAAGTATCTTGAAAACCAATTTTTTTTTTTGTTCTTTTGAAATTGAATGTCCTCGGGGCAGCCAGGTAGCACAGTGAGTAAGAGCATCCGCTCCAGTGTCGGGATGACCTGGGGATCGAATCCGGGCTCAGATACTTAGTACCCACCCAGAAACACCTGGCCGTGTAACCTTGAGCAAGTTACTTAACCCCAATTGCTTAGAGGCAGCCAGGTGGCTCAGCAAGTAAGAGCACAGGCTCCAGTGTTGGGATGACCTGGATCAAATCCGGGCTCAGATACTTAGCACCACACCCAGAAATTTTTGTGTGGGTGTGGAGTATCTGAGGCCGGAACTGATCCCAGGTCTCCTGACTCTGGCGCTCTTACTCACTGTGCCACCTGGCTGCCTCTGTTCTTCCAATCTTTAATCTTAAACTGGTTATGCCTTGTCCTGCTGGTCTTCTCCACTTTGCAAGAGCAAGTATTTCCTAGTACACACAGGTTCAGAGCCTCTTTGGACTCTTCATTGTGATGATTGTTTTACTTAGATTAAGCTTCTGTAGGAAATGGTGATTTTTCTTTACTTTTGTACATTTCCCTTATTTTCCAGCATCAGTGGCATTTTGGACAAGACAATTGGAGGTGTTGTAATTGTATGCTGTGTTGCTTTCTTGTCTTTATCTTTTTTTTTCTTCTAATTTTGTTTTTTTAACCTTGGTCTACTAAAATGATAACCCTACTACATAGACAATTAATTTGGAAAGGATCCCCCAAGTCCCTAACTACTTGAGTAAGTAGTTACTTTCTGGTAATAGTTACTTTCTGTTTAAGATATGAGCGATATTGGTTTTGTGATAATGGTCAGTGCTTTTCACATCCATTACTTTCAGATTCTCTTCTTGAAGAAAGCATTCATATTTCCCAATAGATAAGTGGTCAAGAGGAATTGGAATGAACAGTTTTCAAAAAAGATCTGCTAGATATAAATAACTACATGAAAACACTGTCCAAACCACAAATCATATGAAAATGCAAATGAAAAAGAATGGTGTTTCACCTTCATGAAGCTTAGCAAAGATGACAACTAATTTATAGATTTTGTGTTAAATAAATAAAATTGCCAGGGGTTGAAGTCAGGTATTTCATAGAACCATACAAAAGGATGGAAAAGAGAATGGTACTTCCAGACCTCAAATTAAACTATGAAATCATCAAAACTTTTTGCTGCTTATTAAAAAATAGAAAAGTAGATTAATGAAACATAGTAGATATGCAAAAATAAGAAGCAGTTGAACTTAATAGCCTAGTATTAAATAAACTGATAAACATAAATTACTTGAGGAAGAGTTCTATATTGGAATTAATTTTCAAGCATGGAAGACAGCCATTGCAAAGACATAGTTGATGTGTGTTGTCTTTCATTCTCAAAGAGGACCTAATGACATCATTATTTTAGAGTGAAGTTACAATGTATCTGATTATGACTGATCAGATCAATATGAGCTCAAAAGGCTCTACCACAGGTCTAGTACAAATAGTCCATGTGAACATTTGGGTTGGATTCTTTTAATTTGCAAATCTCATGTTTCTTTTGAGCTACTTCAGTTCTGCTTTGCTCATAGAGCACACAACCCCTTCTCTGATGCGGGCATGCCATGCAGTGTAGTCCTGTGCCAATGTCTCACATGTCACACAATCAGCTCCAGAGTTCTTATGAGAGATCTTCAGAGTGTCCTTGTATCACTTCTTCTGACCACCATATGAATGCTTGCCCTGTGGCAACAATCCGTTTTGCAGTCAGAACCAATCTAGTCAACAAGCTTGCATGCCTAGTAAAAGAAGTGAATGACAGACTCATGGAAATAGAAAATGGAGCGCCATTTGTGAGGAAGTTTCAGCCAGTTTGGCCAAATCATAGAGTTTAGGAGTAGGGCATAAAGTATAGTAAACCTGGAAAGATAGGTTAGATCTAGGTTGAGAATGACTTTTAAAAAGTCAGAATGAGGAATTTATATTTTATCCTAGAAGCACTGAATTTTATAGAGCAAGGGACTGACATGCTCATATGTGTACTTAAGGAAAAAACCTTTGGGAGCAGTGTTGGAAATGGACTGAAGTGGGGAGACTTGAGGCAGGGAGACCGATTAGGAGGCTGTTGTAATAATATAGCTGAGAGGTAATGAGACCTTCAACCCAGGTGAGAACACATAAAGGGAGAAAAGAAATCAGATTTAGGAGATATTATGGAGGTAGAAACAGCGAGGTTTGGCAACTGCTGTCTGTAGTGAGGGAGGGTAAGGAGTCAAGGGTAATGTCAAGGTTACAAACCTGGGAGACTGGAGAACCCATACTGTCTTTGACACTACTGGAGATTTGGAAGAGATTAGGGTTTGGGGGAAAAGACAAAGAAGTCTGTTTTGGACGTGTAGTATTTGAGATACCTGTGGGACCTTAATTTGAAATTTTTAATATGCAGCTGGTCATGTGGGACTAAAACTCCAGGGGAGAATGGGGAATGATATAAAAATCTGAAAATCAACGCTTTTGTATTATAATTAAATCCATTGGGGCTAATGAGATCACCAAAAGACAGGGTATAGAAAGGAAGGAGGAGAGGACCCTGAAGAGAGCCTTATGGAAGTCCCATAGTCAGTAGGCATGAATGATATGGATGGTAATCTGGCAAAGAAGATTGAGGAAGAGGGGTTAATTGGATTGGATGAAAACTAGAAGATTAGTGTCACAGAAACTCAGAAAGAAGAAAATATGCAGGAGGAGAGAGGGTGGTGCCAAATTCAGTTAATAAATCAAGAAGAATGAGAACTGAGCAAAAGACCTTCAGATTTGGCAAGTGAATTCTGTGATAACTTTGGAGAGAGAAGTTTCATTTGAGATTTCAGAGGGTTGAGGGTGAGAGAGAAGAAGAAATGGAGCCAATGTGAAAGGACAGCTTTTTTTAGGATTTTCACTGAAATGACATCTAAGAGGATGGTAAGGTCTAATGAAGGGTGTATTTTAAGGAAGAGGGAAGACTTGAGCATGGAGGAAGGTACCAGGAGATAGCGAGAGGTTGAAAATTAAAGAGACAAGAGAGAATTGGAGTTGAGTTTGCTGGAGATGAGATGAAGAATACAAGTGGGGGCTTGACCTTGTTAAGGAGAAGGGGAGCTTCAGTACCAGAGACTGGGGGAAAAGAAGAGAGTGTAGGAATGATAGTTATCAAAGGGCTTTAAGACAAATAGAAGGAAAATGACAGAGCTCCATAAAGTAAAAGGCCAAGTCTTTTTTGTTTTCTTTTTGGAGGGGAGAAGGCAGGGCAATTGGGGTTAAGTGACTACCCAAGGTCACGTGGTTAGTAAGTGTTAAATGTCTGAGGCCAAACTTGAACTCAGGTTCTCCTGACTCTAGGGTCAGTGCTCTATTCAGGAAACCACCGAGCCACCCCAAAGGCCAAGTCTGCAGAGAGAGGAGAGAGGAAGAGCTACAGGAGGCTTGAGAGAAGAAAATCCTCTATAGGAGTGAGATGGGCAATCAATTAGGGAGGAATAAAAAGGTATAGAAGGAATTAACAAAAATGTGTATTTTTCAATGGATAAATTGTTAAAGGATATGAATAAACAGTTCTAAAAAGGATTGTAAATTATTAGCAACTGCATGAAAGATTGCTGCAAGTCAGAGAAATACAAATCAAAACTGCTTTGAAATTTCACCTCACTTTGAACAGATAGGTAAAATTACAAAAGAAGGAAATAATGTTACAGGTGCTATGGGAAGATAGGAGCACTAATATATTGTGGGTAGAGCTGCGAATAGGTTTTATGATTTTGGAAAGTAATTAGAATTACTCTCCACTCTCCCATCCCCCAGATGACTAAATACCACATCATATGATTCAGAGATCCTTCTTCTGGTCATATATATCAAGGAAGTCAGAAATAGAAAGGTCCCATATATACCACAATATTAATTTCAGTTTTTCATTTGCAAACAACTAAAAATTAATGGTTATCCATCAGTTGGATAGAGGTTAAACAAAGTGTGATAGTGAATTTTAATGGAATATTATTGTGCCTTAAATAACAATTATTATGAAGAATTCAGAGAATCATGGGGAAACAGATGAAATGTAAAGGACAATAAAACAAAGCTAAATACTAGATAATTACATTGACCAGTCTTGACTTGAATTTTAATGGAATATTATTGTGCCTTAAATAACAATTATTATGAAGAATTCAGAGAATCATGGGGAAACAGATGAAATGTAAAGGACAATAAAACAAAGCTAAATACTAGATAATTACATTGACCAGTCTTGACTTGAGATAAGAGTTGAGAAAATAAATTTTAGCCTCTTTCTTCAGAAGTGGGGGACCATGGCTGCTGAAAATTGTATATATTTTCAGAGAAGTGTGATTTGTTGGTTTTTCTGAACTGTTTTCTTTTAAAATATTTGTTACAAAGAAACACTTAGAGCTGGATAGGGAAAGGAGGAATTATTTTTAGAAATGAATGATCTATAAACAAAAGGCTTTAATAAAAAATAGCACAGGTTACAATTAGATACTTAAATTTTTAAAAAATGCTTGTTCTTTGACAAGTAATTATTTTATTTAAAAAACTTCATCTCTCCTTTGGGGGAAATAGAACTCAATCATTTGTGCTAATATTAAGCAACATATTGGTGCCACAACAATTTTGTCATTAAATATATGAGAAAATGAATCCTTTTCTATTTGGAAAGTGGAAAGTAGATGGTGAAATTGTTAAGAATGAATATTTCCTTTTATTTCAAGGTTCATTTTTGAAAAATGGGCTTTACTTTTGAAAAATCTATCACCTCCCCCAACATATCTCTCCTTCCCACCCAAAATTCTTATGGAGAGAAAACACACACACACACACACACACACACACACACACACACGGCGTGTGCACCTTTTGTTATAAAGCTGCTTTGTGTAACTTACCTGGAATCTCCCTACAGTGCCAGCATCTCTTCTAGTGATAAATACTTTGACATTCAGTCAGTTTTAATTTATTTTTCTTGTCATTTCAATAATACACTAAGATAACCACTGATATATTTGAAATTCACAGCGCTAGTAAATAAGACCTGTGCTACCTTTATTGGCTGTAAAAATTGAAAAAACAATGTGGAACTACTAAAAAAAAAAAGACTTAACTTTCATCAGCTATTTATTTTTGTGGAATTTTTTTCCCCCTAAGGAACTGGTTAAGTAAAAATACAAATGGGATAGAATGGGCTCTGTATTTATTCAAATACTTGGTATTGCCTGTTTTCACAGTTAAGCTATCAGTTGAAAGTGGGGATCATGTATTGTAAATCTGGACAGAGCACCGAAGAAGAGATGTACAACAATGAGTCAGCGGGCCCTGCTTTTGAAGAATTCCTCCAACTCTTAGGCGAACGAGTTCGTCTCAAGGGATTCGAGAAGTATCGTGCTCAACTTGATACTAAAAGTAAGAGATAGTTTGATTCCATAAACTTTAAGTGCATACTGTATGTAAAGCATAATGGAAGCCCTTGAAGAGGATGGAGATACAAATTTTAAATAATATGTGGCACCCAGCTTTCACAGATGATGCTATTATGTAATATACAAAAAGCACATAAAAAAAGTATGAACCAAGATGTGAGATCCAGGGGTATCGAGAGAGAAAGGTGTTACTAACTGTTGGTCCTTGGAAAAGGTTTTTCAGAGGAAGTCAAATTTGAGATTGGTTTTATAATTTAAAATTTTCCCTTTAAATATCTAAAAGAAATTCTAAAGAGAAGTGAAGGGGGGCTTTATGGGCATATGAAATGCTTTAGCAAAGGTATGGAAGCAGGAGAATGCATGTCAATAGTACAGTTTTACTGGAGTATGTAATATTTTAAAAATAATAGTAATAAAAATAATAAAGTGTGGGGAATCCTCAGATTGTGGTAGACCTTGAGTGACAAATGAGTTTGAATTTTACTCCCTAAGTAATAGACAGCCATTAAATGGTATTGAATAGAGAAATTACTTAGCAAAATATGCTTAAAGGTTCCCTGTGGTTTTATAGTCTAAAATATGCTTAAGCCCTCCCTTCTTTATGATTGGTTTATATGTATTTTATTGTATAAACATACTCATTGGATTTACCATTTAGATCAGGAAGTGCTAGGGGTTAGAGGGTCAAGAGCAAAAATCAGTTAGAGAACGGAATTTCCTCAACTCTCAAAAACTTGAGAGATCATCTAGTTCAGCTCTTATTTAAAAAACAAAATGTTAATATGCCTGTGGCTGTCAAAAGCAATATTTACTGAGTATGCAGTGGACAGCTGTACATGAATTGTCAAGAGAAAAGTACATAAAATGATGTAGTTGGTTATGGTTTGTTGAATTTGTAACCTTTAATTTCTCAATCCTGTTGCATCCCTATATAGTCAACTTTTACATTATTTTTTCTTTTTACTTCTTTGTATTCAAGTTTATTCTTTAGCCTTTTCCTTCCAAAAATTGTCATCAGAGAATTAAGAGAATTTTAGAAGAGGAAGGCACTGTAGTGGCCATCTAGTCTAACCCTTACTCCACAAGAAAATCCCACCCATCACTTAGCTTCTTCTGTAAAACCTCCATTGAGGGGAGTACTGTTGCCTTGTTAGGTAGTACATTTGTGGACTTGTTAATTGTTAGGAAGTTTTTCCTGACATCAAGCCTAAATTTTCCTCTTTGGTTCACTTCACCCACTTTTCTTTACTTTTCCCTTTAAGGAAAAACTGAATAAATCCATTCTGTCTTCCATAGGACACTTGAAGAAAATGACTGTGCCTACCACACCCAAATCTCCTCTTCTCCTATCTGCCCCATAGGACATGGATGCATTCCCTTTACCATCCTTGGTTTCCTTCCTCTCAGTCCTCTCTAGGTTGTCAGTGTCTTTTGCAAACTCTGACATCCAGAGATAAATATGATTTTCTATACCTGTTCTTAACCAGGACAGAGTACAGAGGGGCCATCACTTCTTTATTCCTTATTCCTCTCAATACATCCCAAGATCAAATTAGTATTTTTTTTTCTGTGCAGTTGCTTTCTATAATTTCGACCTTTCTGGATCTAAATAGGTAATCTTTTTCCTCTCTCCATCACATTTGTTTTAGAGTCCTTTTGATGGAACTCCTTAATACCTTCTTACTAACCTTGGTTTGGTGCACACCTATCACTATCCAGTAGTCTGTCACCTCTGTAATTTAAACTGGATGAAAAACCCATTTCCCATTCTCATACACCATCTTCTCAAGCTGTTCATTTCTCAGATCAATTTTCTCTTCTGCATCTCTTGACTCCAGTGATCTGCAGTGAGAAAACAACCTGTGCCCCTGTAGCCCTCAGTCTTTTGTCCATGACACTGCAATCTTTGGCAAAAAGTCTACTTTTCTTCTATCAGTCTCATGCGTTGCAATGCTTGTCTCCAGACAAAAGTAGAAGGCATCGGTTGCTGTCCATCTCGCCTCTGCTTCAATGAAAAGAATTCTTGCATTTATACTTCTCAATTTGCCAAGTGAGTGTATTGATTGAAAAATGGGGGCAATGAGGTCATTTTTCAACTGTTACTGCTCTACAGAGCAATGTTCTTGCCTAAAAAAAGGAATGAATGAAGATAAGTAAGTGTATGTGTTATATTTGCTGCTGCTGTCCATCCTCTTGCATTCAGCTCTTCGGTCTAATTATAAAATATTCACGCTAAAGGCCTTTGACCTGCCTTTCTTTGAATGGATCTTTGGAAGAGCCCATCTGCATTGCAGTCAAGAGTTATCTCACAGGCTTACTGTACAGGAAATTAAATAAGGACTTGAGTCATGAAAACAGAAAAGCATTCATAAACTCCACTGCAGGAAAGAATTTCCTGTTGCCATGGTTCTGTTGCCAACTTGCTAACCACATGCAAGAGAGTCTATTAAAAAACATAAATAGCCTAGCGTCTTCTTTATGACTTCAGTGTCTCATTTGTGCTTTATTTGTAGCTGATAAAGAAGTATAAATTCTTAAATACCTAAAAATGTCTTTCCACCTATATAAGTTACATTTGTCCTATCTTAATTACTGCCATATTTTCCTAGTTTTCCCTCAGTAGTACAAAATCATCACTCATGATAGAAATGCCGTGTGAAGATATTGAGAACTATAAAGGAAAAAGGAGTCTAAATGCTTATTGTCTAAGTAATTAGTAAATTAGTGAAGTGGTACATATGTATCTGCATGGATAAACACATATAGTCATATAGCCAATTCTTATGTAAGGTTATTGGAGAATTCAGTTGAATACACTAAACATTAGCCACTTATATAACGTGCTAGATATATTTCAGATGTTAGAATATATAGACGATTTTGAGTTCATCACAGTCCTCAAGGAGCTTACATTCTAAAAAAATGTAAGGGAGGGAGGGAGGGAGGGAGGGAGAGAGAGAGAGAGAGAGAGAGAGAGAGAGAGAGAGAGAGAGAGAGAGAGAGAGAGAGAGAGAGAGAGAGAGAGAGAGATTTCAGTAAAGAGAAAGCTATTAACTAAGAAAATTAGCAAATCAAGCTAGTAAAAATTATTTAAGTGTTTACTCTGACTTAGGCATTGTCTTAGCCCCTGGTGCAAATAAACATATGAGACATTCCTTCACTCTAAAAGAATTTACATTTTACTGGAAAATGGAAACATACTTGTGCTGTACTTTGAAGAAAAGCTAGGAATTTTTTCAAGCAGAGATGACGAGGGAATTAGTTTCAGACATGGGGCATCATTGTGTTAAAGTGTAGTTGGAATAAAATATCATACTTAGAAGAAAAAATTCATGCCCTTTCTCTGCCTCCTCCTCCTCTATGGAGGGAGGTAATAGGAAGTAAGATTGTAAAGGTAGATAGAAGCCTTATTGTGGAAGGCTGAAGCCTAAGGCTTTTATATGCTATCCTAGAAGCAGTAAGGGACCACTGAAGATTTGTGAGGGGTGAGTGATGTATGATTTTGTGGTTAACACTTTCTTACCTAAATGATTTGCCATGGAAAAAGAAATCAACAAAGATAGGCACATTTTTTGGCAAAATACAAGAAAATTTACCAGAGTTTCCTCTAAGAACCTAAAAAACTGAGTTATACACATTGTTGCATCTAAAGTAGAGGGAGAAGGGAGCACAGGATTGCCTTAATTGAATGAGGTGTCATGGTCCTACCTACGCTTTAGGTAAATCACTTTGATAGCTATGTATGGGATAGATTGGAATGGGCGGAAAGCATGAGATAGGGAGACTAATTAGAAGACTGTTGAACTACTGAAGTAATTATGGGGGTCAAATCTCATTCCTACTTACCAAATACTCCAAGAGTAGGTTTCTAGACAGTGAATGAGTTAGCAACTCACCTTTGAGTTAACATTTCTTACTGTTTCAGGGATGGGTGATTGTTAGGCTTTCAAGTTGGAAAGGCTTTCTATTCAAAGGACTTGGGCAGACTTAAAGTATGAAGTCCTATACTATTTGCTATCCCTTTCACCCTAGATCTGACACGCATGTTACTTTAAAGGAATCAAAAGAAAAAGAACTGTAATTTAGGCATGTATGAAAACCTAAAGACCAGTCTTCCAGATCTCCTCAGTCAGAGAATGCACCTCTGGATGGAGCCACACAAACAGGGAATTTGGCATCAATTTAATATGTTCTGAAGTAATCAGAAGTTAACTGTATTTGGTTTTAAATAAATTTATCTAGACTCCAAATAATTTCATTTCAATTTAAGAAAAGCTCATTTTCAAAATGTTGTTTAAGAATTTGACTAAGCCTTTTAAAATAAGTTTTGCCAAGGAATCAGCTTCCCTGAATTTTACCTTGGTCAGTAAAGGAGCGCTTTGACAAAGTGTTTGCCATGATGACATGGAAATGAACTAATTGATTTTAATGTTTCTTGGACAAAGTTCACTTTCTTTTAATAAAATCATAAGTTTAAAAATCCATCTTTACTCAAAATTTCTTTTTTGTAACAAAATGTGGTAACAATACTTGCATTCTCTGGCCTTAAACACGTAAAATTTCTACTTGATATATTAAAGAAAGAGTATTTTAAAATAGGTAGTGAGAGATCTTCATTTCTGTTATCTGTTGTGATGGTTAATTTGTTAAACTCTTGTATCTATTAATTTTCTGTATTGACCTGCTTACTCTACATATGTTGGAAATTTCAAGTCATTCAGTTTGTGAGAAATTTTTATGTCTAAAAATTACTGATAGGTGTTACCTAATCGAATACTGTGTGTGTGTGTGTTTTCTTTTTGGAAGTGGGGTAAGACAGGGCAATTGGGATTAAGTGACTTGTCCAAACTCACATGGCTAGTAAGTGGTAAGTGTCTGAGGTCACATTTGAACTCAGGTCCTCCTGAATCCAGGGCCAACTCCTGGGTCCCTAAGTCTACACTGCACTGGCCTCTCACTTTGTCCTTTGCATCTATGTGTTGATAATTCTGGAGACGGCCACAGCTGTTGGTAATCTGGAGTCCCTCAAGCGGTGGTTGGTCAGGCCTGCCCTGGGGCTACAACCTCTGGTTCCCCTGGGGCTGGGCTTGGCTTTCAGAATGCTGCGCTGGCAGATTCCTGCCAGCCTGCCGGGCTGTCCTCAGGGGGAGGTTAGCTTCTCTGTGTCATTTTGTGGCTCCAAAATTTGTTCAGAATCCCCTTTTACATGAATTGGAGGTGGTGGGAGCCTGAGCTGCTTGGAGGTCCTGTTTCTACTCCTCCATCTTGACTCCTCCCCCTCCATCTTTCTTAATACTGTTGAGAGTGAATCATCCTCAAAGTAACTCAAGCTTGAGACCTACGTCTAATTCATCGTAAACCAGTTCACTAGGTTTTATCATCTATTCCTCATTCTCTTGCACCCAGCCATGTGCAGTGTTTGCCAAGTCCTCTTCATTCTGCCTGCACACCATCCCTTGATGCAGACCATTTTTACTTTTCGCTTAGACTACTAGCCTTCTAGTTGGTTTTCCTGCCTCAAGTCTTTCCCCTCTACAAGCCATTCTCCATTTGGCTGCTGAAGTATTTTCCTAAAGCCCATGTCGACTCCCTTCTCAATATGCTCCAGAGGTTCCAGGATCAAATAGAAAATTCTCTGTTTGACTTTTAAAGCCCTCATAGCCTTGGCCCTTGCTACCTTCCCAAGTCTTCTTACACTTTACTCCCCTCCACACACTGGATGATCTTATGCCCCTGGCTTCCTGGCTTTCCTTCCCACAAGTTACTCCATCGTCACCTGAATCCAGGCATTCTCATTGACTGACCTCATGCTTGGAATTGTGTCCTGCTTCATCTGTACCTCCTGACTTTCTGGAGGTCTTAAATAAAATACTGTCTTTTTCAGTTTCCTTAATGCTAATGCTTTCCCTTTATTGATCATCTCCAATACATAATGCATATATCTTGTAAATAATTGTGTGTTGTCCTCAATTAGAGTGTGAGTTTCTTGATGGCAGGGACTTTTATCTATCTTTGTCTGCCCGTGGTTAGTATAATACCATATATACATACAAGACTCTTAGGAAATGCTTATGTTGAATTGGTATTCATCCCACAGATCCAGTAAGTTTTTAAAAAATCTTTTCCCCAGGGGCGGCCAGGTGGCTCAGTGAGTAAGAGCACTGGCTCCAGTGTCAGGATGACCTGGGGATCAAATCTGGGCTCAGATACTTAGCACCACACCCAGAAATAACTGGCCTTGTAACCTTGAGCAAGTTACTTAACCCCAATTGCTTTAAAAAAAAAAATCTTTTCCTTTCTACCTTCATAACTTCTCTCATGTAAGTTCCTTTTCACATAGCCATCACCATAGTACAGGCCCCCATTATCTCTAATCTGGACAGAAAAAGTCACTTTCTATCCAGTCTCCCTCAGGTCTTCTTTCTCTAATCTAGTTAGCTTGAACTGTTTTGCTTTCAATTTTTTATGTTAGATATTTGTGAGTTCTTTGATAAGCTAAGTTTAAAGGTTTTTTGTTTTGTTTTATTTTAAGTATAACTCTTTTGTAAAAGGTGACATAAAGGACCCAATTATATGTTTAGTTTTAGTTTTTTGTCTTTTGGAGGGCAATTGGGGTTAATAACTTGCCCAAGGTTACATGGCTAGTTTTTTGTGTGTGGGTGTTAAGTGTCTGAGGCCTGAACCGAACTCAGGTCCTCCTGACTCTGGGGCCAGTGCTTTACTCACTGTGCCACCTAGCCACCTCCCCCATCCCCCCCCCCCCCAATTATATTTTTAGTTATTTTTTTCCATTACCGTAGCTCAATAAAAGAATTTGTTCTGTACTGTTTGGATTCAGTCAAAGGGTGACATTTGAGGACCTAGAGACCCACGTGTGGCCTCGAGGCTGCAGGTTCCCCACACTTGTCTTATCTGATAACCCTGCACCCAAGAAACCTAGGAAAAGATATATTTCTTCCTAGCTTTGGAAATACAGACTTTGAGTAAACCCTGTCTGTAGAGATCCTTTGTCATTTACAGTCATGACCAAACAGGGCAACCAGATTTGGCTCCTTCCTCAGCACTGAATGATTTCCAGAACAGGATATCTGGTGTTGTTCCCAATCGTGGCATTACATTTTCTAGTTTGTTTTTGAATATCATCTTCTTTGGCTACTTCCAAGAAGGGAATGCAGGTACCCTTAACCTGGTATCAATGAAAATTTTCATTTTATTTATGTATGTGTGTATCTGTGTGTGTGTATTTGATCATTGTATTTTACTTGATTTCTCTTATTCTCTGTATTTCATGCATTAAAAACGTTCTGCAGAGTCCATAAGCTTCACCTGTTTTCCAAAGAGTTTATGACCCAAAAAAGGTTAAGAACTCCCTACTAAGGTTTTTCTGATCTGTCAGTTCCTTCCTTATATTAGGCAGATTAGGCTTAATTAGACTAGGTAGATTTTCTTTCCCTTTGCTCTAACTGCCAAAACAAAAGTTTTTCTGGCAAACAGGAATCCAGATAATTCTGTCTCCAAGAGAGTCCCATTAATCAACATCAAGTTTAAGTATGACTACTGCTAATTCTGATGTTCTTTCTGTATGATATCTAGCAGGGGTATTCCCCACCCAAGTCATTACTCCTACTTGTTCTAAACACTCAGTTTCTCAAGAATTGTCACATGACTAAATTGCAACTCAATGAGATTACTCCTCATACCTTTGTCTATAACCAACCCCACATGGGATAGAAATTTGAGAAATGAGGAACAGAAAGTGTTAATATTGTATTTTCAGTTGATTTGTTCATTTCTCTGCTGAAGGATTTTTAACAGTTAAGCATTAGGAAACATCAATCAGCTAGGAATGATAATAATTCATTCTCTGTTTAAAAATAATTAAAACAAAAACCATCTGCCAGCTACTACTAAAATATGTGTGTGTATGTATGTATGTATAGATGTATATGTGTGTGTGTATTTTGATACCAGGAAGTAGAATATCATAATATATATTAGATATATAAATAGAATATCATTATATACACACACACACACACACACACACACACACACACACACACACACCTCTACACATTTTGTTTTCCACCCCTAAATTATCTAAGTTCAAAGCTATTTAGGCCTGGTTAAAAGCAAAAGCATTAATCAGTATCTGAAACTGTTCCTATGAATGAGTGAAAAAGCATTTGCTATGTACTACACCCTGTGTGATATGTTGGGAATATAAATTTAAAAAGCAAGATAGTTCTTGGCCTTCAAGAAGCTTCCCTTCTAATAGGCAAAGACAACAATATCTTCATACTGCATTCCTCTATGCAATATATTTAAAAATCAGCAGCTGCACACATCTGGATCTCCTCAAAGAAGCTGAGGGTATTATCTCTATCATTCATCTGTCCCTGTAGTCTTTCCCTACCTAATGACCCCTGCCTTCCTGCCAATAGATGTGATCAAATCTATCTTCCCTGTAACTTATATTTGACTTTCTATCCCCTTCCATCCTAAACCTTTTCTCTCTTTCCTTAAGAATAACTATAATTACTTACTGCTTTTTTGTTCCCTTGCCCAGCCAATTCTCCATAGTCTACTGTTTGATCTCACCATTTGGCTGAAGCTCCTCTCTCTGAGGCCACTATGTCCTTTTAAAAAATTGTTATTAAAGGGGAGGCCAGGTGGCTCAGCGAGTAAGAGCACCAGCTCCAGTGTCGGGATGACCTGGGGATCAAATCCGGGCTCTGACACTTAGCATCACACCCAGAAATAACTGACCATGTTACTTAACCCCGATTGCTCATAAAAAAAATTGTTATTAATAGCTATTTTTCTTTTTGTTATATCACATGAATTTCCAAATTTGTCTATCCTGTCCAGGGAGTCTTCCTTTGTAAGTAAGATTTTAACAAGAAGGACAAAAAGCAATTTTTCGTTTTTGTTTTTATGTTACCTCCACCATTAGACTGAGAGTTCTTTGAGAGCAGAAACTGTCTTCTGCCTTTCTTTGTATACCCAGTGCTTAGAGTAGTGCCTGGCATATAGTTGGCACTTAATAAAAGCTTATTTGCTGACTGAATAACACTGACAACTTCTGACAACGCATGAGACACTTTTTCACATTTGTAGCGATGACAAGGAGGCACATTTTCTCTGCTCTTCTAGCCAAGACTGGTCCCTGCAGCTACATAATGCCTAGTTTCATTTTTATTGCTCTTTTCACTTATATTGTCATAGTTATTTTGTATATTATTTTCCTTATTCTGCTTACATCACTTGACATTTGTTCCTATGCCTAACTGTCCATCTCTGAATTCTTTATATCCATACTTTTACATCACAGTAAGATTATCCTTTTTCTTTTTTACTGCCTTGAAGAGCATGCCTACTTCTAGTACCTCTGGACCAAAAGATCTGTTATAATAGTTCATATCTCTGCCAGCAAGGCGATAGTGTCCATATTGAATTTTGTCACTTAAAACTATTTTTGTCAGCTCTATGGTCAAAAAGCAATACATGACAGTTTTAAGTTACATTTCTCTAATTATTAGAGATTTTAAACCATTTTTTGATGGTTATTAACACTTCCAGTTTTTTCTTTTCATTGCTTCCTATTTATATCCTTTGCCCACTTATCTGTAAAATGGGAATAGTAATAATAGCACCTACCTCCCAGGGTGGTTGTGAGGACCAAATGCGGTAATTATTGTAAAGTGCTTAGCACAGAGCCAGGCATGTAGCAAGTGCCATATAAATGTTAGCTGTCTATGATTATTAGCTAGTAGGAAGAAGATCCTATTTGCCAATCATTGTAATTCAGACTCCTCATAGATACTTTTCCCTTTAAAATTTATTTAATATATATTTCCTGTAGACTAAAACAATATAGACAAGAGTTTCCAAGTCCTACCCTTGATAACATGTAATCATTGATTTCTATAAACAGAAGGATAGGAAAGAGAATGATGATGCCTTTCATTCAACTTTTACTATGTGCCAGGTTCTCTGCTGAGAATACAAATAAATACAAGCTAGAAAAAAGATCATTCCTGCCCTCAAGAACTTTACATCTCCTGGGAGAAGGTAGCACAATGGAAGCTGAAAAGGCAGAGGGAAGAGACAAAAAAGGGAGAAAGTACTTGATGCAGGTGTCATGATTGAGGCATTACAGCCTGTACAGGGATAAAGATACTTTTGTCTTGAGTCTCCTCCTTAAATTAGAGGATCTGGGAGGAGTCAGCTAGTCAGAAGGTGAAGACCTTAAGGGCACATGTGATAAGTAATTGGGGGCTGGAGTGAACTTCCAGAGCAAAGAGGTATCTGTGGCATGGTAGGCAAAGTCCTTTGGAGATGAGTCAGCATTGCATTCTTTGATTACAAATTTTTTTTTTTTTTAAGCAATCGGGGTTAAGTAACTTGCTCAAGGTTACACGGCCAGTTATTTCTGGGTGTGGTGCTAAGTATCTGAGCCCAGATTTGATCCCCAGGTCATCCCAATACTGGAGCCAGTGCTCTTACTCGCTGAGCCACCTGGCCACCCCTAAGCAATTGGGGTTAAGTAACTTGCTTAAGGTTACATGGCCAGGTGTTTCTGGGTGGGTGCTAAGTGTCTGAGCCTGGGATTCGATCCCCAGGTTATCCCGACACTGGAGTTGGTGCTCTTACTTCCTGTGCTACCTGGCCACCCTGATTACAATTTTTTGCAAGAGATATTTTCCCCCTACAATGTTATATATTAAGCAGAAATGTTATTATCTTATTGTTTTTCCCTGGCCCTAATTCAGTTCCTGGAAACTATTGAAAAGCATTAGGAAAACGGAGTGGTTTATAAAGGTACAGGGGAGGAAAAAAAGGACAACTTGGTACCAAGGAAGGCCCATATTATAAAGGACAAAAACTGCCAAGAAGAGTCCAACAAACTCTATCAGTGTCTTTTCTTCAGGTTGAAGAATCAGGTTCATTGTTTTCCATATTAATTATCAGCTCTGGTTAGGAATGGCAGATATACAAAGCACTATTTTGAGAAATGAAGATGGAATACAGATTTTTTTTTTTCTGGTTAATTTAGTTAAAAGAAAGTTTGAAAAACTCTGAGTACATGTCAAAATTGACGCTTTTATTTTGAGATTTGAAATGTACTTGATCAGTTCTGCAGATTTTAGTACCAGGAATTTAATAATAAAGTTTTTCCCGAGTCAGATTCATAGAGGAATATAACTTATTTAGTTCAGTTGAATACTTACTTATAGCAATATATGTGATTGACTTAAAAAAAAATCAAGTATCCAGGAGAGATTTCCCTCACTACAATGTTATATATTAAGTATAAGTGTTATTCTCTTATTGTTTTTCCCAAATGACTTCATGATTCAGATTTTTAGTTGTGTGTGTATTTTGCCTTAGTATTTATATTTTCTTAAACATAAATGGTTGGTAGTGATTTATATGCTCAAGGGTAAAGCTTTGGCATAATATTTCAACTCTCTACTTCAGAGTCTTTTTGCAAATATAATGGGAAATGATCAAGTAATATCAGGTTTTTGAGGAAGATCAGATGGTGTAACTATTGTGTTTCACAGGAGCTAATTCTCATTACAGCTTTTAACATCTCAAGGGATAAATGAGATAAAAATCAGAGGCAGAGCATATCACCATTAACTACAATCCAATAAACACCTCACACAGCTTACTAGATCCTAATAAAGAAATAGTTTTGTCATTCAGTTGTATTTCTTCAGTTTTGCTTCTGATGCTAGACATTTTGTGGACAAATTTATTTTGAAACTCAAAATCTATTGTTTTAAGGGAAAGGAGCTTGATTCTTTTCTTGTAAAAGGCCAAACTAAAGGATGTACTGACAAAATTCTAAAGAGTACTAGAACTTTCCATAAGACCTTGGTTCTGCCATGCTACAGAAACTCTTGTTATATAGCTTTCTGTTGGTTAAAACATCGAAATACTTCCCTGTAGAATAATAGAACATGGTAAGTATTTCTTAGTCACCAATAATTTACTAGTATTTTGAGAGATATTAATGATTCACATCCTAAGTAATTTATTTCATTTGTAAATATCTCTTTTTTTTCTTGCAGCTGATTCAACTGGTACCCATTCTCTTTATACGACATACAAAGACTATGAAATCATGTTCCACGTATCTACTCTGCTGCCATATACACCTAACAACAAGCAACAGGTAGGACACCAGTGCTATTTACATCTCCCACGTTTCATTTCACCAAAAGCCTAAGTGGCAGAATTGCAAAATATCAAACCAAATTTTAATGTTGCACCTGTCACAGCAGCAGGAAGCATTCTACTTTGTGGAAGTAAGGAATGGCAAATGAGCTGAAAACAAATGAAGAGACAAATTCTAGGTTAACAGCCAGGCGGGTAACTTTGTGAAGTAATTATTTGCCTTTCACCCACGGGGATTGAGGTTTCCATGAAATTGGAAGAGAACAAGTTGAAATAATGGTGATTAGATGCCTCTGCGGGGTTTCAAAGAACACGTATGTGTGGGTGATGTTTCATCTCAAGAAGTCTAAGTATAAAAGTCAAGATAATCTAATATTGCATTACGAATTACAGAGCAGGTTTGAAGAGAAATAAAAGTAAATGGGCAATGGAAGCAACTCATTCTTTGTTACAAGTATTTGTCTGTAGACAGCAGTGAACCTTCACCCAGAATCTAGTTGCTATGGGGAAGCACATAGTTGTGTGTAAGCAATTTAAAATATATGGTATCCAAATTGGAATACATAGATGCTATTGGTCAAGATTCATGTCTTTTCAACAAATGTTGTCAATATCAACCATGTTCCAAATACTTACAAATACCATTTTTGTTAACCAAGACTATCACTGCACCTCCAGCTCCCCTTTAGCAGAAGGCAGTTCAACTACTGGATAGACCTTTTATGTCAGCATTATGTAATCAAGTCCTAAAATAATCTACCTAACTAAATTTTAAATTTGGTTAAAGCTTTGGAACACATACTTAGGATGTAATTTTAAAAATCAACTCAAGATAGCAAATTCTTGTTTATTTTATAGGGTGACACAACTTTGTAATTTTTTTATTGTGTTATTTTTAAATATGTTTCTTTTATGAAGCTCCTTTTCAATTCCTGGAAACTATTGAAAAGCACTAGGAAATCTGACTGGTTTATAAAGGACAGCTTGGTACCAGAGGGGGATCCTACTAAATAATAATTGGGTATTTATGATCACCCGCATATTCAGAAATAGACAAACCTGTTTAGTTCTTTGGTTAGAATAATTTTGTTTATTTGTTTTATATTCTGTCCTATTTCTGAATTCCACTGAATGAAAAATGAGGGACAAGGAGGAAAGGATGTACAAGATTGTGAGGCAATTTTCCTTAATTATCCAGGGTATTGACTTTCTGGTGTGGTTTGTTTGGGTGTTGGGAAGTATCTGTTGTTTGAAATCAAAGTGCAGTAAATAATATTTACAATAGAAGTGCAGCCAAATTTGGCTAAAAATATTATCCTTTGTGTGAAAAACTCATAGTTTTAAAATATTTAGTCTGAATACTGTTATTCGGTACCTTACTTAAGCAAGGAATTTCAAGAAGTAGAAAATTTGTTTGGATAAGAGGTGGACAAATAGTGCTTTACAATTTACATAGTACTTCTATCACAATGACTCTATGAGATGGGTACTGCAAATATTATTTCCTGTGCAGATTAGAAAACTGAGGCTTAGATGGGTTTTGATATGGCCAGGGGCACAGAGCAGTGTTCAAGTCTTAGGCTTCTCCCTTTGAGTCCTGTGTTCATTCTGATCCATGCTGCCTCTTTATGGTTCCATTTCTTTTTAAAATCTCATTTTTATTGATACCTTTTATACATCACATTTTTTTCTGAAAATATATTTTCACTTCTCCTACCCAGTATGTCCCTTTTTGTAACACACATATTAAAAGGGGAAAAAAAGTAATTTAGCAAAAAAAAAAAATCGACCATTTTTGAGATAATACCACACTCCATATCCATAAATCTCTACCCCTTCAATGAAGAGAAGGTATATTTTCTTACCTCTTTACCAGGACCAACATGAGCATTATAATTACACAGGATTTAGTTTCTGTCTTTTTGTCCTCCCCTCCATTTACATTATTGTACTGTTTGCTATTTTTAAAATTTCTTTTTAATTACAGTTTTTTAAAAACCTAGTTTTACTCATTTCTCCCTTTTCAATGTATATGTCTTCTAATTTCCATTGCTTTATTTCTAACCAAAAGAACAAAGTGTTTGTAAGAGCCAGTTGGCACTTTGAAAACACAAAGTAAATTTTGACTTTTGTTCAAAATTAAGTTAAAATATTATGTCCATATTGTAGAATGTGGAGAAGGAGAAAGCAATTCTTTAGGTACTCAAAAGTAGAAATGTGGCCTAATATATTAATAATGAGTTTTGCCTACAGGAAAAGAATTCTTTATCAGGTATTTATGCCGGCATTCCTAATTATTTTATGAAGTAAAAAGAACACTTTTGGGGGGGGAAGGGTTTAGTTACTGTACGAAATTGATCTTTAAAAATGACTTTGAAAGAGTTTAATACAGTATTTTATTCTAAGTGCTATCAGATTTATAATTTTCTGTCTTTTATTAAGAAAGAGGATGACATACATTCAGTTGTACATTTCCTGATGTTACTTTTTTAATATCCTAAATAGATGCTTTTTCATACATGCCTGGTTAGCAGTTTAGTCAGGCATAAGATAAAACTATTTTTGGTGCCCTTTTCTTCTTAAATTTCTGTTTTGGCTATGCCAAAATTAACAGATTTTTCTTCACTGTTGAAAAAAAGAGAATATGTTGTTGTTACTGATTTTTGCTTACAGTGGAAGAAATAATATTTCTAAGAACATGTTGTAAATATGTTAATATAGTGTTCAATTGACCTAAGATTCTTAACTAGATTAGTACTTTAATTAAAGGTAAGACTTATGCTACAAATAATGTCAAGTAGCATTGATTTGTTTGAACTTCCATTGAAACAAGGGATATGGTGACTTTTTAATAATTGAGCTGTTTGGGTCTTTTCAGTCTCCTAAATTTGAAAGACATTTCCCTGGGATCCTGACTTATTCCCAATTTCAGAATCCATCCTGCAAAGCTTGGGTTTCTCTAAACAGGCTTCAACTACAGTGCACTGATAGTTTTTTGTTTTTGTTTTTGTTTTTGCCTTTTGGAGGGCAGTTGGGGTTAAGTAACTTGCCCAAGGTTACACGGCTAGATTTTTTGTGTGGGTGTTAAGTGTCTGAGGCTGGAACCCAGCTCAGGTCCTCCTGACTCCGGGGCCGGCGCTTTACTCACTGCACCACGTAGCCGCCCCCTCATTGATAGTTCTGATGCATTCTTTGAATGGCTTGATTTAAGCAAAGAAAATTGTTTTATGGTACAGATTGAAATAATAGACAAGATAATGTGAATTTGCTCTCCTGAATTTTTTTTCTTTTTAAAGTATACCATATTGGGGCTTTCCTTTTTTTGTTTTTTAATTAAAAGTTAGAAACATTATTATAGCCAAGCCATTCTAGGAGAATGTTAGAACACTTAATAAGAAGGACAATTTTTGAAACCTAGCCACCAGTTTTTTGTTTTTCTTAAACTGGAATGCTATCACTCAAGAAAGACTTCACTATGAAGCAGCAAATGCCCTTTTGAAGCAGTTTTCATCATAATTATAGAAACTATTTAAGCTTGAAATTTAGCCTACTTCAAAATTGTTATATCATTCCAGAATGTTATTAATTTCTACATCATTAGCTTGCACTGCTAAAACTGTATTTTAAATTGCCCTAGCAAAATTTTTTTTGATGAATCTAACTAAACCAGCATGTAAATTGTATTGTAATTACTTTAGCAGTTTCATCATTAAGAATCTTCCCTCTACCAGTCTCTTTCTTATGTGAGAATTAAAGCTGTTGTTATGAAAAACTGGTATTTAGACATGCTGGGATGTTATCTAATGTGTCCAGAATTGGCTTAAAATTCTTATGCATTCTTTGAAAATGTCAGAATCTCTTTTTCCCATTTCCTTTAATTTAGGAAAGCATAAGGCAAAAGAAAATTTTGACAGTAGCTATTGGATTTCTTTAATGTTAGTAATCTGTAATTAATTTTTAAAATAAAAAAACTGGAAAAAAGTTAGCTTCGGTGAAAATATTTTCCTTTTTTTTCTTTTTTAGCTCCTACGGAAGAGGCACATTGGAAATGATATTGTAACGATAGTTTTCCAAGAACCTGGAGCCCAGCCCTTCAGCCCAAAGAACATTCGTTCTCACTTCCAGCATGTTTTTGTCATTGTCCGAGTTCACAATCCCTGCACTGACAGTGTCTGTTACAGGTAGCTCTTACTACTGCATCAGTCAGGGGATGGATGGAAATTGGCTAATGGTTGGACACAAGGTGTCCTGGTCAAGGCTTACTACCTCAAATGGGATATTCTGTCTGTTACTGTTCATTTGTGCCATGAGCTAGTACTTGTAAATAACAAAGTTTATTCTTATATATAATCTAGTGGCATCACTGTTCTCTGTATTTGTTGGTTTGGATACCTGCACTCTTCCATTTGGACCTTCTTTTAGGGGAGCTGAGCTTCATCTACACCATCTGGTTTAACAAACAGCTCATTGTTCATATTGCTAATTTTATTTTGCCTACAAAAAGTAGGAGAAAAGGGATAGTAATACATAAAAGAGGGGTATTTTAAAAAGAAATTTTAAATCAGCCCAAAGCTCTCATTTAAATTAATTTCAATTAAAATTTGAAATTCAATTCAAAATTCAATTAAACCTTTAAATTAATTCAATCTGTACATTTCTGTAAGTTTTATTAGGGATAATGTATTATTATACCATATTAAAAGTTAGCAGCACAGTCATGATTTCATAAATAACACTTGATCAGTTCATGAGTGCCATATTTTAGGCATATATTTATGGCGATGCACCCCAAATTGCTGCCCTTTTGACACATGCAAGAAATTATCAATGAATGATAATTACTTTTAAAACATGGAGGAAGGTGTTCTGTCATTGTGGGGTTATACTGGATATTGAAGGGGATAAAGATGGCAGATAGGACAAACGAAGAGGAATTGAACAAAGAACAAAGTTTGAGTTTGTGATGAGAAGACTCGCATTTCTGAAATATTTTTTATCTTGTCCTACTCTTTTCAGTTGTGAAACTTTTAACTTATCATCTCCCTAAGCTTGACACGTTGGCCCTTGGTTGCTTTTTTAATAACTGTCCCCAAAATAGCCAACTATTCAAAAAGGTGGACAAAACAGAGTTGCATCTGGCAATAATTTTTGTTTTTTGAGGCTGATCAGATTTCAGATCAGTGAGTGCTACAAGAACTTTTCAAAAGCTATACACCAAAATAAAAATTGTAAACTAAAGTTCTCTCTTCAGCTTCTTATGAGTTTGTTTCTCTTGTGATACATGTTGTTTTTTCCTCAGTAGAATGTAAGTTTCTTGAGACCAGAGGCTGTTTTGTTTTTGTCTCTTTATCCCAGGAACCTCTCATGATGCCTTGAACATAGAAAAGCTTATTAAATGTTTGTTGAATTAAAAACACATAAAAGTATAATCTCTTGAAGCCTCAAGTTAATGTATTATTACATACAGAAAAATGGAAATATTAGGCAAATGTTAGAGTCCTCCAAAATCTGAAAATATAAGATGTCTATAACCCACTGGGTCCTAGATACAATCAGAGCAAAGTATAATCCAGGCAACAAAGGGAGAAAAATCAATTACAATTTGCTTTTAAGTTTTCTTCCTTCTACAGCTGCCATTCTATTACAAACAATTACTCTAGGAATTTAAAAGACAGAGAAGTCACCGTGAGCTTGCCCAAGTACCAAAGGATTTGTTATAGAAAGAAGACTTGAGCTGAATTTTGAAGTCTTTGAACTTGTAGAGAGGAAGGGGAAGAGCATTCTTTTTAGTATATGAATTTAGATGAGAGGAAGCAAGTGTGGCTAGAAATTCAGGTATAGAAAATGAAGTCAGTATAAGGTTACAGATGTCATGCTTATCAATTTTTCAGATGACTCACTATTGACAAGAATAGCTAATTAGCTATTCATTAGCTGACACACTAGGGAATAAAATAGGGATTAAAGTCCTATATTTATGTTCAAAAAATGAACTGCACAAGTACAAAATGGGAGGAGAGGAAATGAAGTAGGTCTAGATTTTTTTTTTTAAAGGCCCTTGGGGTTTTAGTGATCTGGCAGCTGGGTATGTTTAAGCAATAGAATATTGCAGCCAAAAGTATCAGGGCAGTATCAGGTTGCATTCATAGAAATAACATCCAAAAATTTTTAAATGATCTTCTTCTCATAGTCTGCATAAGTCGGGTCACATCTGGAGTGCTGTATTTATTTCAGAGAGCCACATTTTAGAAAGGGTGTGGGCAGGTTGGAGTGTGTACCTAGAAGAGGCTTCAGAATAGTGGAGGACCTCAAAACTGTCATATGAGAGAGGTTTTGAGAATATTTTCTTCAGTCTAAAGGAGGGGAGACCTATTGGGGTGGAGGTGTGACAGAGATGATAAATGTCTTCAAATACTCAAACATTGTCCTGTGGAAAGGAATAAGACAGATTTGCTTGTATCTGGAGGGTAGAGCTAGAAACAATGTATGGTGAAATCAGTTTTTTATAATTTGTGGTCTTTGAAGAAAATCTTTCAGATAAAACTTATTCAAAAATAGAATAGGTCAAGGAATTAACTATTGCTGTACACATTCAAGAAGATTAGGAATGACTATATATTGGGAAATTTGTAAAGGGGAAGACTAGATGGTCTCTTTGAACTGAGTCTGTGATCCTTAATACTTTTCTATCTTCTTTCATGTTCCTTTCCCTCAGCAGTGATGCATGGAGGAAACTGAAATACTATACCACTGGGTCTCTCAGCTTTTCTCTGCTTTCTATCTGTTATTTATAACTCCCCCTTTGACTACCCGTTCCTGAAGTTCATACATTGCCTATTGATTTACAATGAAACATTGAAGACTATAGTTAGAGAGTTTTCTGGAAGACTACACACAACAAATTATCAGCCCTCAGCACCTTCCTTCTTGTTAATTTGTTAGGTTAGCCCGATTACTTGGCAGGGTTGTAAGGGAATGGAACAAATGACAGATTATGTTAGGGGAGGTGAGTGAGGAAGAGCATGAAATCAAGGGGTGTTGTCTGGAGAAGTCATGCCCCAACAAAAATACTGTTCCTTACACTTAAAGGTATTGGGCTTTGGGTGGACAGTAAATGGACGCCAAAGGCAAGGCAAGGGGCTCAGCCAAGGAGATAGAGGGATCCCCAAATGTCTTAGGGCTTCTTCATAATTTTACTTGGTATTTCTCATGCTTTCATATGACTAATTCCCCCCCCCCCCGTTTTAACAGGAGATCATTGTTTGCTTTGAAATTTATAATGGATCCCCCAGACTCTAGCACACTACCTCCTGTTAATTCTGTACATATACACATATGTGTATACACACACACATGTATATTTTCACTCTTAAGCTTAAATTAGCATGCTCAATATTTTCTTAGTGATTGATGGAAAATGAGATATTGCCATAATCCTGTGACAGCCTTAGAATACTTATTTTAGTTAGCTATAGGATAAAAGGAGTACATATGGAATTTGCAAGTATTTACTTCAATCTAAATTAGATAGTCATTTGAATTTAGCAACTGCCTAGAACATTCAAATCATTTTCCATGAGCAGGATTAATTCAGCTAGTTTTGTATGTTTTATACCCTGGGGAATTTTTGTACTATCCAGAGAAAACTTCATCTATTCCAGTTGGCTTTGAGAAGTTTCTTTCTTTGAAGATCTTGGCAAATTAGGGTGTAAAGTGAAATTTAAAGTAATTCAAAAGAACTAATGAGAAACATTAGTCATTGATTTCCATCACAGAAGAAAATCTTGAGAAACACAGGTTTATAATTTATATATATAAATACCTCTCTTGAGAATTAGCTGTATAGTTCACTTTATTTGGTCATCTTCACTTGATCCCTATGTGTTTTAGCTGTTTCTGCCATGATTTCTTCCATCAATGATGGCTGTGGGGTCAGGGCTTAGAAGAAGGACTGGTGGTTTGGGGAATAGTATCTACAGTCAAAAGCACAGAACCAGGTCTGACCTTGGCATTTACTGAACAATAAAGAAGTCATCTTTTATTAACTAGAAGAAGTGAGTTAGAAGTCTTTAAATGTTGGTTTGAGTTTAGGTTTTCTATGAGCAAGGAATAATTTTTGCTTCTTAAACATAGAAATGACATGATGAAAACCTGGTTTTAAGGAAAATTAATCTGGTAACAGAATATAACCTGCTAGTAGAAGGACACTGGAAGCAGAAAAAAGTTAAAAAATCTGGGTTGATGAAGACTTTGACTTGTGTAGTCATATACTTAAATTTGCTATGAAAAATTAATATAGGGAAAAACTAATTCATATTGATTATGGAGAGGGTCAGTTTGAATTATATGAATTATAGAATACTGTAACAACTCACCTATCTGAAAGTCACTGGTTAAGTGAAAGCCTCAACTGTCTAGAACAGATGAGCACCACTAAGTAAGCAAAACGTGCCTTTGACCAGGCAGAATGGATATCATCAAGGCCATGCCCTGAAGGTCACAAAATTTTACCTAATGGAAAAGAGTTTCATTTAGGACCTATTTATTCTAATTATAGACAAATTTTAAATAAAATTGCCAGCCAGGGGCAGAGTAAAAAGCAACAAATTAGATGGATAATAGAAGGGAATTGCACAGACAGTGATAGCTTTGAGATGGAACAGCCTAATATAATAAGAAAAAAGGCAGAAAAACTTTTATATGCGTGTATGTGTGTGTACATGTGTATATATACCAACCGAAATATACATAGATTCACATTAGTATGTATAGGCTTAATTACAAGTTTTTGTCAAATAAATGCATGTTATTTTCCCTCCATAGAGATTAAGTTCCTTAAAAATAGGGACTTTCCTTTTTTGCCTCGGTATTCCCAAACTTAGCACAGTGTCATAACACAAGAGTAGCTCTTTATTTAATGCTTGTTGTTGATTGGTTTCAAATCCCCACTGAGGTTATTCCTGCCATCTACCCATTTCACTCCTCCAATTGGGTTTCATCTGCCAAGCTAACTGCAGACCAGGGTCATAAAATTTCAAGCCCACCTTTCCTTATGTACTGCTGTTGATTTACTCCTCCCTGGTTGATTTTGTATCCTACCTCATTCGGTATAGAAAACAAATACAAGGGTGGGAGGTGAGCATTAGTTGTGGTGTTTTGGGAGGGTCAGGAAAAGATTCATGTATGAGGTCACACTTTAACTGAGCTGAGGAAATTAGGAATTAGAAGAAGCAGAGGTGAAGAGGGAGTACAGCTTGGTGCACTGGAAGGAGCAGTAGGTCTGGAATCCAAGGTCCTAGGTTCACATTTTGCCTACCTGACTGCCTTAAGCAAGCCAGTTACCTCATTCTCCTCATCTCTCAAAATGAGTGAGTTGCACTGTGTGCTCTGTGGTGTTCTTCCAGCTCTAGATTTATGACACAATGAGAGTATTCTAGACATGAGAAATAGCCTGTGCAACGCATGGAGATGGAATGTTAAATGTGAGGAACACCAAGGCTTTCTTGAATATATAGGGCTTTCTAGAGTATATTATAAGAAGCTTGAGGTAGGTTAAAGCCAGGTTGTTAAGGGATTTCGTGCCAAGGAGAAGAGTTTCTATTTCATCATTAAGATGGAATAAATGACAATTGTGGGTTGGGGGAAGGGAGGGGACTAGGACTCCAGGGTAGAACAATCTAAATGAACTGCGTTGCACCCTACCTGTGTCATAGGCTTATTTTAAGGAATGTATTCTGTTCTTTAATTCTCAACATACTCTATATATGTGAACTGTTTTATTACAGTAATTCATGTCTTGTGTCATAATGACCCTTAGTCCTCATGAGAAGCCTAAATTATGGGAATCATGTTTACAGTGTTAGATGGGTTCAGAGAAACCTTTGTTTTTGTTTCAGATCCTACCTCAGCCTTTCTTGGCTGTGTGATTTTGAGCCAATCACTTAATCTATTTCAGACTAAGTTTCCTTCTTGTAAAATAAAGATGATAAAGACACCTGCCTTCTTGAATTGTTATGAGGATAATATGGCATAATATATGTAAAGTGCTTTGCAAACCATATAGAGTTCTCTTTTTTTTTGTAGGACAATTGGGGACATAGAGTTCTATATCAGTATTAGCTGTTACTCCTACCTCTATTCTTCCTCTTGCTATTTAAGATATTATTGCAGGTTTTCATCAGATGTGATTAAAGTGTACTTAAAAAAAACCCAACTAACAGATAAATGTCTGTTATCTGGACTGTTTATTTATGTAGAACAATTTATTCCTCAACTGGTTTAATTAAGTTTTACTGTAGTTATAAAGAAATACTAGATTGATTAAATCTAAGAGCATATTACACAATCTAAAGTAATAGAAACTTTGTCAAGTAGATGTCCTTGGGGGTAAGAGTGTTTGTAATGAACACATTAGAAACATCATTTACAGGCAAATAAAATGCCTGAAACAGGTCCTTGGAGTAGAACCAAAGTTAGCAGGGACCTCAGAGTTCCATCTTGTATAACTGTGAGATTCACATAGATGAAATGCCATCCACATGCACACACATTACTGTTTTAATAATGGATCCAGAACTAGAACCCAATTCTCCTGATTCCTGTTCGGTGGTTTTCCTGTTGAGCTCAGACAAGGCATAATTATCAAGAATTCTGAATGGGTAGTATCCAGGCGAATGAAATTTTACCAGTACAATACTTGAAAGTCAAATTAGTCTTCATTATACCCTCTAAATTCCAAATAACAAAAATTCTCCACAATACCATAAAATTATATTATATCTAGAAAAATTTCTAGATCATTCTCTTTTCTTTGTGAAATTTATTTTTTATGTTAAAAAACTAAGTTTAGTATCATCTTCCTAAAATAATGAATCATAAATAATCATATGCTAAAGGCTCAGTTTTTGTCTTCTGTTCATTGCAAGGCATTCTAATTATTGTTAGGTTTTCTTTATATGAAATAACTATATTTTTCTAATGTTCTGTCTAATAGCAAATAGACTTTATAAAGCCATTGAATTTGGAGACTTTGAGAATCAAATAGCTAGATGATTTCTATGCTAGTGGCTCCTCCTGAGTTTTTTGTCTTTTTTTTTTTTTTTAAAGAAAATCACGTCTGCTTTCTAGAGGGGGGAAAACACCAAATTAATGAGGGGATACAATTATTAATTTCAAATAAGGGACGTTAAACCATTTTACCTTTTTTTATCCAGGCAGCCTAGATTTGAATGTCTTATACATGAATTTTTAAATGGTCAGTCATGGAATTTTAGAACTAGTAAAGGAACCTTTGATGTTATGTATTACAATTCTTTTATTTTGAAGTTAAGGAAACTGAAACAGAGACTTTCATTCAGAGCACAGTGCTTAAGTAGTCATGTGATTTATAACAAGAAGAATTTTTAGCTAAATGGATGAATGAAAAAGAAACAAAGAAAAGGATGGACCACTGCTCAGGGCAAAAATGCTTGACTTATTTTTCTTCTGTTCTCTTTGCGAACAATCTTTGTACTAGAAAGGACAGAAGAAAAATAGCTAATAGGGAGCAGAAAACCCAAGAAAAATAGAAAGACAGTAAGAGAGACCCTGATGTCTCGAGAGACATCAAGTCATTGGCCTCAAAAAAACAAAAAACAGCAAAATTGGCAAATGAGTTTTTTGAGATGCCAGCCAGTCAACTCTGAGACATTATAGAGGATATGATGGGGGGAAAAATCTTGAACTAGAGAAAGATAAATGTCTTGATTTTTGAGAAGGAAAAAAGTAGAGTATATAAACTACAGGCAAATGAACTTCAGTTTTGGGGAGAATTTCTAGCATGTAATTTTAAAGTGGAAGTTGAACTTCAATTCTGGGGAGAATTTTAGCACACTGGTGTGGTTGTTTTTTTTTTTTTAACGTTATGATAACTGGCATTTTTTTCTTGTAAATGGTATTTTTTTTTCCAATTACGTGTAAAGACAGTTTTCAACATTCATTATTTTTATAAGATTTTGAGTTCCAAATCTTTTCTCCCTCCTTTCCATTTCCCCTTCCCAAGATGACAAGGATTATGATATAGATTATGCATGTGCAATCATGTAAATATTTCCACATTATTTACAATATTCCATATGTTGTAAAAGAAGAAGCAGAACAAAAGGGAAAAGCCACCCCAAAAAAGTGAAAATAGTATGCTTTGATCAGCATTCAGACTCCCCAGTGCTTTCTCTGGATGTAGATGGCATTTTTCCATCATGAGTCTTTTGGAACTGTCTTGGCTCATTGCGTTGCTGAGAAAGGCTAAGTCAGTCATAGTTAATCATCACACAGTGTTGCTGTTATTGTGTATGATGTCCTCCTGGTTCTGCTCACTTCACTCAGTATCAGTTTATGTAAGTCTGGCCAGTTCTTTCTGAAATCTACCCACCTACTCATCATTTCTTATAGAATGGTAATATTCCATTACATTCATATAGCACAACTTGTTCAGCTATTCCCCAATTGATGGACATTCCCTTAGTTTCCAGTTTTTTGATACCACAAAAAGAGCCACTAGAAATATTTATGTACATGTAGAGCCTTTTCCCCTTTTTATGATCTCTTTCTGATACAGACCTAGCAGTGGTATTGCTGGGTCAAAGGGTATGCATGATTTGATGTTCCAAATTGCTCTCCAGAATGGTTGGATCAGTTCACAACTCCACCAGCAATGCATTAGTGTTTCAATTTTTCCACATCTTCTCCAATATTTATAATTTTCATTTTCTGTCATATTAACCAATCTTATAGGTATGAGATGGTACCTCAGAGTTGTTTCAATTGTCTTTTGACTATCAATTGGGGAATGACTTAGTCTTATGAATTTGACTTAGTTCTCTAAATATATAAGAAGTGACACCTTTATTAGAAACACTTACTTATAAAAATTGTTTCCCAGGTTTCTGCTTTCCTTCTAATCCTGGTTGTATTGGTTTTGTTTGTGTAAAAACTTTTTTTTTTTGCTTTTTGGAGGGCAATTGGGGTTAAGTGACTTGCTCAAGGTCACACAGCTAGTTTTTGTGTTAATTGTCTGAGGCTGGATTTGAACTCACGTCCTCCTGATTCCAGGGCTGGTACTCTATTCGCTGCTACCTAGCCACCCCATAAAAACTTTTTAAATTTAATATAATCTAATTATCCATTTTACATTTCATAATATTCTCTTGCCTCTTGTTTGGTCATAAATTCTTCCCTTTTCCAGAGATCTGACAGGTAAACTATTCCTTACTTTCCTATGGTATCACTCTTTATGTCTAAATGATGATTTTGACTTTATCTTGGTGTATGACATGAGATGTTGGTCTATGCCTAGTTTCTGCCATGCTATTTTTCACTTTTCTCAGCAATTTTTGTCAGGTAGTGAGTTTTTATCTCAGAAGATTTATCAAACAGTAGATTACTATAGTCATGTACTGCCATGTCTTGTGTACCGAATCTATTCCATTGATACACCAGTCTGTTTTCTTAGCCTGTACCAAATAGTTTTGATGATTGCTACTTTATAATATAGTATTAGATCTGAAATGGCTAGGTCATCTTCCTTTGCATTTTGTTTCATGAATTCCCTTCAAATTCTTGACCTTTTTTTCTTCCAGATTAACTTTATTATTATTTTTTTCTACTAGCACACTATTAAAAGTGATGGTCATTTAACATCTAGAAAATGAAGTGGTGATTTTCACCATAGTTCATAAGAAACTAAGTTCATATAATACAAATAGAGTTTATAGGCATTTGACTAAATCTTGCTATTCTTTTGGACGAGATGGAGAGAAATGAGTCAGATAATGGTACAGTTAGGTAGATTTAGAATTGGTTGACTGTTCTCATCATCTACAGAGTAGTTATTAATGGATACAAATCAAACTGTTAGGATATTTTTAGTGAAGTATGCCAGAGATCTGTCCTTGGCCAATGCTGTTGTGTTTGTTTGTTTGTTTGTTTGATTTGGATAAAGCATAGAATGGAGAATGGAAGTGAATGGAATGATCATTTATTTAGCACCAGAGATTGTCCTATGTGCGGGACACTATGCTAAGTATTTTACATGTATTATCTCATTTGAGCCTTACAGATATTATACTTATAAAATTTGCATATTACACAAAGCTGTGAGAAAAAGTTGACACATCAAATGATGGAGTTTGAATCTTAAAAAGATTTTTTAAACTAGACTCTTGAGCTGCATCTAATACAATGAAATTTAATAGGATAAATTTAAAGTTTTATGCTTGGGTCCCCAAAATTCAGCATGCCAAGTTCCAGTGTATTGAGCATTTTATCTGAAAAAGATCTCGATATTTTAGTGGACTATAAGCTCAACATTAATTAACACCGTGAAGTTGCAGCCAAAAGAACTTATATGATTGTAGGCCACATTAAAAGAGGTATAGTACATAGAAGTAGGAAGATTCTTGTCACACTGTGCTCTGCCTTGACTAGACTGTATTGGGAATAGCATCTTCATTTCTTGTTTGGTTTTTCAGCCATGTCCAACTCTTTGCAACCCCTTTGGGGGTTTTCTTGACAAAGATACTGAAGTGGTTTGCCATATCCTTCTCCAGCTTATTTTACAAATGAGAAAATTGAGGCAAACAGGGTTCAGTGACTTGCCCAGGGTCATACAGCTAGTGAATGTCTGTGGCCAGACCAGATTTGAACTTACATCTTCCTGTCTCCAGGCCTAGCACTGTGCCACCCAGCTGCTCCTCTCCATTTCTGGGCACTGTATTTTATGAGGGGCATTGATATGCTGGAGAATGTCTAGAGTAAGACAGGACAATGAGAGGCTTCAAATTCAGTCCTGTATTAGAATTGGCTAAAACATCTTAAGGTATTTAACCTAAGACTTAAGTGACAGTTTCATTACAGCAGTTAAAGTGCATTTAATTGTTCAGACTTAAATGATTCAGGTTTAGGTTGTGCCAGGTAGACTCTGAAGTCTCTTCCAACATTTTGAATTGTCTGATCTGTGAAGTAAAGTTGTATATGTCTTGCTAGAGATAGAACTTACCTCCCGACCTTGAGTCCAATATCAGAGTAAAATTTTGTAGGAGTCAGCATTCAAACCACATTGTTCCCAAAATGCTGCTTTTGTATTAATTAGTCCATTAAAACTGAACTGTAATTCTATTCAGGGGAAAAAAAACCAAACTGACAATACTTATACTTTTTCCATAATAAAGGGTTATTTTGATACTCATTTAGGTGCAACCAGTAAGTATTTTGAAATGCTTAGAGATTAAAACTAAGTATAATTAATAGACCCTTTTCTAACTTAGGGCTTAAGATTAAAGTTAAAGTTTGCTAGTGTGCATTTTATTATGATGCCAAGAACATTCTTATTTATACTGAAGTGTTGATCCTCATTTACTGTCTTTATATGTGGAATATTCATTTTCCAAAAATCAAAGCCAAAGTTACCTCAAACAAATCTTTCAATGGTTTAAAATATTCAAACAAATCTATGCACATGTCTATATATGTATAAATGCATCCATATATTTGTATAAATATACATATAAAACATATAAAATCTCTTTTTGAAGTAGAAATATGAAAACTCTGGAATTTGTATGTCCACAGTAATCCATTGTTTCTAAAAAGAATTAACATTTATGGTAGGTGTATACTTGACTATTTTAATATAAGCAGTTAGGTTCTGAGAAAAGTATAAAAATGTTTTATCTATTATGTTCAGTGATTTCAGGCATCTAAGAAAGACAGACAAACCTTGAAAGAATAAAGGTGGTCTTAGAACAACATATGAAGCTTTGGTTTTCTTTGTGTAATGCACAAAGAAAGAAATTGTGTTTTAGATACGTTCATTGCCTTTTCTTCTCTCTTTACCTTCCAATTCTTTTTTTTGTCTTTTCCAGTAGCCTTTCCTCTTTTAAAAAAAAAAAAGTATCTAGTATTTCCTTCCTTATGTAATTGGTATCAGTTTTATGATTCTTTCATCGTGTCCATTTCTTAGGTACTATTCCATTTGAAGGAGATAAAACCCAAAACAGACTCTATTAAAAATCAGATTATGTTAAGGGCAGTTGAGTAAAGGAAAACATTTTTCTCACAAAGAAAGCTTCTTTAGACTAATCACAATATGAGCAGAAAATGTGAACAAAATTATACAATATGTTAAAAACCTCTAAATCTTAGTTTTTATTAAGAAAACATTGAAAGTCAATCAAGGTGTTTTAATTAGTTATTCGGGCTTCAGGTCTTCGTGATACTTTTATAAATTACTTTTCCATTTTATCCACTTCATGTAGTTTTTGTTGTTGTAGATTAAACTACATTTTGTCAATTTTTCTTTTATTGAAAAGTTTTATTGTAACCTTTTGTTTTTACATCAGTCATTTATGAATACACACACACATACACACACACATACTTAATCTGCAATTATCCATTTACATTTTTTTTTCCCAAAGTAGAATGTTAAGTGTATTATCTTTGTAAGTACTACACGTTATACTTAGAGAGGGAGGAAGGGAGGGACAGAAAGAGAGAGAGAGACTGTGTGTGTCCATGTGTATTTATCCTTGGAATAGCTAATTATTGGCAATAATATTCCCCTGTGTAAATAGCCACTATATTCTCAAAATGAAATTTTTTATGCAAAATACCACAAATGTGTTTATCGTATCTATTTTTAGTTTACTTTTCAGTAAAGGAATTGCCCTAATTTTTGGAAGTCTGTAGAGTGAGAAATAAAACTTCACACCCTGATAGTGTTGGGAAATATTGTTAGATACCATTTTTTATTTTTGCATTCAGCAAAAATGTGTATTATCTCTGGTAGAAAAGTGCATAAGAAGCCTTATGGTATAGTGGATAGAGAACCAGTCTCGAAAAGAAGAAGACCAGAGTTAAGTTCCCACTCTGATACCCACTGGCTAAGGGTTCCCCTCAGGGCTCTAGGCAGCTCTCTTAAGAGTACAAGTTGCAGAGTAGGTGTCAACCTGCATTAATAGTAAGTAGAGTTTCCTCATCTGGGAGGGTCTCTATGTACAAGTGCAATCATAGCTTCTGTTCCTCTCCCTAGAAAAATGGACAATATGTTAGTTGTAATCTGGTAAGAAATTAAAACATCAGTCATTGTAAATGTGCCCTTATTGAAGCCATTAAAATAGAAAGTAGAGAAATGTAGTAATATTGGCAAAAACCTTCTTTCTCTTTTGTTTGCTTGTCTTTCAGTGTGGCTGTAACCAGGTCCAGAGATGTGCCATCCTTTGGGCCATCAATCCCCAAAGGTGTCACTTTCCCTAAGTCAAATGTATTCAGGGACTTCCTATTGGCTAAAGTTATTAATGCGGAAAATGCTGCTCATAAGTCTGAGAAGTTCCGTGCCATGGCTACCCGGACCCGCCAAGAGTACTTAAAAGATCTAGCAGAGAAGAATGTAACCAATACTCCCATTGATCCTTCTGGCAAATTCCCCTTCATCTCTCTTGCCTCCAAGAAAAAAGAAAAATCCAAGCCTTATCCTGGAGCAGAGTTCAGTAGCATGGGTGCCATTGTTTGGAATGTCCATGCTAAGGACTACAACAAGGCGATGGAGATAGACTGTCTTCTTGGCATCTCTAATGAGTTTATAGTACTCATCGAACAAGAAACAAAGAGTGTGGTATTCAATTGTTCCTGCAGGGATGTAATAGGATGGACTTCAACTGACACCAGCATCAAAATCTTCTATGAGAGAGGGGAATGCATCTCTGTAGAGAGCTTCAACAACAACAGTGAGGATATCAAAGAGATTGTCAAAAGGTTGCAGGTGAGCCCCTTCTCTGTTTGAGCGAGTGAAATTTTGCATCAGATAAAGCTCTGCCTACAGTCTCAGATAAAATTACTAAAGCTTGCACTATATTATTAGCTCAGATGAAAACTGCTAAATGATGTGAAGAAGAATTCCTCACTTAACTCTCATGGTCCCTATAATTTTTCAGAAGAAAAGAAAATTAGGAGCAACTAGGTGTTGCAGTGAATAGAGCACTGGCCCTGGAGTCAGGAGGACCTGAGTTCAAATATAGCCCCAGACACTTAATACTAGCTGTATGACCTTGGGCATGTCACTTAACCCCAATTGCCCTGCTTTCCCCACCTCCAAAAAGACCAAAAAAAAAAAAGAGGAAGAGAATAGTAGAGAAGGATAAGTGGGCAGGATGCATTTATCACACGTCTATATTAAAAGCCTGTTTGCCTGTGACCCAGCTCTACTGTCACTCACCTCAGGGTGCCCATCTGTCAATCACTGTTACACAATTCTGGTTGTTAGAGAATGGTCATTTAATGGAGCATCTGCCTTCCGTTTTGAACTCTTACTAGCTACCAGATGCAAAATGAGTGCAGTAATTCAGATTTTTAGTTAGCTTTTCTGCCTTTGGTTCTCTGCTTCTCAATAGGCATGATCCTTAAATTTTCAGGGAAGATAGTGAAGCCCCATTTTTGAGTAGCTAGTGTATTTCCCTGTGCTTAGTGAGTCAAAGATCCAAATTACTCTTCAGATAATTAACAATGTACAGAATTGATCATCTCAGTCATAACCTGTATTTGCATTCTTTTATATCCCCTCAGCTGAATCCCGTAATGTTAATTCACTCTCTTCCTCAAAATGGTATCTTTTGTTTCTATCTCTAGTTTGTGACTAAAGGATGTGAGTCAGTGGAGATGACTTTGCGGAGAAATGGGCTCGGACAGCTTGGCTTCCATGTCAACTATGAGGGTATTGTGGCAGATGTAGAACCCTATGGCTATGCCTGGCAGGCAGGACTAAGGCAGGGCAGCCGCCTGGTGGAAATCTGTAAAGTGGCCGTTGCCACCCTAAGCCATGAGCAAATGATTGACCTTCTGAGGACATCAGTCACAGTGAAAGTAGTCATTATACCACCCCATGATGATTGTACCCCAAGAAGGTAAGTCAGAAGGAGCCGCACAGTACCAATGGCTTCTGTTTTTAGAACAAAGATAATCGCAACTCTTTTTTTGGAGAATTAAATGAATGGGTCCAGGAGGAAAGTTTACATGACAGCAATACTGTAAAAACAGCTTTGAAAGGTATAAGAACTATGACTAATACAATGACCATTCATGGTTCCAGACGACTGATTATATTTATTTATATATGTGTGTGGAGAGGGAGAGAGAAAGAGAGAGAGAATATATACCCACAGAGAGATATTATGTGGGTGTGTGTGTATGTAGTGTGTATAGCCATGCATATTTGTGATAAGAAATTTGCCACCCCCCCTTTTTTTTTAATGGGATGGAGGGTAGAAGTATGAAAAGGAGAAAGCATAGATTTCTATTAAATTTTTAAAAAAATAAATGAGGGATGGGGCAACTAGGTGGCACAGTGGATAAAAGGACCAGTTCTGGAATCAGGAGGATTGGAGTTCAAATCCAGCCTGACAGTTACTAGCTGTGTGACGCTGGCCAAGTCACTTAATCTTTATTACTCCTCCTCTGAACTGCCCACCCACTGCCCCACCACCCCTACCCGTGCAAAACAAATATAGATGAGGAGTGATATGGGTGTGAAATGTTCCATGAACTTTGAGATGAGGTCATTGTATTAGTAGTTTTACCCAACTGTTTTACTTTATTCTAAGAAACTGCTCTCAAAGTGAGAATAATCTGTAAATGTTTGCAATGTAAAAACTAACATTAGTAAAACTAAAAAATGGAGAGAGACACACACCCTCTGGGAAGTTGTAGGAACCTGGGGAAGTCACTTGAGCCCAGTGCTTTAAGCCAGAGGTGTCAAACTCCTAATCAGGAGTTTTGAAGCCTGCAAAACTCTCAGGTACTTCCTGGACTACATAAAAATACTATTTCTGTTTGTTTGATGCCACCACTTTAGGCATCTCCATCAGACTATAACCTGCAGAGAAGGTGCTAGTGCAGTGATAGAATTACTCCACTCATTTTGAATCTGGTAGCTAGTAAGAGTTCAAGACAGAAGGCATGTACCCATGAAATGTCATGTCCAGTCCCTCCCCTTTTCCTGTATATATGAGCATGACTTAGCTTTGGGGTGAGATAATAGAAACTGAGGGCAGGGGAGATTGGAGTGATTAATTTGGGAAAATCCTCAAACTTTATACGTCAGAACTGCAGAGTAGCTGTTGTGCAGGAGGTGACTTAATTCATCCTTGAGTCCTTGGCCTCCTGTGAAATGAACTGTGAAGATAACACACTTTGAATGTATAATTTAAAAACATTCTGAATACTGTCAGACAGACATAATCATATGTCTCACAATCACTGTCTACGTGTAAAAAAAAAAAGAGGGTTATTCTGACCCATCTTCTTCCCATAGAGAGCTGGACTTGGCTCTTTCCAGTGTAATCCAGTTGTCTTTCATCATATCAGCCAACAGCATTGGCTTACAATCATCTGATCTCTCTTTGGCTCCTTCAAACGTGTCAGTGTACAGCTCCTATGAGGGGTGCCTCAGTGTAAAGATTCTTAAACTGAGGATCTGTGAACTTGTTGGGTTTTTTCTTATATCTTAATAATTGAATTTCAGTTATCAAATTGGCTTAATTTGTAATTGGTTTCCATTGTAATCCTACACATTTTATGCATTTAAAAACACTTTCTAAGAATGGGTCCATAGAGTTCACCAGACTGCTAAGAAGGGCCTTGGGATTAACTGGAGAAAGGGAAGAAGCCCTGCCCTAGATTTTGTGCCTCTGTACTACTGAGCCCCTCCCAACCTTCGTGATTATGTTAATTTTTAAAATTCAATTTCACATCCTCTTTGAAAGAGGCTTCTTGAATTAAACAAATTTAATCAGCTCTCTTTTTTGCTATGGGTTCCTTTGCCTTTGTCAAACCTCTTATTTTCTAAATCTGTTATTTCAGTTTTTCTATTCCAGGGGTTCTTAATCTTTTTTGTATCATGAACCCTTTTGTCAAGCCTGTGGAGCTCTGTGCTCAGAACAGTGTTTTCAGAATCATAAAATAAAATGTTTAGTATTGCAAAGGAATCCAAAGGTTAGTAAAAATATTTTTTTTCATCCAAGTTTACAGGTACCCCCAAATCTATGCACAGACCACTTGGGGAGGGATGTCTGTGGACTCTAGTTGAAAAACCTCAGTTCTAGACTTTGTCTGCTCTTAGCTCTTCTAAAGTCAACACAATATTCCAAGTTTTCTTTTTCTCCATAAAGCATCAACCCTAAATCTGCCACCAGATATGGGCATTTATATGACTTTACTATCATAGAATTTATGGGCTATATGAGTGGTTTAATGGATAGAACACAGGAAGCCCTAAGTTCAGATCCTGTCTCAGACTTTTACTTAGCTGTGCCACCTTGGGCAAATTACTTAACCTCTACATAAATATTTGTATGATTATTTATTTCATCAAGTAAATAGTGATGGATGTTGAAATGTGCTTCTATTGCTTAAATCAAAAATCTGAATCAGGACTTTGTGCTCCTGACAAGATTTCAAGTAGTATTACCTACCAAATGTTGCTCTAACATGAATTATGTCTTTATTTCAAAATAGAGTAATGCTTCATTTATCTAGGGACATTGGGGAATAAAATGTTCTGAAAGACTTGATTTTCTAAGTAACTTAAATAAATTGGGCACTTAAAACACCCTTACTTATTTTAGTTGTTTTAATAGAAGCCTGTCTAAAATCTTTCATATTTTTATGCCTTAGTAAACAGATGATATTGAGCATTATTATTCCTTTTTTTAAAATGACTATGAGAAATTAATGATATTAATTGTTGTACTCTGCTATAAATATAGTGATGCCTTAGGGGCCCCTGCTGAGGAATGGAAAGCTGCTTTCTTTTAAAGAAGCCCACAAATGCTTTGTCTTTTCCATTAATTTTTCTTCTATTTTGTGACCATTTCTGGATTTGCTTCATAGACTTATAATTATTGCTGCATCTAATCAGCCAACTAGAAACTAGGTCAGAAAACCAAGCTTGTTTCAAATAAAAAACCGTAATCTTATAATAATACAAAGTCAGTAGGTGACTTGTATGTGATCATAAATGGGCTTTTTGATGGCATTCTCCCTGGTAGGAGACATTTTCCCCCAAATCCTCTCCTTTATGTGCTTATGTCTCAAAATATTATTAATATTTTAAAATATCAAAATGTTTTGTACAGTTTATTTCCATAGACTATTTAAATGGTCTGATGATTAAAAAAATGTTTATAGAACATGAGGGCAGCTGGGTGGCTCACCTCCTTCTTTTGAGTTATCAAAGCCACCACCACAGTCTAAGCCTTCATCATCTCTTGTATAGGATATTATAATATCTTTGTAATGGGTTTCCTTGCCTCCTGTTTCTCCCCTGCCCCCAAGTATACCCTTCACACAAATGCCAAATTTACATTCCTAAAACATAGATCCAATTTTATCATTCCTCTGTTGAAAAAGGTTCAGTGGCTTCCCCTTAGGATAAAATAGAAACTTTTCTGCTTTGATGTTAAAGCTCTTCAGAATGTGACTCAAGCCTAATTTTCCAGGCTGGTTATATATTTCTTCTCCTCATTATATTCCGTGTTCAAGCCAAGTTGGCTTGCAACATAACTCACCCTCTGACTCTGCACAGTGACTCTTCTAAACTTTTTCACCCCTCCTCGGACCTTCCCTGGCTCCTCTTCTTCACACTCACTTGGCTGAGAACTTTTCCTCATATGTCACTGAAAATAGTGAGGTCATTTGCCAAAAGCTTCCTCTTGTTCCCTCCTCCTCATCTCACATCATCAGATGCCTTCTCCATTAATTCCTCCTTCACTCCTGTTTTCATGAAGAAATTATCCTACTTCTTGAAAAACCCATTCCCTCTATAAGCACAACTATGTAAGTACAGTTCCATTCCTTTCCAACCTTTCTTCTTCATCAGATTTCCCTACCCCTTGATTTTGTTTAGTAAATTCTTCTTGACTGACATGGCATTTCATCTTCTTCAGCTAACTGTTCCTTCTGTCATTCCACACACACACACGCACTTTCTCTCCCCGTCTACTGACTGCTTCCCTACTGCTTGTAGATCTGTCTGTGTCTCTTGCATCATAAAAGTCTCCCTTGATCCCTCCATGCTTGCTAATTGAGATCCGATATCTCCACATTCTTTTGTGGCTAAACTCCTTCAGGACGTCTACAAAAACTGTTTCCACTTCTCTTCTGAACTCTTTACAATCTGGCTTCAGACCTCATCATTCAGCTGAAATCACCCTCTTCCAGGTACCCAAATCTCTTAGTTTCCACGTCCAGTGGCCTTTTCTTCATCATTATCTGTCTGGAACTGTATGCAGACTGTGACGTCATGGATCACCCTCTTCTCCCTGATACTCTTTTTCTCTCTCTAGGTTTTCAGGATGTGACTCTCTTCGGATTCTCTTTATACTTTAATGAACACTTCTTTTCAGCCACCTTTGTTGGGTATTTATCCGGGTCATGTCCCTAACCATGCGTATACCACAAGGCCCTGTCCTGGGCCTGCTTCTTTCTCAGCACTTTTTCCCCTGGTGATCTCATCATTTTCCATAGATTCAATTCTCACTCTGCTTCTGATTCTCAAAAAAATTTATTCAGTCCTAATTTTTCTACTGAACTCCAACTTTGCTTCTCCAGGTGCCTCAAGACATTTTGAAATGGATGCTCTGGAGACGTATTCAACATGTGTGAAACTGAACTCATCTTTTCCCCAAACCTTCCCCTCCTTCCTTAATATTGTTGAGGGCACCACGACCCTTCCAGTTCCCTAAGCTTACAACCTAGGTGTCATCTTGACTCCTCACTATTTCTTACCACCTCCATATCCGATCTGTTGCTATTGATTTCACTTTCGCAACATTTTTCAAATACGTCCCCATTTTTAACACCATCCCGGTGCAGGCCCTTGTCTCCTTAAGCCTAGGCTGGCATGTCTGCCTGCCACAAGTCTATACCCACACCAGTCCATCCTTCATTTAGCCGCCAAAGTGATTTTCCTAAAGTACATGTCATCCCCACTCACCACCTATCCATTACAGCACAGTATTCCAAGTATATCCCCAGACTCTAGTGGCTCCTTATCATCTCCGGGATCAGATAGCTTTTGCTTTTAACAGCCCTTTATAACCCTACCTTTCCAGTCTTTTTATACTTTATACCACGCTCATACTCCAAAGACTCCGGTGGCACTGGTCCTCCTTACTGTCTCTTCACACAAGACATTTCATCTCCTGACACCAAACATTCTCCCTGGCTGTCCTCCCCTGCCTAGAATGCTCTGTTCATTATTTTCTATCCATCCTGTATGTGTTATCTCCCCCATTCAGCTGTGAACTCCTAAAGGATAGGGACTGTCTTTTGCCATTTGTTGTGTCCCTAACACTTAGCACAGTGCCTGGCGCATGTTTTTTTTCAGTCATTTCAGTTATGTCTGACTCTTCATGACCCCATTTGGAATCTCCTTGGCAAAGTTATTAGAGCAGGTTGCCATTTCTTCCTCCACTTCATTTTACAGATGAGGAAACTGAGGCAAGCAGAGTTAAGTAGCTTGCCCGGAGTCACACAGCTAGTGTCTGAGTCCAGATTTGCATTCAGGAAGATGAGTATTGCTGACTTCAGCCCCAGCACTCTCTCCATCATTCCACCTAACTGCTGCCTGGCACAGAGTGTGCATTTAATGAATGTTTATTGACTAGTTGGTCTTCCATGTATGTGACATTCCATCTTCCTTCTCTGTGTGTTTTGAAAAACTCTTCCCCTGTATTTTCTTTCCTCATTTCCACTGGAACCCTACTTCTCCTCCAAGGCAAGTGCTTCTTCCTCTAAGAGGCCTTTCAGAATTCCCCTAGAGTCATTGCTCAGAATCACCGTGGTACTTATTTTGAATAAATTCTGTGTTTACTTGTGTGTGTATATGTTAAACACACACACATGTGCCCTGGGAGAATGTAAGCTCCTTGAGGGCCTGGAGGTCTGTTTGTTTCATATCCCCATATCCTAGTAGAGACTAGGTACTTGATAGAATAATAAATTTAGAGCTGCAAAGGATCTTGGGAAGCTGTCTACTCTAACTCCTTCATTTCACAGGTGACAAAAAACAACGTTTTTGAGGACTGCTACACAATACAGCATTTCAAGAATACCTGGTTGTTAATTAAGTTTTGTCTCATAACTCATTTTAAAATACTCCAGGGTTTATTATATGCCTGTTTTACCAGAATTCTTTCCCTGGTTAGTTTTCCATCTTTTTGTCTTGACATTTTTAAACTTTTAGATTGTCTTTTAGGTAAGATGCCTTCAAAATATTTACAAACTTTCCTAGTTTTAGAGTTCTGTTACCTGGCTAAAAATAAGGGGGGGGGGAACAAGAGTGTTGTGAGATCCTCAGAAATCAGAACAGAAAACATTGAAACTGGAAGGAATGTAGATAATGGGGTGGGGGGAGAGAGGGAAGCATTATCAGGCACACGCTGACATCATGGGAAGTAGGAAAAGTTCCCTGAGGTTTGCAGACAAAATGTTTTTGGCACAAAATGTTATCCATACTTGATATGGAAAGTAGCTTTTTCTCACATATGGAAACCAAGCCAAATTATTTGTTAAACAACTTCCCAACAATAGTTCCCACAGATTGAACTCATCAGACTGAACAAAGCCAGCATCAAAGTTAAAACTGGGGGCTAAAAAACCTATATGTTAGTATATGAAAAAAGGAACCAAGAATTATCCATTCCTACCACAGAGCAACACATTGGCATTAGGGCAATTGACATCTCCTTTTAGGGATGAACATATCTTATCTGCAAGGGAAGGATAGATAATAGTAGCAGACACTGTTGCTAGTGTGAAATGATGTTGCTGCCTTTGGAGGACCTGAAAACCCTGCTATCCCATCTTCTCCTCAGAAATTACTTCAAAGAGAACAGCTGAGGCATTAACACCTTGCTTCAGTTTTTTAAGCAGAATAGGATAATGCCTTTCTTGTCATATCTCCCCTCCTCTGCACTTCACACCCCCACTGCTGTTTTCCTAGCAACTAATTACTCTGTTCTTTGATTAGTTGCTTCCCTTGTCTTCCTTTTGTCAGCTGTTAATGCTATTCCAAAATGATGCTATATAGTTCCTCACTTACCCTGCCCTGTCTCTCCACCCCATTGCCCCCATGTTTTGAGGACAGTCAACCTCCAGAGTAGATTTATAAACAACATTTACAGTGATTCTGTTGACAACTATTAAAATCAACTGTTCATTAAAGGCAAAGATTTGCAAAGAATGAGCAGTATAAAGGATGTTGTCAAGGAAATGTATGGTTGGAAGAGATGAGCTGATCACATAGCAAGAGCCAGGATGGAGAATGTTGTCCTTGGGATGTCAGGAAGGACCCTAGCACATTACAAGGGGTGGAGGAAGTCCCTGTTGCAAATTTATGGAAAAACATAGATACGAAAATGGACAAGCATAGATGGCTCATGATACCCTATTGATGGGAACACTCACATGAGTTAAATTGAGGGTCCATTTGAGTGCCTGTTTATTGTGAGTAGTTGAGGCAAAAAAAAAAATTCCCAAAAAGGGAATTTCCACATGCCAATTAGTCATAAAAATAAAGTATCAGATGAAGAACTTAATGTGCTTCTATATGTTCTGTATGTGATATTTCATCCTCTCCATTCTCCTGGAAGGTTCAGGTGAGCCACACAAATAAGAAAATACTGGAGATAACTGCCTTTTTCTTAAAAGTTTTCCCTTTTTAATGTCATTTCATTTCCTCTGATTACATAAAGGAGAAGGCCTCAATTAAGGAAAAGTCTCAAATCTTTTCCATATGCATAGTCATAGAGGTGTAAGGTAGAATACTGAATTTGGGGAACAGCATAGAGGCTATTTTCGCTGGAATATAGACTGTACAAATGGATATGATGTGAAATAAGCCTGGAAAGGTAACCTGGAGCCAGACTGGGAAACATCCAAATAAAGGTTTTGTATTTTGTCCTGAAGGCATTTAGGGAGCAGCAGAAGGTCCTTCAGCAGAGGAGTAAAATGGTCAGACTTGTACTTTAGGAAATTTATTCTGGCATTTTTTGTGGAGGTAGTCTGATTGGTGATAACAGAGGCTGGAGGTAGTGCATACAGTTAGGAGGTGGTGGCAGTAATCTGGGTGAAAAACTATGAGAAACTGAATTAGGGTGGTGATTGTGGGAATGGAGAGAAGATAAATGTGAGATGTGCTGTGAAGGCAGCATCAACAAGACTTAGCCAGTGATTGGGTTTGGGAATTAAGAGGGTGGGGGTGGGGTGTTAGAGGGTTAAGAATAATGACAAGCTTTCAAATATGTTGCATTTGGAATGAATAGTGCTGTGCTCAACTAAAATAAGGAATTTTGAAGGATGGGATGCAATTCTTACTAGCTATGTTTCCCTGGACAAGTCATTTTAGATTTCTCTGCTCCTCTTTGTCCTTATGTATTAAAAAATGGGTATAGCAATATTTGTACAACCTACTTCACAAGGCTGTGAGGAAGGCACTTTTAAATTCAAGGTACTACTTAAATGTGGGCTGTTTTTGTTTTCCATTTTTATCAGAAACACAGAACTCTACATTCAGAGGCTAGGAAGTACTTCAAGAGATTATCGACTCCAGATATCTCATTTTACAGATGAGGAAACTGAGGCACAGCCAGTATTTTTAACAAGTCAAGCTTCAACATCTTGGGTCCACATTCCTTATTGTGGGGACCTCCCCCTTTGGTGCCAGTTGTCTTTCATGCTTTCATATGTACCTGATCATCATATTTTCCCATACGTTTTTCCTCTAAGATCTACCTGATGTACTAGGACCATTGTCTGATGATGTCTGGTGTTTCCTGGGTACCGTTGCAGCTCTTCAGTCTGTCTGTTCCCTCAGTCTCACAATATTATCTTTTTTTCAATCATACTTCACAATTGTATCTTCTTAAATGAGCCATTTCTCATATCTTGGCTACTTTGAAACATTATGCAACTTCAAACCTCACAAATTGTGTTAGTATAAATAACTTCGTGCCATACATTAAGTTTCCACAATATGACTGCAACCTAATCCCACTCTATTCTCCTTCATTATCTCTTATGTTTCAACCACTTTTGACTGCTCTTTATTCTTGAGTTTTATCCTGTCTTTCTTTATTTGTGCAGACCATCCCTCATTCCAGGGACATAGCCTGTCATTATTGAACTCTTTCTTTAAAGCTCAACTCAGGTCATCCTTCTTCCATAAAGCTTTCTCATGATGCCCTTACCCCATCCTGAGCTGAAAGTGTTATCTGAGTCTTCATAATATTCTAGCACTTTTTCTTAAGCCCTCCTTTGTCCTTAACATGGCAACATTTTATTTAGTTGAATGAGTATTGGACTTAAAATCAGAAAAGATCTGAACTACAGGCTCAATTCTGAGGTTTACTAGCTGAACTCCAGTTTCTTCCTCATTTTAGGATGATATATGTGGCTCTACCTCACAAGGTTGTAAAGAAAGCAGGTTGTAAACTGTCTTGAGGCTATATAAATAACATTTCCTCTTACCATATATACCACCTTTGGAATGTACACTTCTTGAAGGACTCGGTAATTTTTCTTTTTGGTATTTTTAGCATCTATCGTAGTGCTTTGCATATAATACCTTTAACAATTGTTTCAATTGCTTTGAATGTTAGTTTACCATATTTGGTTTCCTCAAGCTGTCAGCCAGCTTTCAAGCCCTGGTTATTTCTATTTTATACAAAAAGAAATAGAGATATTAGAGTTAATTGTCCTAAATTGAGGCTATTCAAGATCAGATATAGGACAGGAAGGGATAATCTTCTTTTTCTGCATCTCTATCATTATTCATTGTAACAACCTTTCCTGCCTCTTGTTCTTTAACCAACCCATTCTTGTAACCAGTAAGCATAGTCAAGAAAGTATATCAACACATTGACCATGTACAAGTGCCTTTCTCATCTGTACTTCTAGACCATTTTCTCTCTACAAGAAAGTACTGACAATTCATTTTAAAAATACATAGAAGAAAACAAGTAGACATTTAGAAGGTTGGATCAATGTGACATTTTTCTTACTACCATGTTAAATTTTATATACCCTTAAAAAGCATATCATTATAAAAGTTCAGAGTTTGATATACAACCCTTTTTTAGTTCTTATTTTCATATGGAGATTTTTCATGTTTGTTAAGTTCATAATAAAGAACAATGAATAACATTCAGATTTAATTTCCCAAGGCACTAATTTTTGTTAGAGAAAGAATCTTTTTTCTCATAGGTTAGGGCAAAAACTGGAAGGAAGGCAGTAGATGAACTCCCACATTAACTTTTTCACAAAAATTGATAATTTTAGTGGTTTATTTTTCATTCCATTTAAAATTTTTATTTTTATCTTTTGTGTGTTTTTTTTTTCATTTTCACTTCTGAACATATGCCTTCCTCAATCGCCTTTGCTCATTCATCATCCATATTGTGCCCTTTGTTGGGCTTGTATCCCAAGGCTATGTGCTGGGTATTCGTCTCTTTAATCTCACCTAGAAATCTCATTGGCTATTTCTGCCAAAGATACCACCATCCTTTTAGTTGCTCAGGTTGACAGCCTTCATGTTATCCTTGACTCTTCACTTTCCCTTACCCCATTTACACAGTCAGTTGTCATATCTTGTCCTTTCTCCTTCAAGAACATTTCTTTTGGCCAGTCCCTTTCTCTCCACTCCAGTTTGGCTGTCCTAACCTTTTACCTGGAGCATCACAGTAGCGTCCTATTTGGTTTCCTGACCTCAAGTCTTGCCCCATCCTAGTCCGTCCTCTGTACAGTTGCTGAAATCAGTCTGTCATTTAGTGTTTATTAAGTGCCTGCTCTGTGCCAGGCACTGTACTAAGTTCTGGGAATGCAAAAAAAGACCAAAAAAAAAAGAGGCTTTTTTTTTGTTTCTTTCTCAAGGAACTCACAGTTAAAAGGGGAGACAACATGTAAAAAAACTTATACATACAAAATAGATATATACAAGATGAATTAGGGCTAATCTTAGAGGGAAGACACTAAAATTTAAAGATGACAGGAAAAGGCATGTTGCAGAAAATAAGACTTTAGAGAGACTTAAAGGAAACCAGGGAAAATTTGACATAGAAATGAGGATGGAGAACATGTCGGATATTCAGAACAGGAGATAGTGTCTTATATGAGAACAGCAAAGAGACCAGTGCCACTGGATCACCAAGTATATGGAGGGAAGTAAGGTTTAGAAAGACTAGAAAGGGGATAGGTTATGAAAGACTTTGAAAGGCAAACAGAAAATTTTGTGTTTGATCCTGTCAGTAATAGGGAACCATTGGAGTTTATAGTCATGAAGGTATGAATAGTCAGATCAGAGTTTTAGGAATGGATTGGAGTGAGGAGGGACCTGAGATAGAGAGACCAGCTGGTTGGCTGTTGCAGTAGTCCAGGTGGGAAATGTTGAGGCTCACATCAGGTTGGTGACTGTGTCAGAGAAGGGCACATATGCAAGAGAAGTTACCGCAGTAAAGTTGACAGGATTTGATCACAGGTTGGATATGAGGGCTGAGATAGTGAGGAGTGGAGAATGACATCAGGATTGTAAGCCTGAGTGACTGAGAGGCTCCTGGTACCCGTGAAAGGAGTAATAGGGTAGGGAGAAGGAGGGGAGAATTTGGAAAGAAAGCCAATGAGTTCAGTTTGGACATGTTGAGTGACATTCAGTTCAAGATGTACAGTAGGCAGTTGGGAAAGTGAGACTGGTGGCTAGCAGAGAGGGTAGGGCTGGACAGATGGTTTTCCTAATGCACAAATCTGACAATGTCATGCCGCTACTCAATAAACTGCAGTGGTTCCTTGTTGCCTTTAGGAGAAAATATAAACTTTTCTGTTTGGTTTTTAAAGCCCACCACAATCTGCCCCCAGCTTACCTTTCTTTCCATACAACCATTCACCACCTTGGAGTTAAGCTAGGTTTGCCTTTCTTTCTTTCTTTTTTTTTTTTTTTAAAGCAATTGGGGTTAAGTAACTTGGTCAAGGTTACACGGCCAGTTATTTCTGGGTGTGGTGCTGAGTATCTGAGCCCGGATTTGATCCAGGTCATCCCGACACTGGAGCCGGTGCTCTTACTCGCTGAGCCACCTGGCTGCCCCTGGGTTTGCCTTTCTTGTTGTATGCTCTGTCTTCTTAACTTTGTGCTAACAGCCTTCCATGCCAGAATGTGTACCTTCTTCTCCTCTGCCTCTTAGAATGCCTTGTTTCCTTTATTACTTAATTGAAAGACTCAATTCACCTTTCTAATAAAACTTTTCCTCCTGCTGCTAGTGCCTTCCCTCACAAAAATTGCTAAGGATTGTGTGTGTGTGTGTGTTGTGTTGTGTTATGTTATACGTGTATCTCTTCTCCAGTAGTTATAAGCTTTTGAAAGATAGAGCCTGTTGCATTATTGTCATTCTATTCCCAACATCTAGAACTGCTTTTAGCACATGAGTACTTAAATATTTTTTGACTGATGGATTACTACAGTAAAATGTACTTGTATGGATATTTTGGTGTATTACATCTTCCTGCCTTTGGTATATGCCTACCAATGATATTTCTTTTCATTGCATTTTAACTGTTAACAGGAGGTAGTAAAGTTTTACTAAGTAAGAAAAGAGGCCTTCACCTGTTTTCCCTTATACTCACTTCTTGACAGGAGCTGCTCTGAAACATACCGCATGCCAGTAATGGACTACAAAATGAATGAAGGAGTTTCCTATGAGTTCAAATTCCCCTTCCGGAATAACAACAAATGGCAAAGAAATGCCAACAAGGGGCAAGGACCTCATGGGTCCCAGGTACCCTCCCAGGTCCAGAGTCCAGTGATTTCTCGTATGAGTGCTGGAAAAGGAGATGGGAAGATGCAGCCTCCAGAACGAGCTGCTAATATTCCTCGTAGTATCTCTAGTGATGGCCGTCCCTTGGAAAGGAGGTAATTATATTCCTTTAAAGGTTAAATTTTTTTGTTATATAGGAATTGTTTTCAAAGAGGTGGGGGAAAGAGAAATATAGGGGAAATTTTAGGAAATGTAAAAACAAAAGACATCAATGAAATTCATTTATTTCAATCTGTGTCCAAGATTTACATGAAACTAAAAAAAGCAAGCCCAACTTTAGGCATTCATATATTTCAATTATTTGAACCTTTATAAGGAAAGTTGAAAATTAGCTAACAGTCCATAACGAAATAACTTTCATTTTGTCATCATATTATATAAAGCAGTGATTTGAATAAAGCATGATTATGTCCCAGAAATACCTTTGGCTTTCCCCAAAAGGGAAATTTTGAAATTGTAATTGAATTTCCATATGTTACTTAAAAAAAAAATCAACCCTGCAAAGCTAGTAGCCCTATGGATCAGGATTTGGCAAACATTTTTGAGGAGATGGTGACCATTTTATCATCTGTGAAAGTATTCATCTTTGTGGGGTAAGTTATGTCAATGCTAGCAACAGGATGCAGATTTCTGACTGAGTAACTGTGTTCAAGCTATTTGGTTAATAAAGATGTGGGAGGAAGAAAGCCAACCAGTACATTATACCACATACTTTCCACTGTTCTGAAGGTGGAAGAGGATTATGGAGAGGAGGCTTTACTTGGCGAATATGTTAAAAAATAAGTAAAGGGGAGAGGGATTAAGAGACAAAGGCAAGAAATAAACCTTAGGGTGGAGGATGAAATTTAAAGCTAGATTTTGACACTTTGGTTTGTGAGAAATTATTGGATTTCCTTGGGTCCAAAATAAAAATGGTGGTCTTGCTTTGTTTTTCCTGGCATTCTCAATGGAGCATATTGCAGCATTTTGTCTTAAAGTAGCTAGACTTTTATTTGACTGGTGGAGGCAAATCAACCTTGTGTATACTTTAGCCTTGCTCTAGTCTCATCTTGCCTAGAGTAAAGCTTTTTATGAGAACATTATTTAAGCTGAACTATCTTCTATTAAAATGGAAATGAGTTTGTGCTTAAAATTTTAAAATAGACAAGTACTATAAACCTATGCCAGTGAAGGAGACTGTCCATTTGGATAATCTAAGAGGTTCATTCACCACCAAAGTTGCAGCCTCTTCTCTGATGCTCACTCTTCAGTGACTTTGCCTCAGGCTCTATAGCCATAGTACATTTTTTCCCCACTACCACTGCTCCTTCTAATACTGCTCAAGAGTGACTTCTCCCATCTCTACTCAGGAAGTAGAACAGCATCTCATAAAATAAGAAAAGCCTCAGATTGTTAAGGAACATATTTAACAGCTAAAGGATATTGTTTAGGTTCTTAACCATTTAATGATACTAGGGTACCATGTAAATTTAATTTTCAGATGTTATCATGGTGGTGGTGTTTTATTTTGTTTTGCCCTTTGGAGGGCATTTGGGGTTAAGTAACTTGCCCAAGGTTACACAGCTAATGTTTTTTTGTGTGTGTGTGGGTGTTAAGTGTCAGAGGCTGGAACCGAACTCAGGTCCTCCTGACTTCGGGCACTGCGCCACCTAGCTGCTTCTGTTTTGTTTTGTTTTGTTTTTTTAATGTACCTGATTTATTCCCCCAAAATGATTCATTTAAAGAACCTAGCTGATTAGTTTACCAATATATCCCTCCTTTAGCATTGCTATATTTCCATTTGCTAAATTCTAGCTATCTTTTTTTTTTTTTAAGCAATCGGGGTTAAGTAACTTGCTCAAGGTTACACGGCCAGTTATTTCTGGGTGTGGTGCTAAGTATCTGAGCCCGGATTCGATCCCCAGGTCATCCCAACACTGGAGTGGGTGCTCTTACTCGCTGTGCTACCTGGCTGCCCCTTAAATTCTAGCTATCTTGATTTGAATTTTTTAATCTTAAAAAATCACAGATTTGGCCCTTTGTCCTAAAGGTTCTAACTTTGGTTCTTTTTTATATGTGCATTAACTAGAGTTCATTATGAAAACTAGGTTTTTATTGATTTCATAGATTGAGAAACAGTTCTTTGTAACATTGACAAATATTTATTCCTTAATGCTAAGACTTCTTTGAAACAAATCAGCAAGCTTTCTCGTGCTAATTTTGTCTTGTTTTATCTTTATTTAAAAAAAAAAGAACCTCTTTCCAGAATTGAATTTAATTTTTAGCAGTAGATACAAAGACCAGTTATGGAAGCATTGTCTCTTATTGGTAAAAATATCTTGAAGAGTAAATAATTCTATGATTCTTTATCATAGAGATCCAGAGCTTGAAGGGCCCTCAGAGGCCATTAAGTCCAACCTCTTCACAAATAAAGAAACTGAAGCCCAGGGAGTTCATTATGTGAATAGCCCAAGGTGTCAATATGTTGACAGAGGTGGGATGTAGACCTAGCTTTTTTGACCTCCAGACCAGTCCTCTTTCTACTATACCATGCCTCTTTAGCTTTTAGTCCTAGAAAATATATAGCTACATAGGTAGCGTGCTCAATCTTCCAAATCACAAAAGGTATGCTCTTCATTTCTAAAGATCTGTGACTACATCAGTGTAGGTACTCCCTCTACGAACATAGATTTCAATCCATCCAAGCCTTTGTGTAGTTGATGTAACAAAAAATAACTTCCTCTTGGGTACGAAACTTGTAAAGATAAGCCTCTCTGAATTTGGTTAGACTGGTTTAGACATACAGCCTGTCTTTGGGCTTGTACTTGAATGCTTGCCAAATTCAATATAGGATCCATCAGAGCTGAGACTTCATAGGTATAGCCTTGAAGAACTAGGGATCACCTTCATTCTATGATATTGGAATAAAACGTTAGTTGGAAACGTGGTGTTTTCTTGGTATCTTTTTCTCCCTCTTTTTTTCAAGATTAAAATTCAAAATTAAGCAGTGGCTCTTGATTTACTACAAGTAAATGTAGTAAATTTACTACAAGTTATGGAATGGTCTAAGTTGACAGGGGTACCAGGTTACCAATGGATAAATACCAAAACAATTTGATCTTCTGCATTTCCCTACCAAAAACTTTCTGTTTCAGGTATTTCTTTGAGTTAGTAGGGAGACAGATAGACTACTAGAATGAAAGTTGTTATATGAAGAAAAGCCCAGGTAACTCCAAGGTTATAGCTTAATTATATGGAGTATCAGTTAAGAATATTTGGCTTATTAATCTTGGTGTCCTTCATTTTAATGAAAGCTACGATTAATTGGTTATTCCTTTTTTTTTTTTTTTTTTTTCCAATGGGGTTTAATTAATTTTCCAAAGTTATCCACCTCTTTATTTTTGGGGTTGGTTCTAAATTTTTGGGCCCAGATTTTATCCCCATGTCATCCCGATACTGGAGCTGGTGCTCTTACTCGCTGAGCCACCTGGCTGCCCCTAAGCAATTGGAGTTAAGTAACTTGCTCAAGGTTACATAGCCAGGTGTTTCTGGGTGGGTGCTAAGTGTCTGAGCCCGGGATTCAATTTCCAGGTCATCCCGACACTGGAGCTGGTGCTCTTACTCGCTGTGCTACCTGGCCGCCCCTGGTTATTCCTTCTTTATGATAATTTGTCATTGGAGTTTTTCTTTCATCTTTCCTAACTGTAAAATTTAGCTTTGGCATCTTGTACAATTTAATATCATATTTGTATAACTTATCTGAGTCTTGAATGGAAACAGACATCATGGCACAATGAATAGCCAGCTTCAGAGTCAGAAAGACCAGATTTCAAATACTACTGCTTACATTTACTGACTTCGTGACCCAAGAGCAAATCACTTAACCTCTCTTTGTACAAAAGGAACTCCCTAAAATAGTAAATTGTAGAATAATTACAGATTGACACTTGTAAAAGGAGGGAATGAGAGCTGGGCAGAAGAACTGAAATATAAGGTGCTGGTTGAATACTTGGGTTGTTGCTGTTGTTGTTGTTGTGTCAGCCAATGATTTTGTTGGGATGGAACTCCCAGACTCTGTCACTGATGCACATCTGTTTAGAGACTTAAAAGGTTTCCTGGGGAACTGAGACTTTAAATGATTTGTTCTATGGTCAGTCAGTTTATATATGTCAAAAGTAGGTCATTCTATCCAGTCTACAATGCGTTTCCCTTCTAGATAGAAGAGAGTTCTCTTATAGTATCTGCAAAGGGTATTTCAGGGTAGCTAACATGCTAAATAAATGTCTAGACTGTTGCATAAAATACAGAAATGATGAGTCCTTGACAAGGGATGGAATGTACTTTATAAGGACCAATAAAGGCATATTTGCTGGGAGTTTTTGCAAATTTAGTTAAGAGGGCTTTAAACTGAATAGGGAAAAGAAGAGAGAAAGCTGGAACATATTAAGTAGTAAATACAACAAAGACAGTAGAAGATAAATGCAATCCATATGAGACAGTATTCAGGTAGAAGACAAGTAATAAAATCCGTATACTTAGGCGCTTGAATATATAAAATGGATAATAAACAGGGTGAACTAGAGATTGTTATACAAGAGGACATACTTTGACTTAATCATTTTCACTGACATTTGATTAGATTGGAGTTATTACCAGAGTTTGGCACTGGAAGAGTTTAAATTATTCAAAATACAGAACAAACTAAAAGTGAGGTAGAATAGCATTGTATTAAATCATATATATAAGGAAAGAAGGCATAATGGGAAAGAGGCAGTAAAAGAAGCAATATTGTCCCCAAAAGTATACCATGTACCACCTTAACAGAAAGACATAGATGAGGAATTTAGGAAACACATCACAAATCTAGCACATGTTGTAATAGTAATCATGAACTGAGATTACCTGGGCTGTTTAACTGGGCTACTCATGGGCTCTCTCTTTCTGCCCAAAGCAGAGCAGCTGGTATTTTTTAAAACTTTCACTTACCTGAATAATAATGTCATCTTTAAAAAGATAAGAGAAACCAACAGTAGAAACTTCTGTTGTGGACCTGGTTCATCAATTAGGAGGTTCCTGGGATAGAAATATTGAGAACTTTGTGGGGAAGTGACAGTTCCATTTTTTTTTCTTTTTGGAGGGCAGTTGGGGTTAACTAACTTGCCCAAGGTTACACGGCTAGTTTTTGTGTGTATGTTAAGTGTCTGAGGCCGGAACCAAACTGGCGTCCTCCTGACTCCAGGGCTGGCGCTTTACTCACTGCACCACTTAGCTGCCTGACAGTTCCATTTTTGAAAATGTGAATGAGTATGGGGAAGTCAGACATGTACCTTCAAATTTTTTGGATTTTATAGAATTTTATAGAACTCAGAAAAAAAAATAACTAGGATCCCAGGGATTAAAATTCTTCCAGGAATGTCAGCCTGAGTGATGGGAAGTTTTTAAATACTAAATCCTGAATACATGTAAGAGAAAGACTTTCAGTTAGCAGAAATTAAAAGGGGGATGGGGCAGAGCTATCTCAAGAGACCTTAGAGATTCACAGGTAATTTATTAACTATCTTAGATGTTAAAAAGATATCGATAGGAGATGGAAGCAAGGCCAGGTAACGGAGAATGAATACAAAAGAGCTAAAGCAAATTATATGGGCTTTTTTGGTCAACTTTTATGGCACTTGTCTTATTCAATTTCCATTTTATTTTTATTTACATATCTTACAGAATCAACAGCTTATTTAGATTGACTTGGAGTTGTAATAATACATGGTATTATCCTCTCATCTTTATTCTTTCTTAAAATTTTATGTTAATTTCAATGTTTGCTCTAATTAGTTGGTCAACTGACTATACACAGCTATAGTGAAATCTATTCCAAATAAGCCAGTAGTCATTCAGACAATCTGGTAATAGTTTAAAAAACCCACAGAAAAAAATAAATCAGTGGAACAGATTAGATTAGTCCATTGTTTGGTAAACCCAAGAACATAAATTAATGGGAAAAGGACTACCTTTTTGACAAGAACTGCTGGAAAAACTGGGAAACAATTTGGCAGAAATTAGGCTCAGACCAACATTTTATGCTATGTTAATATAAGTTAAAAATGGATATGTGACTTGAATTTCACCAGTGAAAAATGAGAAGACAATAAGACCAGGTGCCTTTTTTTCCCCTAAACTGTATCTAGACAGAGAATTTAAAAAGAGAATTTTTAAAGAAGGCATGGAGCATGGATGAGGTCACAAAAAAAGAAATAATTTTGACAATAGAATTTAAATGCTTTTGCACAAATTAAACTAATGAAGATAAAATCAGAAGGGAAATTGTGGATAGGGAAAATATTGGTATCAAATATCACCCCCCAAATTGCTAATCACCAATAAATCCAAAATATAATGGGAATTAACATCAAAAGCCATTTCCCAGTAGACAAGTAGCAAGAAGAGAGAGCCAAAGAGATAACAGAGAGAGAGAGACGCACAGAGGGAGAAACAGAGAGGCATCTCTTCAACGTAAATGTCTCAAAAGATTTGCAGATTATAAATGAATACATGCTCATGCTCTAAACTATTGTTAGTAAGAGAATTGAAAATTAAAACAACTATGAAGTTTTAGGAGAATATGGTAGTCCTAGAAATCCAATTTAAGTATTTAAATGGCTATTAATTTATTAGGTGAGAATTTCACAGTTGCAAAGCAAGTCACCTGGTAAAAGTAGAGACAGGGGACCCGGATTTAAGTCCCACTTTCTGATGTATGGTCTTGGGCAAGTGACTGACTTTCCCTAGCCCTCCATTTCCTCATCTCTAAACTGGGGGTTGATATAAATAAGAAGCCCCTTAAGACCATTCCAGCTCTTAATCTATTATCATATAATGTCTTAAATAAAACTTCACATTGAAGAAGAATCCACTTGAGCTGAATGTTAGTCAAGTAGTCAAAGCCCCCTCTTTTTGTGCCTGAATCAGCTGTGTTCCAGAGATGTTAACTGACTTGTTGAAGGAAAGTTCTAGTAGTGGTTGAATATAGAACCATATTATATCATAAAGTTTACCACACCATCACTTAATCTTTCTCTGATGAGTAGATATAATGAAAAATCAATGATTTAAAGGAGTATGATGAATATCTCTCAGAACCTTGCTAAGCATATGCAGTTAGGGCCCAAAACAAAAAATGTATTTTAATAACAAAAAATTTAACATGAAAAGAAGTTGTTTAGGGAAGTTGCTACACAATGATTAAAAAGTTCAGTCTTTATTTGTTACTAGAATCAGAAGTAAAAGCAATTCATTTTATAGGGTTTCTTTAAAAGGCAGTTAATCTCTAGAGTTCTTTCCAGTCCTGATTCTATGATATATGCTGTGCCAGGAAAAATAAACATAATATTTAATCTGATATAACAATTTAAATTAAATTGAAAGCCAATAAATTGCTGTTACATTTGTTGTTTGTTCAATTTAAATCAGTCATATTTTAAGTGCTAAACTTTGTAAATGTATTTCAGTTGAGCCAAGCTAAAATTGACTAAAGCTAAACTAGGAGTTGCTTTTGATTGAATTTGCCATAGAAAATTTTTAGCTAAAACTAAATTATAGCACAGTGTAGGTCAGCAAGGATAAAGGGATAAAATAAAAAAAAGTACAATGCTTTACACAAGGAGTTTTTAGTTACAGATTATTTGCTTTTTGCTGTGGACCAAATGAGATAATGTATATAAAGTGTCTGGCAAACCTTAGTGCATCATTTTAAAATGCCCCAAACGTCAATTGTTTTATTCAGAAGAACACTTGATACTTAGGCACTTGGGTTTGTGACTAATGTTTCACCTGGCAAACTCACAGTTGCAAGTAAGAATTGGCCATCTGCAAAAAAAGAAATTCAAATCTGTTCCCAGACTTCTGGTATCTGCATTTCTTGGGCATAATTGTCCTGTAAGGTCTTGCCCATGTTAAAAAAATTTTTTTCATTCAGCCTTGAAAACTAACATAATAGTACTTCTGTCTTTGTACCCTCTTATTGATCTTAACGCAGTGGTACCATTTGTATGTTGTTCACTGATGGTGTTAAAAAGAATACTGGATATTTTGTGGTTTCCTCAACTTTACAGAGTTGATAATGCATTATCTCATTTCTGAATGAATACTATTTCGTTATTTTTTTTAAATGCTCCTATATCAGTATTCTCCAGAGTGGGGTATGCATGAGATTGAGTTGCAAAAAGAAAATATTTATGTTTTTTTTTATCAGATAAAGTTAAAAATAAATTAAGCTTCTGTTAAACATATAGAGCAACACTGAGACTGTCCCTCAGTCTGTATGTTTGTATGTGATTGTCTTGTGTTAATGTACAATATGTTGGGCATCCTAAGGAAAAAACATGAATCACAGCATTATTTGTCCTCTGTTCTCAAAGAGGATCATGATATCAGGAAGGTGATGTCATGACTTGCAAGTGACTTGGATTTAAGTGAGGGAGGACTGTGCTGAGTCACCAGCCTCACTCTTTCCTCCAGCGCCATCTGGGTCCATTGGCAAGATACAGAGATCAGGACAACTAGAGATGGCCCTGGATGCAGTGGGAGACCATGGCCTTTTTAAGCTAAGGTCTTTTACAGGTCTCAGTTTGACTGAGGCAATGCCCATCCATTGATTAAGGCCCTAGCCTTAATAACTAACCTAACCTTAATAACTGAGGCAAATACTGGCCTCTTTTATCTAGTCAAAACAAAAATAAAATCAATCCGGAAGGGGTTTCTGGCCAAAACGATTGCTATTTACATTCACTCTGAGCTATCAGAGCCTTAACAATGAACAAGTAAGACTTGGGCTGGAACATATTGTTGGCCAATCAATAAGAGCCAGAGTGATTTGAGTTTAAGGCATGGTCCTTAAAAAACAAATCTAGTCCATAAACCCCAAGATAACTTGTGAGGTTGTAATGACCAAAATGCATATTCCTTTGGGCAGAGTACCTGCAGGTAAGAATATTATTCCCTTTGTGGACAGAGGGAGAAGAGAGAAGGAAGGAAAGAAGGAAGGAAGGAAGGAAGGAAGCAAGGAAGGAAGGAAGGAAGGAAGGAAGGAAGGAAGGAAGGAAGGAAGGAAGCAACCTGCATTGCCCAAGTGGAACTGGCTAGTTGGGTTCCCAGTGGGCAGGTACCACATCCTCAGTCATCTATTAGCTTCCACCATATTGTGAAGGATTGCCATTTATAAGTGTGATTCCATGGCTTTCCAGGCTTCTTTATATAGGTTCAACTAAACTCCCCTATGGAAAGTGACTTTAAAACATTCTGCAGTGAAGCCATGGATTGGCAGTGAACACAAGTGAACGAAAAGAAAATGATAGGGCTGACACTTCTCATGTTCTTTGTACGAGCTCATTGTCAGCCACACTATGAGGTAAAATCAGTGATAGATTAATTAGATTTGGCAAGAAGGTCACCAGAATATTTGAAATGACCAAAAAGAGTATTTGAAATATGGATTTACATTAACTATCATTAACACTTAACTGCAGCCCAAGCGTATATTTTGCCTTCAGATAATAGCTAATAATAGTATGAAGCCATCATAATTAGTAAGACATTTATAAACTCAGCTTCATGTTCTGTATAAACATGAAAATGATCCTCTATAATTATTTTTTCAGCACTGTTTTTAGTCAACCAATACTCAATCCAATATATATTAAAATTTGGCTTAATTGAACGATGAATGTTTAGAAGAAGCCTCTTTTATGGTTTTTTAATGACCAAAAAAGTACATGCCATTGGGGAAACATTTCCCCTTCCTGCCATGGCCTTTTTTAAAAAAAAAAAAATTATTTGAAATAATACATGGAAAACAATATGGTAACAAATTAAAATTCATTCCTTTGTCAGCAAATATTATGGAAAGATGTAGAGAAAACATTCCTATCAAAAGTGTTAGATAAACTATACAATATAGGAGGTTTGCTTAATAGTTACTTGAGAACACAGGTGTTCCTAATGTGTTTCAGCTTATGGCATTTGCCAGATCTGTTTCAGTATTGAAATACACTATTGTGAGCAACTAAAGGAGAAATATACCAGAGAAGATACATTCTCAATGATAAATGACTTCTTTATTAAAAAATAGTGATGGGGTGGCTGCTTTGATTGAAATTAAAAAATAGCAATCAAGTTCTAGGTTAGCATCACATACACTTGATTCACTGCATCACTTACAGGCAAGCTATTGCGGCAGATGGAGCAAGAAATGCACAGGATAGCATTAATTTATAATTTATAAATTACTTAAATCAAATATTTACCACACTTGTGAGCAGTGACCATGAAAATCGTTTGTATTCACAGATGTGTGTGCTCTTTGTCTCATGGCTAAGTCCTTCAAATCATTCTCAAACTTAGAGATGAGTCATTCATTTTTTTCTTTTACAAAAAGACAAGTATTCCAAATTTGTCAGCCTTTTCTGTGATGACAAGTGGTTGACAGCCCTGTGTTCCCAGAAGATAGTTTAAAAAACAAAACCATAAAACCCTAATCTGCCCCTTCAAAGTAAAAGTGATGTTTTAGCATGAAATAAGAAAGAAACTTAGGCTAAGGATTGTACATTGTGAAAGTGGATGTTTGGATATGTTTCCCTCATTAAATGATTTGGGGGCAGAAAATGGTATGTAAAAAAAATCCGTATCTGTAAACTTTTAAAACTTGGAAACAAAATTTTCTAATCTGCTTAAAAGCTTCCAAATAAGGAGTTTCAGTGGGTTTTTAATCCATTTGACAAAAATATAAACAAGCATGCAATATCTTTCAGTTAGATTATAAGAATGATTGACAAGAGGGAAGATGGGCAGAAAGAATTGAAAAATTAGTAAATTTAGGTAATAATATACTTTCCCATTCATATTGCATATCTTTGTGAGTTGTCTTTTGTCAGCTATGGCAGTCATTAAAACTCGGTATCAGAATAAACTGAACTTTGAACCAGACCATCAAATTACAATATCTCAGAGTGTTAAACCAGGATTAAAAAAAAAATAGCAAAATATATGTATCACATTGTTCTCCTGAAATATTACTATTAATAAATTATTTTAAATATTATTTATTTCATTATTTCATTCTCTTAAACCTGAAATTATATAAAATTTGTACAGTGGTGCAAGTATATAATTTGTAAGAGGTATACAGGTACATATAAATATGGGTATGGATGCAAATAATACATATATGTTTCTTTTTCACATATATGTAGGTGTATGTGTGTTCATGAATTGTGTTATATATATAAATATACATCTATTTCTCTGTGTTAAAGCCTTTTTTTGTGCTGTTAGGATATACACACTCAAAAAAGTTTGGAAAATGTTATTCCATAAAAAAGTTCAATTAAAATGTAAAAGATAAAGCCTTGAAAGGTTGGTTGTAAAAGACAGTAGAGACATTTTTTCTGGAGAGGACTCATAAATGTCAGGTGTCTTCATCCTCAGTTTCTCTATGTATTCATGGGTTGGATCACAGTCATGATCATAAATCTAGAGCTGCAAGAGACCTCAGAGGTCTTATAGTCCAGGGGCTTCATTTGACAGATGGGAAAACTGTCCCATGGAAGTTAATTGACTTTGTCGAGGGTCACACTGGGCATAAGAAGCAGAACTGGGATTTGAACTCAGATCCTTTGACTCTAAGATTAGCATTCCAAGCTCATCACTCTTTCCATTATACCACTAGCATGTTAAAATTTATTTCCATGGAAATATTGTATTTCAGCCTATCAAAAATTTACCCTTAACCTCAGATGGAATAGGAGAGTAGCTTTGTTAGATATCTATTGGAAATTATCGTGGTTTTCAAGTAGTGATAGAAACCATAGACAATTATAGTAACAGTAGCTAGCATTCAGTGCTATGAGGTTTTTTTGTTGTTGTTGTTTTTTCCTTTTTTTTTTGCTATAAGGTTTTAAAGCACTTTACAAATATTATCTCATCTTCACCATCCTGGGAGATAGGTGCTGTTATTATCCCTGTCTTATAGATAGATATAATCTCCGAGGCAGAGATTAACATCAGATGCCATGTCAGGTAAACCCCTTATGTTATAGATGAGGACACTTAGGCCCAGGAAGATTAAATTACTTTCCCAAGGTTTATACAAGTCATAATTATCAGAGGTGAAACTTGAATCCAGGGCCTCTGACTCGAGCCAGTGTATGTAACCTTATAGGAGACTCACAAAGAAATACTGACAATCTGGGATAATTGAAAATTATTCTGTAGATAAGGTCAGGTTTGCTATTTAAACATTGTGTTTAATTTATCCTTTATCATTGAAAAAAAATTTTTAGTCTTATTGTGGTATTATTAGTGTAGGGAGGGGTGGGGGGGGTCTGGGACCCGTGGCCTTGAGACCACATGTGGCCCTCTAGGTATTCAAATGTAGACTGAATTCAAACTTCACAGAACAAATCCCCTTCATAAAAGGCTGCAGGTTCCCTACCCCTGACTAAGGGTATGTCCTCACAGAATGTTCCCTCTCTCCCAGTGAAGATCAGCTACTCTTCTCTAATGTCTGTCCTTATAGAATTACCTGGGAGCGCTGAGATGTTGAGTGATTGGCCTAGGGTCACACAATCAACAACTGTCAGATACAGTATTTGGAGCCAGATGTTCCTTCTAAACCTCTCTCCACTATGACATTGACATTTATACATTTAATTTGATTTGATTATTAAGTCCCTTCTATATACAAGGCCTTTGTAAAAGTGTTAATAAAGTGATGAAAAACAGCATTTCATGCCTTCAAGTTACCTGCAGTCTAATCTGATAGAACATTTAAAATATAAGTATGGTATAGTACAAGGTACAATTTGACAGGCAAAGGAAAGCTCTAAAAAGATTTCTCTAGAGAGTATTCTAGAAAAATTGAGGGAGAGACCACTTTCAATTGGGAGACCCTCTTTCAAATGAGAAGGATCAGGACTTCATGGAGAAAGTCACCTGAACTGGACTTTGAATGATATCTTGATTCCTTCTCAGATAATCATATGCATGAAAAATTGAATTTTCCTGTGTTCGTTTCTCAAGG